>NW_027315945.1:34919722-34984722 GCF_026437365.1 Eucyclogobius newberryi | reverse complement strand
ATATATAATAATATAAATAACCCACATTTTCATTAAAAACAGTACATTTCAGTCAGGGGCTGGACCTTGGCGTTATCACGATATCTTTCGTTTGTTGCAATCACGATTCTTTTGTGATGTATCGTGTCATTTACACCTCTACAAACATGTTCTGTAATGCATGGGATTCTCGTCATAGTTTAGCAGGTCACATTTCAAACATAATCCCAAAATGTGTCATCAAAACAGCTTTTTGCCGCTCGATCCAAAGCGCCCTCTGCCCCGCGCGGGAGAGGTCGAAGGGCACGTATCATAGTTTATCTGCGTTGGAGATGGGAAATTGTCCATTCGCTCACAAACCGGGTCTCGCTGCGCGTCCGTCCCATCCACCGGACGGGCCACCTCTGCACAGCCGGGGGTGACCGGGCGCTCCCTCCTCTCCGCTCCATTGTTCCCCTCACATATTCTCTGACCTTTTGTCCCGTCATTTAGGAGAAGGCTGATTTAACGCCGTCTAATGGTACCAAACCGACACGGATCGCTTTAACGTGTCAAACGCCAGGAGATACCGCGTGCCACAAAGAGAACGGTGAAAATAGCCGGCTGTTAATGTATGAAGGTCGTCGGAGGTCAAACCGAGAGGCCGGCGAGTGGTCGGAGAAGTTGGAGCGCACCGCACACACTCGCGGCGGCTTCGGAGGTGGCGAGGAAACAAACAAAAACACCAATGAGAAAAGGCTGTTTGACCTCGGCAAACTGCACTTCCTCCCCCAAGACCGCGCTGTGTCCACATACAGGAGCCGGGAGTCCACTTTACCGCCTGTCCAAGCTAAACCGGGCATTACCGCGCTCAGAATGGACCGTAGAGCGAGGCCCATTGTTCGCGCCGTATCGTCATTTGCTTCGGGGGCGATGTGAAATGTGTAATATTGAGGCATAATTGCGTGCGAGCTCCGGCTGATTTTCCTCGCGGGCAGAGATTGCAGTAAATTCGGAACGTCTAGAGACACAGAGCTGTAAAAAGAGACGAATAATGACCGAAAAAGGCTGTGAGGGGTGGAAACAGAACTTAACTGTGACTAGCACGAGTATTTGACATTCCACGTGAAGTGTTTGCATTTTTGCTCTTTTTAATCGTCATCGCAAACGTTCTCATTTATGTCACGAGACACATTTTAACTTCAAAATGATTCAATTCCTAATATTATGTCTGTTATTTTGACTGGTTTACGTTTATTTATTCTGTAGTTCTAGGTTTATTTGAACTTATCTTAACATTTAATAGGTTTTAATGGTTATAAATATACATTTTATTTTAACATATTTAACTACTTAACATCTGCCACTTTAACAATTATTTAAACCAATAACAATGACCAGTTGCACTATTCCGACTGTGTATATAGTACAAATGTATTTTTATTTTATTAGTATTTTATTTTATTTTATGCATGCACTTATTTGTATATTTTTTATACATTACATTTTTTTAATTTTATTTATTTATTCATTATTTATATATTTTACTATTATTATTAACATTATTATTATTATTCATTGTTGTGTGTGGCACCTAAATGTCAAAGCAAGTTCCTAATTTATGAATTGTGTTCACTGACAATGACAATAAACCCTTTTCTGATTCTGGTTCTGGTTCTGGTTCTGATTCTAGTACTTTCTCATTTCTGATTTCAAACTCAAGATAAATGACCTGAACATCAGTGGTTTAAACCCCTCCTTTAGCAGTCGACTAGTCAAACCATTACTTCTATTGAACATTTAAGCTTTTTAAACCAAAAAAAGGTTAAAATATTGTGTCGTTGGGCTTCTAGATGGACCATATTACGAATATAGTGTATTATTGCTTGTATTATTTAGTTGTAACTGTGTCTTTTGCCTGTGTGAGTGCGTTAGAGTCAGTAAAGTCCAGATAATGATTACAACTATCAAAATACGTTTTCAACCAGTCACGATTATTCAAGGTTATCGTTGCAGCCCGAACTCGTAACACACCACCACAAACGAACGAATGACTGACTGAACGCATGAATAATGAAATGTTATGAGTAATTTGAACTGCGCTCTACGTTCTAGCGCGTCATCATTACCATTATTCACAGAACATCATGCGTGAGGGTCTCTCGTTTGCAGCGCACCGCCGCACGTTTCGTCAGCCTCGTGGCAAATTTACACCTCAAACCCGACAAGAAAAAGATATTCTAGGTGCACAGGCACGCACGCCGCTGCGCGATATAGATCCGGCACGCATATGAGTAATAAGTGATCGATAACCGAGGCTGAGTAAAGCGCGCGGGAGCCTTTTTTTTGACGGAGCGATTTGAAATGGAGATGCTATGCTAATGCTAGGGCTTTCGGCGGGATCGGCCCTGAACCCCGTCCACGTCGCAGCGCTTCACATTTAGACTCTCACCTGCTGACTCCATAATGCATGAGGGGTCTGGATATACTGTATCCCCCCGCCTCCATCCCCCCTCCGTCCTCCCTCCGTCCCCCCTCCGTCCCCCCCTCCGTCCTTCCTCCGTCCTCCCTCCGTCCCCCCTCCGTCCCCCCCTCCGTCCCCCCCTCCGTCCCCCCTCCGTCCCGCCTCCGTCCCCCCTCCGTCCTTCCTCCGTCCTCCCTCCGTCCCCCCTCCGTCCCCCCCTCCGTCCCCCCCTCCGTCCCCCCCTCCGTCCCCCCTCCGTCCTCCCTCCGTCCCCCCCGTGAGGCATCAGCTCGCTCACGGGACGGTCCGGATTGTACCATTTTAAATCGGATTTTCGATGGGAAAGACGCGGTACTACAGAGCTAATGTGACGAACGAATACGCGGAAGTTGAAGCTCGCGTGGATCTCAAATGCGCTTTCTTTCTTGTTTCCTTTCCCCTTTTGACCCTGTTTCGAGTACTTTATTCACTGACCATTTCCCAACGTATTTATCGCCGCGCGCATTCGTTCGAGATCGGCGAGATCGGTTAGATACTCGTACTCGGCAAAGTGAAAAAGAAGAAAAAGCGAGTGCATCTTTGAAATACATTCTATCGGTGCAGCGTTTACCCCAGAACGAGAAGATCAATGGTTCAGGTCTAGATTGGAGAGCTGTATCTTTGTCCTAGTGAAATACAAGTTTTTATAAATGGTCTTTATGGATGTTTTTAGGGGAAACAGAGACATCCACACAGCCACGGGGAGAACGTGCATAATCTACATTCATCAGAAGTAAGGGTGTTCCAAAATATCGAAACATTGATATATCGTGATACTAAATGTGGTGATACAGTGTCGATATCGTGAGCAGCTGTATTTTGGGTCAAATTTCCTGAATTCTTTTGTGCTACATTTTTGTCCCTTGATGGCGCTGTATCCTGGAATATACACAAGCAAATATATCGATTATCGCATGAGTCGCAAAAAAAAAAGTAGAACTCTGGACCTTCTCGCTGTGGGGCAAACGTGACGTAATCAATCCCTACGCGAAAACTGCCATGTTTGACCACCATCTTTTCAAGCGTTTCTGGTTGAAAACGCAGTATTTTGGACACGCTTTTGCCTCTAAATCGCTTACATATTGAGCAGAGTACGACATTAAACTGTGTGAAATGAAATATCGAGGTCATATACTCCAGGAGCACTATGTCACTTTTCACCTGTCCTTGTTCCTGAGAGATAATTTGTCGCTTTATCCACGAGTACGACATTAAGCTCAGTAAGAATGCGTGTTTTTCAAGAGTTTCTTTCCCTTTCTCTTTAGGTCACTCTGCGGAACTTCACAGGCAAAGCAATGGCATCTCCACGGCGACGAGCGGGTGGCGAAAGCAGGGAAACCTTCAAAGCGTGCAAAGAAAAACCTTTTAGTTATAATAATAATAATCCACATATCGAGCCGGACTGAATGCGCCGGCGAAAAGAATTAAAACCTCATTTTCAAAAAAACAGGTTTATTCTTGCAAAGGGGGCTTTTGTGTGCTAATGGCGGTCTTAAAAAAGAAAAAAAGAAATACCTCCCATTCAGTCTCCAAGGTTGAGTTTCTGAAATGTCTCGGCGCCGAGCCCGAACTCACACGCCGCGGCTCAAAGTCAACAGAAACGCTGCCCCCTCCTGCTGGGAGTGTGACACTGAACGCCGCGCGCGCAGCCGAGCGGAAAGCGATGAGCGCGCTTCGTGTTTCGAGGGAAAACACACACACGGAGACAAAAAAACAACGCAAACTTTGACCATTTAGAACTTACTTTAAAACGCGCATGGTCTCGACGTGCGCGCAAATTTGTTGTCGGGTTTAAAAAACGTGGAAGAGGGAGAGAGAAAACACACGAGGCGCGCGAAAGCTTTGATTGCGTCGTTTGATGCGGCGCGAGGCCGGCGTTTTTCCTTTTTCTTTCTTTTTTTCGCTTTTGATCAAACGGTGTGAGACGCGGAGGCAGAGCTTAATCAAAACGCGGGGAAGCCATCCTAAACTCGGAGGCATGAGCGGGGTCATGGCGGCTGAGCATCGCAGTGTGGGGCGTGTGTGCGAGCTGGTGTGTGTGTGCGTGCTAGCGTGTGCGTGCTAGCGTGTGCGTGCTAGCGTGTGCGTGCTAGCGTGTGCGTGCTAGCGTGTGCGTGCTAGCGTGTGTGTTTGTTGCATGGGAAGCCGGTTGTTGTTTCTCGTTGCGCGTCGGCGCTGGAAGTGCGGCTGCCAATTAACACACAGTTTGCGATGGAGGGAGAGGTGCCGGGGAAGTGGAAACCGGTCCGTGTCGGGTTACGGAAGTTCACCGCGCGATGCTATTTCTGTCGACGTATTATGCTGTTTTTTAATATATATATTTGAGTTGAAAGCTGCACAACTCTTTCTGTCTCTGTTTTTATTGTTGAAAAAATACCGTGGGACATTTACATTTCATCGTTGTCTATGATTTTACTTCTTTAATTGTATTTTTTTTTAGCGTAGAGAGCTAACAAGTGTGTGGAGAAGGTGAAAAACGGATCTTTCCTGAGCGCCCTGCAATAACGCAATATGTTACGAAATGATTTGAGTTCATTTACTTAACGACGGTCAGTCCAAGATCATTTTAGAGTTCAGTTTATGAATCTTTAGATGCGAGTCCTGTTGTCTTGACTGGACTAATTTGTGTCAAACTTGAGAAATGCCGATAAAACTGTTGCACATCGAGTCACGCGTACAAAAACTACAAAAATACACAAATGTACGCATTAAAAACACGTTGTGATACAGGAGTAAGATGGTCAGATTCGTGTTTAAAACTAGGACAGGCCTGATGAGTTTGTGATCATGGTGGAAAAGTCAACGATTGAGTCGGTAATTATTCTAATTGTTAGCGTTAGCGTTAGCATTAGCAAAAGTGCTTTTCCTCTAGCTCTGCTTTTCCTCTCCTCTGATAATTCCCCTCGACCTGCGGCGGTCGCTCCAGCCCCGCCTCGTAAATACATTCACAGGGCAGTTTGTCTGTTTTTTCGTGGACAAGTCTCTCCCCTTCTATCTCTCTCTCTCTCCCCTTCTCTCTCTCTCTCTCTCTCTCTCTCCCTCTCTTCCTCTCTCTCTCTCTCTCCCCTTCTCTCTCTCTCTCTCTCTCTCTCTCTCTCTCTCTCTCTCTCCCTCTCTTCCTCTCTCTCTCTCTCTCCCCTTCTCTCTCTCTCTCTCTCCCTCTCTTCCTCTCTCTCTCTCTCCCTCTCTTCCTCTCTCTCTCTCTCTCTCTCTCTCTTCCTCTCTCTCTCTCTCTCTCTCTCTCCCTCTCTTCCTCTCTCTCTCTCTCTCCCTCTCTTCCTCTCGCTCTCTCTCTCTCTCTCTCCCTCTCTTCCTCTCTCTCTCTCTCTCCCTCTCTTCCTCTCGCTCTCTCTCTCTCTCTCTCTCTCTCTCCCTCTCTTCCTCTCTCTCTCTCCCTCTCTTCCTCTCGCTCTCTCTCTCTCTCTCTCTCTCTCTCCCTCTCTTCCTCTCTCTCTCCCTCTCTCTCTCTCTGCCCTGCTGCTCTTTAACCTTGGCCTCGGCTGCTGCTTTTTCCTCCAAAACCCTTTGAACGCCCCTCCCCTTCCCTTCCTCCCCTTTAGTCCTCCTCTCCTCCATCCTCTCCTCCATCCCTTCACCTCTTGCACTCTCCCCTCCACCCTTCTGTCATCCATCCCTTCCTCTCATTCTCTCTTCTACTTCCATCCTCCTCTTCCTCCTTCTTTCCCTTCATCATCTTCCCCCCTTTGTCCGTCTTCTCCTCACCCCTGTGTCTCTCCCTCTTTCCCCCCTCGGTATGATCCCTCCATTCCTGTCTCTCTCCCCATCTCACTTTCTCTCTCACCTCTGCTCTCTTCATCCATTCTCTCCCTCCACCCCGGTCTCTCCCCGTCTCTCTTTCTCATTTACTCCATCTCCTCCTCCATCCACCTCTTTCTCCTTCGTCCATCTTCTCCTCGTTCCTTTCTCTCGATATTATTCCTCCTCCATCCTCTCTATGTCTCCCTTCCTTTCTCTTTTGCCTCCCTCCCTCCTTCCCTCCCTCCCTCCCTCCCTCTCTCCCTCCCTCTCTCCCTCCCCTCTCACTGTCCCCCCGGCACCACTGTTGTCCACTGTTCCACTCATTCATAGTAAACACTATTGATTTTCAGCAGGGGAAAATAAAAAAAAAAAGCCCATGAATTTTAATGCCCCTATCTGTCCCCTTCTCCATCTCTTCCTACACCCACCTACCACCCTTTCTGCCCCCCTCCTCCTCTTCCTCCTCCTCTTCCTCCACTGCCTCCCCTCCTCCTCCTCCTCCTCCTCTTCCTCCCGCCCCATGGTCCTTCTTTCCTGAGGGGAGGATAAAGCGGTGGAAGGTGCCGGTATGGAGAGTGTAGGATACGGAGGAGGAGGGAGGTACATTTCTCATTTCCCAGCTGTGCCTCTCTCTCTCTCTCTCTCTCTCTCTCTCTCTCTCTCTCTCTCTCTCTGACATACAGTCGCTTCGCACCGGCGTTTGGCTCAAGGGACCGGAAGAGAACTGTGCCTGTCCTCCTCTCTCCTTCTCCCTCTCTCTCGTCTCCCTCTTTCTCCTCTCTTCCATCTCCATCTTTCCTCCTTTCCCCTTCTCTCTCTCTCTCTCTCTCTCTCTCTCTCTTTCTCTCGCTTTCACTCTTCTTCCCTCCCTCACTCTCTTCCCCATTCTCTCTCCGTCCCATCGTTCTCTCTTTCTCCCCTCCTTCTCTCTCTCCTCTGACCTCTCTTCCTCCCTGTTCCTTTCTTTGTCACTTTCTTTCCTCTCCCTGCTGTGCTTGTCCCCGTCTCTCTCCCTCTCTCTCTTTATCTTCTTCTCTTTCTCTCTCTCTCCTTCATCCATTTCTCTCTTCCGCTCTCACTTCTTACTCATCTTTGTCTTTCCTCTCCTTGACATCGCTGTCCTGTTTCTCTCTCTCTCTCTCTTCCTCCCCCTCTCCTCCCTTCCTCTCCCCCTTTACAACTCAATCTCTCTCCCCTTCTCTTTCTCCCCCCATCCCTCCCGCTCCCTCGTTCTCTTTCTCACTCCCTCACCTTTGTTTTTGTAAATACTGTAAATATATGTGAATACTTCAGTTCAGTTTTTTGTAAATGTGATTTGATTTCACGCTCTCTATTTTTCTTTCTCCCTCCTTCTCTCTCTCTATTCCTTTTTCTTTCACTCGACAAATAAATATGCCTCCCTCCCTCTCTCTCTCTTCTCCCTCTCTCTCTTCTCCCTCCCCCCTCTCTCTTTCTCCCTCTCTCTTTCTCTCTCCCTTTAACACTCTCGGGTCTCGGGCCTGTCCAGAAATGGCCCCGCCCCAGTCCGCGGCCACTTAAACAATCACATGAGCACATCACAGGGGACGGGGCAGGTCCGTGGTCAAGGCCGTGTGCGCGAAGGCGGGACGGGGCCCAGGCCTTTGTGAGGGGGAGGGGGCGAGGGATGGAGGGATGGAGGGATGAAGGGAGGGAGGGAGGGGGGGAAGGAGGGAGGGAGGGACTGAGCAGGTTAGCATTGTACAGATGGCAGAAAACTGTACGATATGTATTTGATATAAGCTCATTAGCTCATTGTTCATTAGCATCACGAACACAGTGGCTAATGCTTTATAATTTACACCTTTAATAGCCTTGATTAAACATGAACAAAACCTTAATTCACAATGAACAAATAGTTTTTTTACAAAGGAGTCAGACTCATTACGCCCAAACCCCCTAACCCCCTAACCTTAACCCCCTTTTATTAAGCCAGACCCATTCAAGTCTTTGTTCATGTTTTATTAAGGCTGTTTCCAACACGTGTATTATTGTTATTATTAGTGAAAGCTTTACTTACTCTTGAGATACAGTGTATATTCTCAAGTAGTAAAATGGCCTTCAGAGCAGCCTCTTCAAAAGAACCTCACTAATTAGTATCAAAGATATAAAAAACTTTTGTATTTGCATTTGTGAGCTAATGCATCCGACCCGTCCTTCGACCAGAGACCCACAGACACAGGGAGAACAACCAAACAACCACACGGACAGGGCCCTTCATCAAGCGTGACCCGCGAAACAACATACGGGGGAAATATCGCGAAAACTGAGTTAGCGTCGACGTAGCCATGTTTGTCGCCGTTAAGTTTGGTCGAGATTCACTCTTTTGGGGGTTTTTGGCTCGTAGACTTCACGGGACGGGACGATACGGGACAATACGACCACGGGATTCGAACCCACGACTCATCTGATTTGAGTACGACGAAATGAAACCGAATCGAACACCGCGATCGATCAAAACGAGGGCAATAAAAGGTCCCCAGGGTTACGTGGTTTGATGTCATCGTTGTGCCCCTCATTTCTCTTCTGTCCTGTTGCATTTCACCCTCTCTTTTTCATCCCCTCTCTCTCTCTCTCTCTCTCTCCGCCCTCTCTTCTCCTTCCCCTCTCTCTCTCGACCCTACTCTGTGTATTGATTTTGCTATAAGCAGTGTCCCGGTTGCGACAGGTTAGTGCCAGACAGACAAAGGCAGACTTCATCAACCGGCGTTAAACACAGGAGCCACGTCCTCAATAATCACTCCATCACACAAAAGAGGAGAGGGAGCGAGGGAGCGAGGGAGCGAGGGAGCGAGGGAGCGAGGGAGGGAGGAATGTGGATCCAGCCTGATGAATGGAGAGGAGAGGAAAGTATCTGCAAAGAAAAGCCACTGGGGGATTTTCAAGGATCTACGTTTTTTGTCTCGATACCAAACGCGGCAGATGAATTAAGCAAATATGTCGAGCTGAAAAGTAATGTGTTCTGTGTTTGTGTGTCAGCACTTTGTGAAACACACGGATACGTCCTAGTTTAGTCCTGGTTTAGTTCTAGTTCAGTCCTAGTTTAGTCCTGGTTTAGTCCTGGTTTAACCCTGGTTTAGTTCTAGTTCAGTCCTTGTTTAGTCCTGGTTTAGTCCTGGTTTAACCCTGGTTTAGTTCTAGTTCAGTCCTTGTTTAGTCCTGGTTTAGTCCTGGTTTAACCCTGGTTTAGTTCTAGTTCAGTCCTGGTTTAACCCTGGTTTAGTTCTAGTTCAGTCCTTGTTTAGTCCTGGTTTAGTCCTGGTTTAACCCTGGTTTAGTTCTAGTTCAGTCCTGGTTTAGTCATGGTTTAGTCCTGGTTTAGTCCTGGTTTAACCCTGGTTTAGTTCTAGTTCAGTCCTAGTTTAGTCCTGGTTTAGTCCTGGTTTAGTCCTGGTTTAGTCCTGGTTCAGCCCTGGTTCAGTCCTGGTTTATTCCTGGTTTATTCCTGTTTTAGTCCTGTTTTAGTCCTGGTTTAGTTCTGGTTTAGACATTGTTTAGTCCTGGTTTAGTTTAGGTTCAGTCCTTGTTCAGTCCTTGTTTGGTCCTTGTTTAGTTCTGTTTTAGTCCATGTTTAGTCCTGGTTTAGTCCTGGTTCAATCCTGGTTTAGTCCTGGTTTAGTCCTGGTTTAGTCCTGGTTTAGTCCTGGTTTAGTCCTGGTTTAGTCCTGGTTCAGTCCTGGTTCAGTCCTGGTTTAGTCCTTGTTTAGTCCTGGTTTAGTCCACAGTCTTCAGTCCAGACCTCAGATGCCTGTGATGCATTTGGCTTTAATAATCACATTTTATTATAACTCCAGATTAAATTCACTTTTCTCTTTCATCTGCTCCACAGAAGGAATTTCTTCATTATAAAAGTTAAAAGTGCGTTTTCAAAGTGCGTTTGTGTGTTCGAGTGTGTGTGTGTGTGTATATACATGTGTGTTTGTGTGTTCGAGTGTGTGTGTGTGTGTGTGCGTATATACATGTGTGTTTGTGTGTTCGAGTGTGTGTGTGTGTGTGCGTATATACATGTGTGTTTGTGTGTTCGAGTGTGTTTGTGTGCGTATATACATGTGTGTTTGTGTGTTCGAGTGTGTTTGTGTGCGTATATACATGTGTGTTTGTGTGTTCGAGTGTGTGTGTGTGTGTGCGTATATACATGTGTGTTTGTGTGTTCGAGTGTGTGTGTGTGCGTATATACATGTGTGTTTGTGTGCGTATATACATGTGTGTTTGTGTGTTCGAGTGTGTGCGTGTGCGTATACACATGTGTGTTTGTGTGTTCGAGTGTGTGTGTGTGCGTATATACATGTGTGTTTGTGTGCGTATATACATGTGTGTTTGTGTGTTCGAGTGTGTGTGTGTGCGTATATACATGTGTGTTTGTGTGTTCGAGTGTGTGTGTGTGCGTATATACATGTGTGTTTGTGTGTTCGAGTGTGTGTGTGTGCGTATATACATGTGTGTTTGTGTGTTCGAGTGTGTGTGTGTGCGTATATACATGTGTGTTTGTGTGTTCGAGTGTGTGTGTGTGCGTATATACATGTGTGTTTGTGTGCGTATATACATGTGTGTTTGTGTGTTCGAGTGTGTGTGTGTGCGTATATACATGTGTGTTTGTGTGTTCGAGTGTGTGTGTGTGCGTATATACATGTGTGTTTGTGTGTTCGAGTGTGTGTGTGTGCGTATATACATGAGTGTTTGTGTGTTCGAGTGTGTTTGTGTGCGTATATAAATGTGTGTTTGTGTGCGTGCGTGTGTGTATATATATACTTGTATGTGTGTGTGTGTGTGTGTGTGTGCGTATATACATGTGCGTTTGTGTGTTCGAGCGTGTGTGTGTGCGTATATACATGTGTGTTTGTGTGTTCGAGTGTGTGTGTGTGTGTGCGTATATACATGTGTGTTTGTGTGCGTATATACATGTGTGTTTGTGTGTTCGAGTGTGTGTGTGTGCGTATATACATGTGTGTTTGTGTGTTCGAGTGTGTGTGTGTGCGTATATACATGTGTGTTTGTGTGCGTATATACATGTGTGTTTGTGTGCGTATATACATGTGTATTTGTGTGCGTATATACATGAGTGTTTGTGTGTTCGAGTGTGTTTGTGTGCGTATATAAATGTGTGTTTGTGTGCGTGCGTGTGTGTATATATATACTTGTATGTGTGTGTGTGTGTGTGTGTGTGCGTATATACATGTGTGTTTGTGTGTTCGAGTGTGTGTGTGTGCGTATATACATGTGTGTTTGTGTGCGTATATACATGTGTGTTTGTGTGTTCGAGTGTGTTTGTGTGCGTATATACATGTGTGTTTGTGTGTTCGAGTGTGTGTGTGTGTGCGTATATACATGTGTGTTTGTGTGTTCGAGTGTGTGTGTGTGTGTATATACATGTGTGTTTGTGTGTTCGAGTGTGTTTGTGTGCGTATATACATGTGTGTTTGTGTGTTCGAGTGTGTGTGTGTGTGCGTATATACATGTGTGTTTGTGTGTTCAAGTGTGTGTGTGTGCGTATATACATGTGTGTTTGTGTGCGTATATACATGTGTGTTTGTGTGTTCGAGTGTGTGTGTGTGCGTATATACATGTGTGTTTGTGTGTTCGAGTGTGTGTGTGTGCGTATATACATGTGTGTTTGTGTGTTCGAGTGTGTTTGTGTGCGTATATACATGTGTGTTTGTGTGTTCGAGTGTGTTTGTGTGCGTATATACATGTGTGTTTGTGTGTTCGAGTGTGTGTGTGTGTGTATATACATGTGTGTTTGTGTGTTCGAGTGTGTTTGTGTGCGTATATACATGTGTGTTTGTGTGTTCGAGTGTGTGTTTGTGTGCGTATATACATGTGTGTTTGTGTGTTCAAGTGTGTGTGTGTGCGTATATACATGTGTGTTTGTGTGTTCGAGTGTGTGTGTGTGTGTGTGCGTATATACATGTGTGTTTGTGTGTTCGAGTGTGTGTGTGTGCGTATATACATGTGTGTTTGTGTGCGTATATACATGTGTGTTTGTGTGTTCGAGTGTGTTTGTGTGCGTATATACATGTGTGTTTGTGTGTTCGAGTGTGTGTGTGTGCGTATATACATGTGTGTTTGTGTGCGTATATACATGTGTGTTTGTGTGTTCGAGTGTGTTTGTGTGCGTATATACATGTGTGTTTGTGTGTTCGAGTGTGTTTGTGTGCGTATATACATGTGTGTTTGTGTGTTCAAGTGTGTTTGTGTGCGTATACACATGTGTGTTTGTGTGTTCGAGTGTGTTTGTGTGCGTATATACATGTGTGTTTGTGTACGTATATACATGTGTGTTGTGTGTTCGAGTGTGTTTGTGTGCGTATATACATGTGTGTTTGTGTGTTCGAGTGTGTTTGTGTGCGTATATACATGTGTGTTTGTGTGTTCAAGTGTGTTTGTGTGCGTATACACATGTGTGTTTGTGTGCGTATATACATGTGTGTTTGTGTGTTCGAGTGTGTTTGTGTCCGTATACACATGTGTGTTTGTGTCCGTATATAAATGTGTGTTTGTGTGCGTGCGTGTATACATGTGTGTGTGTGTGTGTGTATATATATATACTTGTGTGTGTATGTGTGTGTGTGTGTGTGTGTGTATATATATATACTTGTGTGTGTATGTGTGTGTGTGTGTGTGTGTGTATATATATACTTGTGTGTGTATGTGTGTGTGTGTGTGTGTGTGTGTATATATACTTGTGTGTGTATGTGTGTGTGTGTGTGTGTATATATATACTTGTGTGTGTATGTGTGTGTGTGTGTGTGTGTGTGTGTGTATATATACTTGTGTGTGTATGTGTGTGTGTGTGTGTGTGTGTATATATATATACTTGTGTGTGTATGTGTGTGTGTGTGTGTGTGTGTGTATATATATACTTGTGTGTGTGTGTGTGTGTGTGTGTGTGTGTGTATATATATACTTGTGTGTGTGTGTGTGTGTGTGTGTGTGTGTGTATATATACTTGTGTGTGTATGTGTATGTGTGTGTGTGTGTGTATATATACTTGTGTGTAGACAGTTTTCATCTCCACTTAATCTCCGGCTCCTGATTCAGAGAGCACACTGAGCCGCCTAATAGGATGTGACTGGCCCGCGCAGCGCTAGCCGGCTCACCGCTAATGAGCGCGCCGCCGCAGCCACACAATCAAAGGGCTTCATCAGCACTCCTAATTACTGTAAACCTCATTAGCGCCACTGGAGAGCTAACATCTGCTGCTGCCAACAAAGTAGGCCCAAATATAACACGGACGGAGCCAAAAAAAGTACATCTCAACACTTTGTCCCTTTAGAATAATGGTTGTATCTGTATTTATATATTTGTTATTCATATATTCTTGTGCCTGATCACCTTCCACGAGATTTTGTAGTGTTACGTGCATGTTTTCAATTTTTTTTACATGAAAAAACCCACTTCCCTTCCCCTGTGCTTTATGGGTTGCCAGATAAAACATTTTTTTATCTTTAAATCTTTCAAAACGACCCAGAATGCAAACAGAACAAATCCTTTAATCACTTGAGTTAATGTTGTTTTTTGAATACTTCTTGAGTCCAGGTATTGTCTGATTGCATTTGATACATTTTATTAGACGTGTGCAGTTTGCGGATAGCGCGCTGATATGGGAAAGAATCAATCTAAAAGTGATGTGTCCATCCCGGAGACGCTGGAAATGTCACATAAATATGGGAAAGAGCGTCTGGAATGCCATGTTTCTTTGTGATTTTAATGCAAATTTTTAACGCATGGTCTGTATTTTCTTTGTGATTTGAATGCATTTTTCCTGTTGTGTGATGCACTTGTTGTGTGAATTGCCTTGTGTATGAAATGTGCTCTACAAATAAACTTGCCTTGCCTCGACTTTTTCCGATTATGGACTCCATTTTGAGGACTTTTGACCATTGAAATTGGCGCGATAACCACGTACAAACTCGCATACGTTTCATATTTCAAGTGGGAGAAAGAAAATACAGCGTCACTAATTAGCCAAAGCAAACTCAACATTGTCAAAAAAAAAGTTACGTCTGCATAAGAATTATAGAAGCTGGGAAGAAATTACAGACCATGCATTAAAAAATTGCATTCCCATATGTATGTGATATGACGGGATGGACACGTCACTTTTAGACTGATTCTTTCCCATGTCAGCGCAATATCTGCAAACTGCACACGTCTAATAAAATGTATCAAATGCAATCAGGAAATACCTGGACTCAAGAAGTATCTAAAAAAACAACACAAACTCAAGTAATTAAAGGATGTAAAAATGTAAAAGGATGAAAGACGCACTGACAAAAGTATCGTCAAAACTGAACCCGGGAAGTATTTGTTCCGTGCAGTTCTCCCGTAAGATGAATCGAGCTGGCGCGCCGGGCTAAAAATTTCGAATTCATTTACATCTCAGCGACGAGCGATTCCCATTATTTTGGCTTAAGGATGTTCCAATCAGGCGACAGCGCGAGGATTAATGTCCCCCCAAATATACCGGCGTAAAAGGGTCTACGGCTGAGTGCTTAAAAGGCTGTTTTTTACTGTTTTGTTCCCAGTAAATTACACCATTATTCAAACCGTCCGACTGTAGCTGGGGTTTATTTGCCAAACGCTGACATCAGGACTTCCTTCTGCGGTGAGACAAATACATGTTACGGGTTCAGGCTCATTAAGTCGGTCGCAGTAAAAGTTCAGATTATGGCGGTTGCTTTGATAAGGCGTGTACTTTGTGTATTTGAATGTGTATATTGACCACGTTCATGAGTTCATGAGTTCAAACTACACACGTCTACTACACGACTACACACGTCTACTACACGACTACACACGTCTACTACACAACTACACACGTCTACTACACAACTACACATGTCTACTACACGACTACACACGTCTACTACACAACTACACACGTCTACTGCACAACTACACACGTCTACTACACGACTACACACGTCTACTACACACGTCTACTACACGACTACACACGTCTACTACACACGTCTACTATACGACTACACACGTCTACTACACACGTCTACTACACGACTACACACGTCTACTACACGACTACACACGTCTACTACACAACTACACACGTCTACTACACAACTACACATGTCTACTACACGACTACACACGTCTACTACACAACTACACACGTCTACTACACACGTCTACTATACGACTACACACGTCTACTACACACGTCTACTACACGACTACACACGTCTACTGCACGACTACACACGTCTACTACACAACTACACACGTCTACTACACAACTACACATGTCTACTACACGACTACACACATCTACTACACAACTACACACGTCTACTGCACAACTACACACGTCTACTACACGTCTACACACGTCTACTACACACGTCTACTACACGACTACACACGTCTACTACACACGTCTACTATACGACTACACACGTCTACTACACACGTCTACTACACCACTACACACGTCGACTACACACGTCTACTGCACAACTACACACGTCTACTGCACAACTACACACGTCTACTACACGACTACACAGGTCTACTGCACAACTACACACGTCTACTACACAACTACACACGTCTACTACACAACTACACACGTCTACTGCACAACTACACACGTCTACTACACGACTACACACGTCTACTACACACGTCTACTACACACGTCTACTACACGACTACACACGTCGACTACACACGTCTACTGCACAACTACACACGTCTACTGCACAACTACACACGTCTACTGCACAACTACACACGTCTACTACACGACTACACACGTCTACTACACAACTACACACATCTACTGCACAACTACACACGTCTACTACACGACTACACACGTCTACTACGCAACTACACACGTCTACAACGCAACTACACACGTCTACTACACAACTACACACGTCTACTACACGACTACACACGTCTACTACACAACTACACACGTCTACTACACAACTACACACGTCTACTACACAACTACACACGTCTACAACGCAACTACACACGTCTACTACACAACTACACACGTCTACTACACAACTACACACGTCTACTGCACAACTACACACGTCTACTACACACGTCTACTGCACAACTACACACGTCTACTACACAACTACACACGTCTACAACGCAACTACACACGTCTACTGAACAACTACACACGTCTACTACACGACTACACACGTCTACTACACACGTCTACTACACGACTACACACGTCTACTGCACAACTACACACGTCTACTACACGACTACACACGTCTACTACACACGTCTACTACACGACTACACACGTCTACTGCACAACTACACACGTCTACTACACAACTACACACGTCTACTACACATGTCTACTGCACAACTACACACGTCTACTGCACAACTACACACGTCTACTACACACGTCTACTACACAACTACACACAGCTTTTCTGCTTTTTTAAATCTCAAAAAACATTCAAACAACCTATATTTTGAGTCCACGGTTCAGCTCTAAGGATCAGCTCTAATGTTCAGCTCTAAGGTTCAGCTCTAATGTTCAGCTCTAAGGATCAGCTCTAATGTTCAGCTCTAAGGTTCAGCTCTAATGTTTAGCTCTAATGTTCAGCTCTAATGTTCAGCTCTAATGTTCAGCTCTAATGTTCAGCTCTAATGTTTAGCTCTAATGTTCAGCTCTAATGTTTAGCTCTAATGTTCAGCTCTAAGGTTCAGCTCTAATGTTCAGCTCTAATGTTTAGCTCTAATGTTCAGCTCTAAGGTTCAGCTCTAATGTTCAGCTCTAAGGTTCAGCTCTAATGTTCAGCTCTAATGTTTAGCTCTAATGTTTAGCTCTAATGTTCAGCTCTAATGTTCAGCTCTAATGTTCAGCTCTAATGTTCAGCTCTAATGTTCAGCTCTAATGGTCAGCTCTAATGTTCAGCTCTAAGGTTCAGCTCTAATGTTCAGCTCTAAGGTTCAGCTCTAATGTTCAGCTCTAATGTTTAGCTCTAATGTTTAGCTCTAATGTTCAGCTCTAATGTTCAGCTCTAATGTTCAGCTCTAATGTTTAGCTCTAATGTTCAGCTCTAATGTTCAGCTCTAATGTTCAGCTCTAAGGTTCAGCTCTAATGTTCAGCTCTAATGTTCAGCTCTAAGGTTCAGCTCTAATGTTCAGCTCTAATGTTCAGCTCTAATGGTCAGCTCTAATGTTCAGCTCTAAGGTTCAGCTCTAATGTTCAGCTCTAAGGTTCAGCTCTAATGTTTAGCTCTAATGTTCAGCTCTAATGTTCAGCTCTAATGTTCAGCTCTAATGTTCAGCTCTAATGTTCAGCTCTAATGTTCAGCTCTAAGGTTCAGCTCTAATGTTCAGCTCTAATGTTCAGCTCTAAGGTTCAGCTCTAATGTTCAGCTCTAATGTTCAGCTCTAATGTTCAGCTCTAATGTTCAGCTCTAAGGTTCAGCTCTAAGGTTCAGCTCTAATGTTCAGCTCTAATGTTTAGCTCTAATGTTCAGCTCTAATGTTCAGCTCTAATGTTCAGCTCTAATGTTCAGCTCTAATGTTCAGCTCTAAGGTTCAGCTCTAATGTTCAGCTCTAATGTTCAGCTCTAATGTTCAGCTCTAATGTTCAGCTCTAATGTTCAGCTCTAATGTTCAGCTCTAAGGTTCAGCTCTAATGTTCAGCTCTAATGTTCAGCTCTAATGTTCAGCTCTAATGTTCAGCTCTAATGTTCAGCTCTAATGTTCAGCTCTAAGGTTCAGCTCTAATGTTCAGCTCTAATGTTCAGCTCTAATGTTCAGCTCTAATGTTCAGCTCTAAGGTTCAGCTCTAATGTTCAGCTCTAATGTTCAGCTCTAATGTTCAGCTCTAATGTTCAGCTCTAATGTTCAGCTCTAATGTTCAGCTCTAATGTTCAGCTCTAAGGTTCAGCTCTAATGTTCAGCTCTAATGTTCAGCTCTAATGTTCAGCTCTAATGTTCAGCTCTAAGGTTCAGCTCTAATGTTCAGCTCTAATGTTCAGCTCTAATGTTCAGCTCTAATGTTCAGCTCTAATGTTCAGCTCTAATGTTCAGCTCTAATGTTCAGCTCTAAGGTTCATTACAGAAGAGAACAGCACTGCAGTTTGCATTTTGCCTGATTATGAAGTTCATTAAGTTCATTGCATCATCAGTTCCAGTTTTCACAGTTTAAAGTCTCAGAACATTTTTATTTTACAATCTCATCGTCTCAAAACTGAAATTGTCTCTGACACAAACGAGTTATACATAAAAACTGTATTTATTTGTAAAAATGGAGATTAAATTCATGATACAGCTGCTAAATCAAACCGTTCTCTAATATTCAGCTCTAATTTAATAAAAAATCTAAACAAAATAACACATCAGCAAAACTGATTAAGACCGACTCATCTACTCAATGGCCCTTCTCCAGTTTAACGTCTGTTTTTTTAATTCATGGTCATTTTCTCCACTATTTACCACCATTCGGACCTCAATCTGGCACCAGAATCTCTCCTAAGACTTCTGCCTCGGTCAACGTCGTCCCCTTGCACGGATAAAAGCCGGATCACCATGGAGACGAGCAGGTGGCCGACCCCAAAAACCAGAGCACACGTGACACGCACCGAGCACCTTTATGAGCGTTGACGGACTCCGCTTACGAAACGCCGTCCAGGGAGATTCTGGCGACAGGCGGCGGGTCCCTGCGCCGCCGTGGCCCTTCTCTGGAGCGGCAGGTGTGCGGACAGCAGGTACCCATGTACGGGCCCCTCGCTCCCCCCTCGCTCCCCCCCTCGCTCCCTGATCAAAGCACTTTCTTTCAGCGCCCCCCCCCCCCGCCTCGCCCCGCTCCTGTCCTACCTTCTGCTGTGCCCCCCTTTCTACTCCCCATCATAATTTGACTGATGATTACACCTGTCACTCAAGGCAGCATGTGGCCAATTATGAAGATGGGGAGGAGCCGCTTTGGTTGCAACTTTGACACGCTGGAAAAACGACAATCTTACATAAGTTTGTTTTTTCCTCCGCGGTTTCGTGACCAAGTCGTGATTCGTCCGTTTGTTTTTCTTATTTCACGTTCGAGTTGCTTTAGAAAACGCGCTTAAAATTCAACCAATTTGAACTTATTTGGAAAGTTTGCGCCGATCGTGTTTCTGGTGCAGGATCTGTCGCCTGCTTCGCCCTTGAGATGTTGTCACTTTGCCTAGAATGTTCCACAGAACGGCATTAAACTCATTGATCTCCGTGACGACGGGCAGCGACAACAGCAGAATCAGAATCAGAAAAGATTTATTACCATTGTCGATGATCAAAATTCACAAACGGGAACTTGTCTTGGTGATTGGATGCAACTCAAAACAATAAAACAATGAATAAGTCATAAAAATAATAATAAAAAAGAAAATTAAATCAAAAAGACCACGTTGGAGGTCAGATTTGTGGCGAGACGATACCACGTACAGAAAGTGTTTTTAAGGGTATTTTTGAGCAAAATCTTATATCTTTCGCCAACCAGGAAGTAAGAGCCGAAAACAGCGCTCTGATTGGCTGAGCGTTGGCGGTCTGATAAGAGCACGTGGATATGAACGATGTGGAAAACAGGTTAGACAGATTTAAATCCAAAACGTTCTCCTTTTAGAGACTCCACGCCAGCTTCAGCGTACGCAGATGTCCGTCGTATCTTGGTTTGTGTCCTTTCTCCTGGAGCTGGAGCGCTCTCGTGGCCTTGGAGCGTCGCTCTTGGCCACTTGAGCGTCGCTCCGTGTTCTGAGGTAATCACAGACTCATTTAAAGTCACTTTTGTACACTACCTCTGACTGGAGCGAAGAGAGCAGCCACGCACGGGGCTTTTATGGGCCTTAATGCGTCCCACGGACACTTTGGCAACCGCTGCTGTCATCAAAGATGTGAGGGGGGGAGAGAGAGAGAGGGAGGGAGGAGAGGAAAAGGCTGAAAGAAGAGATCAAAGATGTGAGGGAGGGGTGGGGGGTGAGAGAGAGTAAAAGTGAAAGAGTGAAAGAGCAGGGGGAAATCTGAAAGAAGAGATCAAAAGTGGAAGGAGAGGGGGAGATAAGAGAGAGGAAGGCGAATGAGAGGAGGGAAAAGAGAGATGGGAGGGAGGAGAGAGAGTGGGGAAAGAGAAAGAGAGAGGAGGGATGGGGAGAGAAGAGAGAGGAAAGGCGTGAGAGAGAGAGGGAGAAGTGAAGAGGAGAAAGAGGAAGAGAGAGGAGGGATGGGGAGAGAAGAGAGAGGAAAGGCGTGAGAGAGAGAGGGAGAAGTGAAGAGGAGAAAGAGGAAGAGAGAGGAGGGATGGGGAGAGAAGAGAGAGGAAAGGCGTGAGAGAGAGAGGGAGAAGTGAAGAGGAGAAAGAGGAAGAGAGAGGAGGGATGGGGAGAGAAGAGAGAGGAAAGGCGTGAGAGAGAGAGGGAGAAGTGAAGAGGAGAAAGAGGAAGAGAGAGGAGGGATGGGGAGAGAAGAGAGAGGAAAGGCGTGAGAGAGAGAGGGAGAAGTGAAGAGGAGAAAGAGGAAGAGAGAGGAGGGATGGGGAGAGAAGAGAGAGGAAAGGCGTGAGAGAGAGAGGGAGAAGTGAAGAGGAGAAAGAGGAAGAGAGAGGAGGGATGGGGAGAGAAGAGAGAGGAAAGGCGTGAGAGAGAGAGGGAGAAGTGAAGAGGAGAAAGAGGAAGAGAGAGGAGGGATGGGGAGAGAAGAGAGAGGAAAGGCGTGAGAGAGAGAGGGAGAAGTGAAGAGGAGGGATGGGGAGAGAAGAGAGAGGAAAGGCGTGAGAGAGAGAGGGAGAAGTGAAGAGGAGAAAGAGGAAGAGAGAGGAAAAGGCTGAAAGAGATAAAAGTTGGAAGGAGAGGAGGGAGCGAAGACAGAGGAAGGCGAGAGAGGGGAGACAAAAGAGAGATGGGAGAAAGAGGGAGAGAAAGAGAGGAGAAGAGAAATGCAGTGAGAGAAGAAGTGAGGGAGGGGAAGAGGAGAGGGGGGAAAGGGCAAGAGAGAGATAAAAAAGGAGGGGGAAATGTTAAGGGGAGAGGGTGAGGAAGGTGGAGAGAGAGTGAAAGAGAGAGAGGAGAAGAAGAAAGAGGGCGGGGTGAGAGAAGTCGGAGAGAGAGAGAGAGAGAGGGAGAGAGAGAGAGAGAGAGAGAGCGAAACAGGAAGGAGAGGGAGACAGAGAGGTGATGGAGTGGAGAGACGATAGAGGAAGGAGGAAGAAAAGCTGAAGGAGAGAAGAGAAGAGCAGAGTGCAACAGACTGACAGCGAGAGAGAGAGAGAGAGAGAGAGAGAGAGAGAGAGAGAGAGAGAGAGAAGAGAGAGAATAAAAGGTGAAGAAGGAGCGAGCGGGGAGGGGACGAGCGAGGACATCCAAGGCCAACAGCCACGACGACTTAACAAGCCTGAAAAAAGGTGCAACCAAAGAATGATGAAAAGTGGGAGGGAAGGAGAGAGGGAGAGAGGGAAGGAGAGAGGGAGGGAGAGAGGGAAGGAGAGAGGGAGGGAGGGAAGGAGAGAGGGAGGGAGGGAAGGAGAGAGGGAGAGAGAGGGTCACGCTGGACAGAATGGACAGAACACACTACGCCGTCCGGAGGAAGAGAGAGAGGTAGAAAGAGGGAGAGAGGTCATTTAGTCAGGCCCGTTCACCCCCCTCGCTCCGGGCCTCCCCCCTCTGTCCTCTTTACACCCACACAAAGGGACAGAGGGGTGCAGGACGTGTTCGGGGCGAGAGGGAGGAGGTCGGGTCACGCCCACCGACAACCCCCCTCAGTCCGAGCACAATGTCCGGACCCCCAGAATATGATTTCAGAGGGAGGGCAATGATGTGCCGGGATAAAGGACGTTCTAAATAGACTGTTAAATATCAAGGGAAGAGGGTTTTTTCTTTCTTTGAGCGAAGGGGGTCGTGTCCCGCCGCCCGATATCGCCCGAAAACCACTGCGATGAAGCTGTTTATGACGCAGTATCGATATTAGGGCGATATTTGGATGTACTTTTCCACATAGTGATTTCACTCGTGTTCATTTGTGCCTGGGTAAGATCAGATACAATAAGATCAGATAGAATAAGAGGAGCACAGTTCAAGGGCAGCAGGAGAATAGAAAATCAAGACAAAAGATTATTAAAAATGTACTTATATCTAACACACACTGTTCAAGCGCAAATGTAAAGCTACAACACTATTTTATCAGTCAAATTGTGGCAAGATAAAATGTAAACAGCAACAGAAATGGTTAAAAATCTGCCTTTTTTAAATGTTTTCATCATTAAATATGTTAATTTCGATCATAATTAGTCAAACTTTGTCAAAATACTATGTTAAAAGCAACAGAAACTGCCAAAAATCTGCCTTTTGGAAAAAAAAAAATTTAAATAATTTTAATCAGAATTAGTTGTTTTTTCCTGTAAATATGTTCATGTTCATCAGAATTAGACGGCTAAAAGTCTAAAATTGTTCAATTATAATTGTTTTCCTGTTTAAATACGTTAATTTCAATCATAATTAGTCAAACTTAGTCAAAAATAAAATCTTAACAGCAACAGAAATGGGTAAAATCTGTCTTTTTTTCCTTTAAATATGTTAATTTGAATCAGAATTTGTTGTTTTTTCCTTTAAATATGTTAATTTTAATCAGAATTTGTCAAACTTTGTCAAAATAAAATATTAGCAGCCACAAAAACGGCAAAAAAATCTTCCTTTTTCAATGTTTTTTTCCTTTAAATATGTTCATTTCAATCTGAATTAGTCAAACGTCATAATCACAACTTGAAATTGACAGAACTGAGACTAAATCACGTGTAATTTAGACCAAAAGAGAAAAATCTACACCAGTATCAGATCAGATTTCCTTAACCGCCCCGGGTAAGTCACGTGATCTTATTGCAGGTTTGCGTTTCAAAGATTGACATTCAACAGTGCAATTTTGAAGGATTTAATCAGGAGAAAGCGTCGAGCGGGGCCCATCGCCACAAAAGTCCTAACAACAACCGCTGTGCACATCCTATGATTAAACCTCTCTGTTTTACAAGCCGAAATTACTGTTAACATTACATGCATTTAATTTAAGAGACTATTACCAGAACCGCGCGAGACCCGAGCGCCGTGTACTTAGCCCGAAAACCAATAACCGCCGCGCCACATAGGAGTCCTTTTAGCCATTCGCAAAGTAATTTTTAATATCGCGGAGAACTGGATTTTCCTCCCGTTGTGCGCTAAGTCGGCGGCGGCGGGGATTGGCTGCGTGAGTGAAAGGCGGAGGAGGAGGTGCGGTACAACAGATTAATTTCAGAACACAGCGCTCCAGCGGCGAGGGGCTACGGCGAGCCGGAAGGATCAGGATCAGAGGAGGCAAAGCGCTCGCCGGGAGAAGAGAGGGAGCGAGAGAGAGAGAGAGGAGAGATTAAACATGTATTCAGCCGCTCTCAAAGGGGGCGACGAGGGGCGGAGGTGTGTTTGACGACACGCTCCGACCGGGGGGGGGGCGAGGGCGCGAGAGGGCGGGGCGGCGGGGAAAGGGGTGTCGCCGCGTGTCATCGGGCGGTTCCTCGGCGGCGGTGATCGGACCGCGGTGCGTCGGAAAGCAGATGCTAATTGATTGTAGAAGTTGTGGACAGGAAGAAGGCAGAATGTGCACTTTCCTGGACAGTTTTAGAGTGTTCTTGAGCCTCGTTATATCTAAATTAGACCTTAAAGAAAGTGCTGTTACTTTGTGTTGAAATATACGGCCGTTTGTCTAAAAAAACGCACAAATATTACTGTGTTTCAAGTAACGTTCATATTTTTAAGCATCGGAATCGAGTTTGAAGCGTTTGCATCGTGGTAACACTGGATCAGACACTATATTGTGCGTCCAATTGTTAATTAAAAAGTGGAAAGACTTAACCGTATTTTCCGGACTATAAGTCGCACCGTTTTTATAGTTTTTCCCGGAGAGCGACTTATACTCCAGTGCGACTTATATACGTTTTTATCTTCTCTATTGTGCATTTTTTGGCTGGTGCGATTTAAACTCCGGTGCAACTTATAGTCCGGAAAATACTGTACTTTTCTTTAGCCTTTTAGCAATTACGCACTTTCTAAATATTGTTGTAAATCATAGTAAAAAATACGTATCTTTCAAGCCATCTGTAATATTTGAATACGTCTCTAAATGTCTAGATTGTTAGACTTTTAGAAATAAGCTAAATCATAAATATACTAAACTCCCACAATGCAAAGTACTGGAGCTTCTCTTTACTCTGAACTGATTGACTGACAATTTATCAGTGCAAACTGTCAAAAATATCACTTTATACAACTCGTTTGCAAGATTTACTGCGAGATTTTTTTCCATTTCATCCATTATTTTTGTAGATTTGAGTTTTGGTTCTGGAATAACTGCAGTATTGTCCGTCCTTTGCCGTCCACACAACAGTTCTGATGCGATGCCGCGGACGATATATCGCCCGGCTCCGCTCTGAAGGACGGCGGAGGTTAATGGCCGGCCTTCATTACCATAAATCTTATCAGCTAAATGAAATGGGGACCAGGAGACCCCGATTTAGGCCCGGGCACGAGGGGGAGGCACCCAATCAGACCTCCACGCTTTATGGGCCTTTTTTATTATCTAAATGTGGTGCATGTGAGAGCTGGGCCGGAGCTGGGCCGGAGCTGGGCCGGAGCTGGGCCGGAGCTGGGGCCGGAGCTGGGGCCGGAGGGGGGGCCGGAGGGGGGGCCGGAGGGGGGGCCGGAGGGGGGGCCGGAGGGGGGGCCGGAGGTGACAGGCGACCACAATCAAACAACAGAGAGACAACAACAGAGCAGCTCTGTGCGGAGGCGTTTACGAGAGCCGAGCCTTTTCACTGAACAGACTCTCGGGGTCGTCGCGGCGATAAACGGGAGCGGCAAATAAACACGTGGCATTGTGCGGCCGCGGCCTTAAGGAGGTTTTCATCGCCTGTTTAAGGACGAGCCAGATCCACGAAGACAAATGCGGTTTCTTTTGCGATCATCCATCAGAAACGTGACAGTTTATGATAACTGCACTTTTAAAAACCTTAATAAAGCATAAACAAAGACAACAAGATGAATAAGAATGATTCAGGCTTATTAACGAATACTCTTAACCTCCTTAACTTATACTTACACTGAATCAAGTCATTATTCATGCTTTATTAAGGTTAATTAAGGTGTATTTATTATTAAGTGGTTCTAAATGTGCTTCATTTAACTGTTTGTAGATGCTGTACGTTTGGCTTTGTACTGTACAGAACTATTGAAATCATATGTTTTTTTCCCGTTAGATTTTCAGATACAAATAAAAATAGATACATAAGAAATAACAGTAGAAAAACAACAACAAAATTGAAAGAAAAGAGCAGAAATGTTGGGTTAATGTTAATGAGTAATATATTAGTTGTCGTTTATCCATGAGTTAAATTAAGAGAAACTTAATGTCCCAAATGCAGTTAAGATGCAAAAAGACAGGATAATAGAGATACAAGTAGAGTTGTAACTGTGCGAGCTAAAAGGGTGAAGTAAAAAGGCTCAAATACACAAAATACAGACAAAATACTGTACTGTATTTTCTGGACTATAAGTCGCACTGGAGTATAAGTCGCACCACCAAAAAATGCATAATAGAGAAGAAAAACATACTGGAGTATGAAATGCGGTTGCAAGTGTGAAAATCTTAAATAATACCACATATAAGTCGCTCCGGAGTATAAGTATAAGTATAAATATAAGTGTAAGTCGCACCCCGGCCAAAACTATGAAAAAAGGTGCGACTTATAGTCCGGAAAATACAGTATATGTGGTGTTGTCCCTGACCACATCCTGCGTCAAAACCAGCACGGTTCAACGTCTCTCAGACTTTCCCCGGCGTTTTCCCCGGCCCAACGCGGCGCTCTGTGAATAACCACAAGTCCGCAATCGTCCAATCAAACGTTCAATACTGTCGGCGGGGGTTTGTTTGCACCGCCGCGTATAGAAGTGATTGGCAGCCCGTGGCGAGGCACCTCTCTGGCCTTGATCATCGCGGCGCTGGCCAGTCCGGTCGCCCCCCTCGCCCTCCAAACCCCCCCCACGCCGAGGTCAAGTGCTCTCCAGCGTGTGCATGTTATCGAGGGAGGGGGGCGGGGGGAGGGGCGGCGTGACCACGGGACGCAAATCGATGACGGAGATGCAGTTTGTTTGCGTTTGCGTGTTGATTACGCCTCCTCAAATTGGCGCGTTGGCGGCTGGCGTCGCCGTCGCTCTGATTAAGTGGGATCTGGCTGATTTGGACTAATGACGGGCTGGATTTCGCCCGACACGACGACGGACGGAACCAAGAGTTATCGCAGCGGGAGCGAAGAGTTCACAAAACAGCTGAGGAAACAAATAATAAACGTCAAGTGTTTTCAATTTGCTTTTTGTCGTTTCGTCCCAAATCCCCTCAACTCTAATGTTATTAAGAGAATAGAAGATAGTATTAAAAAGGAAAATAAAAACAACATCGTGACTAATGTTCAAAATGATGATGTCGTTCACCTCGGAGCGTCGTTTAAAAGGGAACTGCTTTTTCCGCCGGAGGATTTTTCCCTCCGCTTCTGTCCATGGAGACCTTCCCCATGAAAACTTACGCAGTGCACCTTTAATTTGTAACACGCTTTTCAATCACTGCTTCTGTTCTTGTACTTTTCTGCTGCAACACTATTATTTTCCTGTTTCTTATTCAACAAAAATGCAAATACTTTCCGTTTTAATATTCAAGTCAGTAACCGCGGGGACGGCATCCGACTCGGAACGTTTGGCACTAGTTTTGACAACAATGAGCGAACAACCACAATGTTAGCTGAAGAGAACGTGGTACAATACTTAGAATAGAGCTGCACCTAACAATCGTTTTGCTACTTGACGATCCAGCGATTATTCTTTCGGTTGTTAAGAACGTAAAAGACCCACGAATATGAGATTTTTACTAAATGTGACCGGATGAAGCTTGAGGACTTCCTGCTCCCGTGTTTTCAACAAAAACACTTAGTTTTCCTGCTCAATCTGAGTCATAAAACCTCTTTTCTCAGTTCATGGCACATTCTGGAACCTAAATAAGGAGCAAATAGTGATTATTCGATTGCTAAATTAGCTGATATCTATTTCAATCATCTCTTAGTTGCATTTCACCTTAGACTCCCAAGTTTCTCCACAAATACGTAGCTGACTGACAATGTAAAGTAAGAAAGTACAAAACTCTACTTAAGTAACGTTTTCAGGTATCTCTACTGTACTTAATGTGTACTTTCTGCTCTTTCTGAACCGGACTGAAAAGCAGAAAGTACTTTTCATACAGTTTGTAGGGTTCTTTTCAGCACGCTCCTGCCAAAAGGTTGTGAGTTCAAGTCCCGGCTTTGAGCAAACAAATCACATACTGAAAATTCACTTGAAAAATAAGGATGTTTGATTTAAAATGCTAATTTTGACCAAAGATCAGCACAATTCTTGCTCAAAATCACTACATTTGACGCTTTAACGGTTCTCAAACTGTGTGGAATACTTTTTTACCGTTAAAACAAGTACTTTAGAACTATTATTTAAGTAGATCTCTTTGTGATACGAGTAATATTTCCTCCTGTATCTGCACTTTCCCCCACACCCTTTTACAAACATGTTCCAATCCACCGCTTTCCGCTCATTTACATTTCATTCAATCCCCGACGTTTCAATGAACTTCCGGTTGTTACCAATTAGCCGGCGACCGAAAGCACTTGTTCCGTCGCAGAATCTGAATGACGGAGATGTTAATGCGTGGCCTTTAGGGCGAATACGTTTGCATAATGGCCGCCACGTCCCGCTGCGCCCCGTGTCTATCATTAGCGGCCCGTGCATATTTAATGGTGTTTGTGAGAAGGTCATTGTTTGGCACACGAGCCGCGCGGGTGAGAGTGTGGATAATGCTTTTTAATACGCTAATGGCTCATAAGGATGCATTGTATAAGTGTGTCCCGGTTCCCTGGAGAAACTCAATGCCACTCAGCAGTGCTAATGAGCTGAGGGAGCGCGTCGCCATTAACTGAACATTAGTGAAAGCAGCAGCAGCAGCAGCAGCAGCAGCGGCAGCAGCAGCAGCAGCGGCAGCAGCGGCAGCAGCAGCAGCAGCGGCGCACTCAGGACTCACCTCGTGTACGCGGCGCTCAAAACACTTAAACACGACGTAGCAGTGAGAAGGAGCAGCGTTACTCTTCATAATGTACTTAGACTGATATTATTTCATTTAATCAGCTTGTAGTCGTAGGTTTATGGGACATTGTAAAGTAAAGGACATAAAGATCGGCCTTGAAAGTGGCGCACAAACTTTCCAGTCTTTTTGAGAGATGGTAAAAATGAGCCGACGTTGAGTTTTCAGCCACGTTCTTCATCAAGAGCGATACTGGAACGTTAACCTGGCTCACGCTGGATGAATTCTCGCATTTGGGAATTGAGAATCATCTGGTCGGTTTGAGCCGCTGAGGGCCTGACCAATCACAGCGCTGCGTTGTAGTTTGGGTGGAAGTCAAAAGGACCAGCCCAAACAGACATGGCGATGCCGACAGATGTACGCTGCCTCTTTTAGCAGACTTTTATGCCAGATGCCATGTCACGTGTTTAAACCGTATTCAGGCTTGGGAGCGGCACTAATCACCTCTTACAGATTTAGATTACAACTTTCAGATCATTATTCATGGAAACCATAGCGCGATGTCCTTGGAATTTACAACTCAAACATCAGGTTATTTTTGCTCTTCCACTTCATATCTGCCATTTCTAGTACTTTTCTCCATTCACACTTTGGAGATCTTTGACTTGAATCGTTAATTTGCAAAACGTGTCATCTCCCCGGAACCCCCCGGGCGAAGCAGCACGCTGCCCTTTCACCATTTCACCATTTCACCATTTCACCGCCGCACTCCATCTTTACATCGCGTCTTGTCCGAGCCGCAGCAATAACACGCACCAGAGCCAGATGCCATTATGTGCAGCTGCATGTTCAGATGTCCAGAGCGTCACAGCCGCTGCTCCTGCGGGTGCCGTCACGCTGTCACAGCCCATGAGTGACGCTGACATGCTCCTCCTGATATATATATACGTAAATAGCCCATTAGCCGCTATAGCCTCGTGCGCTGGGGCCGCTGCATTCGAAGCCTGTGGTCGGCTCGTATATAAGCTACAATCTAATTCTCCCAGTACAAGCCGGAGAGGGAGAATTGCATTGTGACAGAGCTGGTGGGAGGGGAAGCGGGCCACAGAGAGGGAGAGAGGTAGCTTAATGCAATAAAGCATGTAGTATTGACATCTTTCTTGTGTCTATTGATTCCCCATTATGTTGCTAACAAACCCAGGTTGACATTTTGTCATTTGCAATCATGTTAACACCGCGACTCGCACACTCCCCTCCGCAAACCAATCTATACCCAGACACACTAGTTTGCCCATGTGCTCAAAGACTTCAGCTCGCACGCCGTAAAGGCCATGCATATGTATGCGCGCGGGAAGCACCGGCGTAAACGCGTCCGATCGCGGCGAAAGGGCAGAGAAACAAAGGATGATAAATGATACGGGCCAGCGTTTTCTAAAGACTGCCTTTGAACCCCAGGGCGTCTCGCTGCGGTGTAAATAGGTCACGGCAAATTACAAAAAACGACGACGCACATTTGTATTAAGTTAAAAATAGGTGTGTTACTAGCTAGATATAAACGGTATTTGTTGTCTTAAGGCTTTCCCCTTTTGGGTCTCTGCCAACGCCATAAATCAGATTTTGATCCAATCGAGATCTAATTAGGGGTGAACCATTCTGGAAACGTATCTAACATGATAGGGTTGCAATCTATCTTTGAATATCACTTTCCACAGTTACTAAAAATAGATGTGTCGAGTCACGCACCCTTTGGACGGATAAACGCCACCGTGGGTTCATGTGTGTGCCGTTTCACTGTCAGAAGCTCGATCACGTTCAGACGCGTTCATGACACGGCGGGAACGAGAGCGAGCCAAAGGTAAAGGCGGACAAAGCACCGACGGTGTTCGTGTGTGTGGAGAAGAACGTCCTCCAACAAAACAACATCTCCGCTTCTAAACATATCTCCGTTTCTAGCTTTTCACGTATTATTTCTGGCGTTAACATTTGGAATATGTGTCTTTTCAACATTCGTATGCCGGCGTGGCAACCGGAACTGTCCGAACAGACTGAGACGTCCAGAGTTCTGTGACTCGCCGACTGTTTTAAACAGGCGGAAACACCGGGCGTCTTTTTCTTATTCTAGTTTCTACACCGGTTTGATTGTCTGGAATAGTGACGCCAACTCAAAGATCACACTTTAAACACGTCCAGGGGCTTTAACGTTTGGGAAAAGATGAAAATGTGAACTTATAAACATGGTAACAACAACAAACATTTCAGAAAAAAGTCTGTTGATGGACAAACTACAGAACGTTTTGTACGTAATAATAAAGCATATTTTGTACTTAAACGATTGGCAGTTGTTGTGTTTTTCCAATTACGACCACTCAAATCGCGATTCATCCCGTAGCACTAGAGCCAGTGGTTTCAAATCGTCAACAATGAGCTCGGTGTCTGTTCAATCGAGAGGTCCACAGCCAATCGCCTGTCAGTAAAAGGGGTTGAACTTCAGAAAGAGTTCCAGAGTTCTGATACTTGGTCAAATCAATATCTAGTCAGGATAGCATCTATTTTTTGACTCTACACTACAGTGAAATTGTATATTGTTGGGAAAAAAAAGGGATTAATACTTGCATTTATGGGGGAGGAGTTTGTAATACAATAACATTAAGAACTACAGTGTTTATTTCTGCTATTTATGTGTTGCAGCTCATTTTTTAACAATATTGTACATTTAGAAGAGGCTTTTTGGTGGCATAAAGTATGATATTTTTCTTCCTCAAAACGTGTCATTGTGGCGGTTTCCGGTGGCGAATTAACGCACCCGATTTGCCGTCCACCGCCAGGAAGCGGGTCGACAAAAAACGAACGAAATCTGTGTCAGCGCCGATCGATGCGAGAGAAGACAGACGGACACCAGAACGCAATAAAGGATCCCGCCATCGAAAGCATGTGTAAGTAACCATAGTGAGAGGGCCCAGGGCGGACCGCGTTAGCCCGTACGGTCCGACCCGCTGCCTAATGGGCTGTGACAGAGGGCGCGTAGCCAGAGATGGACTGTATTTAGCCCGGCGTTCCAGATTGAAAGGGAGCGAGAGGAGCAGGTTTCCCTCGATGCGCCGTCAAATACCATCATATCACATCACCTCCAAGCCTCTCGCCACGGTTCCCAGTTCTATGTTCTATTAAACTTTTATGTGGCACTTAACGTTGATCGGGCCTGCGCCGACCACGGTTACCGCACAGACGGTTCAAGCGGTCGCGACTCCGGACCTCTGCAGACGCATTAAAAATAGAACAAAACACACACGAAAACAACAGCGGCGTTTTTTTTGAACAAGCGGGCCGGGGGAGCGGGGCGGGGAGGGGGGGGAAAACGCGCTCGCTTTGTGCCGCCGCGTGTCTATTTCATGTGGATGTGTTGGAGCCCCCGAAAGACTCGCCGAGCGCTCCGGGCTGGTGGGAGCATGAAAGGGAATCGAGACGCGAGGGGCGGACGAGGGTCGCGAGGGGCCGAGTCAAACACGGCGGCGCTAACCTGTGACCTCTCTATTCAAAGGAGTCAAGGAGCCCCGGAAACCGCTTGGAGAGGCGAGTCGGCTTAAGCAAATCAAGTTGAGGGCCCCCGAACTTTCGGAGGCGAGAGCTAAACGATCGCGGAGGGAAACGTGCAAAGAATGGGACGCTAATGTGGGGGACGTAGGCGTTGAAGTGCCCCCTACAGGTCGGACGACTCGTTGAACTAAAACGCAGTTGAGATAAATGTATTTTGAATTTTGAAATTTAAATGTTATCACAGAATAGGTCATTTTTTGAGGTTTATAATTTCACTTCCTGTTTCTAATTGATGACATCACTCTAGGAAATTACACATCAACACAGGGCTAAAGTCTGAAAATAAAAATATATGAGACCAAAGTAGAAAAAGCTTCAGTTGTAGTCATCTGGACTCAGTTTGAAAAATAGACGTTTCGACTCTCATCCAAGAGTCATTGTCAATAAAAGAATTTAGGTCGAGAACTCCGATATTAATACTGTTCTGTGTTAAGACCCGCCCATTGGGCGGAGCCTTCCTGAAGTAGAAAGAGTTGTTTGTTTCAACAGAAACTCCCCCCTTGTATCTACCGAGCCTATTCAGAATTTTAATGGGCTGTTAAAACCTCTTTGTTTTTGTGAGACCCTGGCTCAACCACCCTGAGTACCTGATTAGCATCTACATGTCCTGGTCCTGGTCCTCTACCTTTCCAGGGGTTCAGTAACCCATTATAAATAACAGGAAGATTAAACCTTAGCCCTCCATTTCTGTTTAAAGAAGGTCTTTCTTTTTTAACAAAAATAGCTTCCTTGACTCCTCTTTCAAACCATCTTTTCTCCTGCTTAAAACCTTCACCTCACCGGCTTCAAACGAGTGATTAGAGGCTTCAAGATGGAGATGCACGGCACTCTGAGGTCCTGAACTTGTATTTCTTCTGTGCTGATAAAGCCTCTTGTGTAGAGGCTGTTTCGTCTCACCTATGTAACGTTCTTTACAGCTTTCTTCACTGCATTGGATCGAATAAACTACATTGCTCTGTTTTTGAGTCGGCAACTTGTCCTTTGGGTGAACCAGTTTTTGTCTTAAAGTGTTTCCTGGTTTAAAATAAACAGGGACTTCGTGTTGTCTAAAAATTCTCTGCAGTTTTTCCGACAGGCCAGAGACATAAGGGATAGAAACACCCTTCCTTCTCTGTTCAGTTTCCCTTTTGTCCTGCTTCTTGGTTCTCTTCACTCTGTTGAGGGCCCAAGCGGGGTAACCACAGGCTGAGAGGGCATTACGGACATGTTTGTCCTCTTTCTTCTTGCCCTCTGAGCTATGAGACCAACTTTATTTTGTTCAATTAGTTATAAGAGAGTCAAAAAAGTTGTTTATTTTGTGTAAATAATGCATACACTTTGACTGGAATGTGTGTCCCAAGTGTGATGTCACTTCCTGTCATTTTTCTACTGATTTTTCGACTTTTCTCCACAAATACGTACTTGATTGGTGTAAAACTATAATTTATATGTACGACAGGTATAAATAGACCAAATAAAGTCAAAATTAGAGGAGGAGAGAGCAACTATTGAGTTTTAAAGGCACACTATGTAACTTTTCTGATGCTGATGTTATTGATTTGATTGGAATATTCAGTAACTTATCTATCTTTCATGCATTCAATTACAAGTGGCTTTTATTGTCGAAACGTAGCATTCAAAGTGTGTCTTCTGACTGCCTCGCCACAGAGCTGGCCTTGGTTGGTCCAGTGCATGTTTCCATAGAGATCGATACGTTTTTTAAACCCACACCGTGTACATTCCAGGCGATACATCTCGATGGAGATGAGCACGTCGCCGATCAGTGTTTGAATGCAGAAGGATCTGGACCGAACCACAAAGTGTGTCGAAGAACCGCCTTTATTTGAGTCGCTCCAATCAAAGTCGCTCGAATATTCTCATGGCAAAATATGTGACTTTTTTTTAAACCTCAAATACATAAGAGTTTAAGGCTTTGCTCGTTGTTGATTCTGCAGAAATCAGCGCTTTTTCTCATATGCCATTTTTGTTTAGACACCGCAGGTCGTGCTTTTCTCTGATTGGTTAACCCGCCTGTCAATCACGCCCATCGTAGAGACAGTTCCAGACCCAAATGTCTTCGTACTTCACTTTGTCTGGCATTAAGAATTCTGAAATATTGGGAAAAGAAAGCAGGGAAATTATGAAGCTGAACAATTGGTTGATTACTTTATGTACATTTAAAGTGCCTCTGACAGGTCGGGCGACTCATTGAACTCAAATTGAGTTACAATCGATATATTTAAAATGTTGCTAAAACATATTCTAAACATTTACCCCAGAATAGCTCATTTTGTTGGTGTGAAATTGTACTTCCTGTTTGTAATTGATGACATCACACTAGGAAATAAGCTTGCAACCAGTCGGCCAAAACTTACTTATTGTCAATGTTTTTTTTTAATAATTGACACATTAAAAAAAGTTGTTTCTTTTCTGTAAATTAAGCATAAACATCAGATGAAAGAGTGTCCCTGGTGTGATGTCACTTGCTGTCAATTTCCAAAAGCTTTTTCAACATTTTCCACAAATACCTGCTCGATTGGTATAAAACTATAATATATCTGTACGACACCTATAAATACACCAAATAAAGTTAAAAATGTAAAACACGTCATAGGCACTTTAACATTTATTTAAGTGAGCCATCAAGGGATATTATATTACTAGAATATTATCTATTTAATTGCTTGAACTAAGACGAATGCCACTTATGAGAATCTGCATGTCCATAACAGCAGCGCCCGGTGCATCGCTGCCCCGTTATTCACAATTCCACACAGACAGCATCATGAATAAAGCAGCTCCGTTTGCCCCGCGCTCGTCCTGACCCTTCACCTTCAAGAGTCAACGCCTCTAAGCGCAAGAAGGACAGCGGGTCGCCGTCCTTTATCAAAATCGGGAATATAACCACGCTTTGGACCTTCCCCCGCAACCCGTACAAGTGCACGCACATGAGGAGTGCCCCCACGGTTCACCCGCGTATTCAGATGCGGGACGCCGGGACACGATGACTCATCCCAGGTTTACTCTAACCTCTCAAAAGCTCAACGCGGGTTTTCCTCTCCGTCCTCGTTTTTCACTCTGTCATCTGCTCTTACTTCCACCCAGCCTCTCTTTCTCGCTCTCACTCTCTCTTCCAACTTCTTTTTTCTCCTTTATCTCGTTTTGACATTCGCCATTTTTCACGAAACTCCTCCTCTCTCTCTCTCCCCCCGCCCCATCCTCTCTTCTCTTGCTCGCTCCGGTGCCTGTGTGTGTGATGTGTGTGTGTATGTGTGTGTGTGTATGTGTGTGTGTGTGTGTGTGTGTGTGCGTGCGTTGCTGTCGGAGATATGGCAGGAAACAGGTGCCTCCATCATCTTCTCACTGTCACACGCTGCTGACTGGGGAGAAGAGGGAAGTTCAGATACGGAGCCGGAATTGTGCAACCGGAATTCACTTTGGCTGTATCTGGATGGCAACTACAGGCTACGTATACGACGAGGCGGCGACGTGAGCCGAGGCGGCCTGTTATTAGGTGGAACTGGTTTTCTTCGGGCGTGTTAAAAATCTAAGAGAGACGCAGTACCCGCAAGACGAGACACAAGATCGGGACGAGACGGGATTTTCGGTGGCATTTCTAATCTGAAATTGGCGCAGTTCAGTTCACACTTTTGGCCTCACAATTTTAGTTTAATATTTTGCATTTGAAGCGCTGCTTTTTGGAACACAAGCCCGACTAATCCCATGTATAAGCGCTAAACGGGTCCTTCGCTTTGGTGCTATGATCAGAGCAGATTATTTTAGTTAGCTCCATTTCAAACATACATAAATATTGGTGTAATGTTTATTTTGTTGCATTAAAATTACAATTACCGTATTTTCCGCACTATAAGGAGCACTTAAAACACTTTAATTTTATCAAAAATTGACAGTGCGCCTTTTAATCCAGTGCGATTTATATATGGATTAATTCTGGTTGTGTTTACTGACCTCGGAGCAATTTTGTGTGGTATATGTTTTGTTTCGCTTAATGCGCCTTACAGTTCGGTGCGTCTTATATATGAACAATTATCTAAAATAAACCATTCATTGACAGTGCGCTTAATAATCCAGTGCACTTTATAGTGCGGAAAATACGGTAGATTCCTCATTTGTCCCGGGGTGGTCCATGATAGACAAGGTTTCAAGGGAAGTCATCTGGGCATTGATTTCGATCCATCAAATTGAAAATAACTTTATATTAGATTGAAACTCGGATTGAAACGGACTTTTGTGTGGAAACGTCTTAAAACAATGTCCAGATGACGACCTTTGAAACCTTGTCCAACAAAGATGAACAACAAACACTTCTGCCCAAACCGAAGGTCAAACCGTTTCACCGATTCGGCCAGTGGTCATTCTTGATATTGCACTCGTCACCAACGTTTTGGTTTCCCTGAATTGCCGATCACTTTCTCTACAGCCAAAAATGCTAAACGTGAATCTAAATTAGGACTGCGAGATATTTTAATGCAATTTTCAATCGCCGCAATCAGTAAAAAACACTATTATTTAAGTCCTATGCAAACCACAAAATAGCCTTTCTTGTTGTGTATAAAACCCGCAGAATGTACTTTAGACCTCTACAAACATCATTCTTGCATTAATTTATTAGCTCAGTTTGCTCTCAAATGATTCTGGACGTGTCTAAAACCAAACAGCATCAAAACCAAAGATAACTCACAAGTCCAAACACAACTGCAATGCATGTCAGAAACTTTGCCCATTAGATACTTTCAAAATCACTCAGCAATAATTAAAACTGGTTAAAAAGTAATATATCCTACAAATGAACATGAGGAGCAACTCAACAAACGTGCCCCAATGTCAAAAGTGGAGTAAAAACTGACTGATTTGCGTAGTCCGGTGTTGACACAAGTTGTAACACTCTCTTGTCTGCTGTGTGTCTTTAGGAAAGCAGAACCCCGGCTCGTTGCACGTGACACCGGCCGTGGTTCTGGACTTGGCAGGGTGCGCTGTCCCTTTAAGAAACTGCCCAGTGGCAAAGGTGCACACGGCAGCCACATTTACGCACAATTACGCACGCAGACGCAAGTAACTCCACTTTATGCTCATGCCCGGGTGAATAACTTTAACCAGCCCAGCAGCCTGAGTAACAACACACACACAAAAAAAGAAAGAAAAAAGAAATAGGTGTGAGTCAGGCGGCCATGTCCGCGCGTGAGCCGGCGCAGAACAGCTGTTGCCTGCCTCCTGTGAGAAGGAGCAACACACACACAAAAAGAAGCTGTGTAACGGGCCGCGCGCGTCTCTGATTCCGCTTGAGCGCAGATGAAACACAGACGCGGCCCCAGCCACACCGCCAGCCGGTCCCACTGCCCCCTCCTCTTCCCCGCACAGCATCCATCCACAACGCGGTTCCCCTCTCCAACAAACGCGCGCGGCCGCTCTCTCTCCAACGCGGGACAAGACACAGCGTCCCGATCGAACCCCGGCCTCCATCACCGAGCAGAACCAACATGATAATATTGTAATGATGATAATAATATGTACACATGGTCAAAAGCAAGCGCGTGCAGGCACAACAACACAACAGCGTCCGGAGTGACTGATTTCACAACAGCTTTTTTGCCCCCACAAATGCTCCTCCGCCAGTGCGCCCGACACACTCTTTCTCCTTCAGTCTCCCCCTCTCTCCGCTGCTTCCACCGGCCCAGGAATCGATCTCCGCAAGATCGATAAGTTGGCATGAATATTCCCTGCCTGTCGAGAGTCTAGTTGGGGAGAGACGGAGGCTGAGGTTCAGGCGGAGGCAGCGGAGGAGAGGAGAAGGATGGAGCCGGGAGTGGAGAAGGATGGAGCCGGGAGAGGAGAAGGATGGAGCCGGGAGTGGAGAAGGATGGAGCCGGGAGAGGAGAAGGATGGAGCCGGGAGTGGAGAAGGATGGAGCCGGGAGTGGAGAAGGATGGAGCCGGGAGTGGAGAAGGATGGAGCCGGGAGTGGAGAAGGATGGAAGGATGGAGCCGGGAGTGGAGAAGGATGGAGCCGGGAGAGGAGAAGGATGGAGCCGGGAGTGGAGAAGGATGGAGCTAGTGGAGATATACACCGCGAGAAACGAGCGCACGCGACGGGAGCTTTTACGCGCGGCTCTGCACGACGGAAAGACGCGCGCGGTGGTGGATCCATCTTTTTTGGACGTGTTCTGTGCGGGTTTTTTTTCCCCCGGGGCGCTGCCTGTGTGTGTGCGCGCGTGTGGGTGGACGGACCGACGGCAGCGGGGCGAGGTCCGCGCGGCGCGACCGACACGGACGAGGCTCGTAGCGGCGGAGGCGGAGGAGACGCGGATTCTTACCGGAGTTGGAGCGTAGAGCCAGGGGAGACTTGAGGCGCCAGGCGTTGAGGTCAGGGCAGGCGGTTCTTTGAAACACGAACGGCACCGGCAGCGGAACAAACATGATCTTCGCCCTGTCGGTTCTTGTTTTGGTTTTGGCGAATAACGTGGCGGCGGCGGCGGCGGCACGAGCCCGGTCCTCTGGTCAGTCGCGGCGGTGGCCCAGGCGTCTTCTCTCCGCGCTCCTCGTCGTCGTCGTCGTTCTCGTCGGGTATGTAGTCGGTGTGGAGAGCTTAACATGAAGCCCAGCGGCGCACTTTGACTCTCATGTGGACTTTGGAGTTGTCGCGATGTGCATAGACTATAAGATTCTCCCGCCGGGTCCCGCGCGCGTCTCTCGCTGCCGCTGCCCCGCGCGGACAAACACACAGACGGACAGACCGGGATGAGACTCCGCGAGAGCAAAAGTTACGAATGCAAAAGCCTTTGGTTAAACTATCTGTTCTGTTCCTTGAGTAAACATAGGGTTGGCCCCGCGCGCGCTCAGAGCTTCCGGGCGGCGTGAGAAGGCATGTAACGGTCGCTCCCGTGGCCGTTATTCGCTTTGGTTTTTGGGAAAGAAAACAGTGCCGAGGCGCGTTTTAAAGTCTCGCCTTGGCCTCTCTGCTGCAGGACTGTAGTATTTGGTTTACTCTATTGTATTTGGTGTCTAGCTGCGGCGCGCTCACTACTTCTCCTCCTCTCCTCTTTTGCATGGAGGCTACGGGAGAGGACATGTACCGTGCTGTGCGGAGGCGCGGCGGGAGCGCATTGGCTTCATTTAAAAAAACAATACACAAAAAACACAACAAAGGCTACAACCGCCAGAGAATCAAAAGAATCAACTGTTTGCACAAGAACAGGGGGGGGAATGAAAAATAAAGAAAGTCTCTGAGATATTTCTTTTTTTTCTCACGCGCGGCGCAACATCAACAACACAGCACCGCAAAAGCACAGTACCGCGCGCGCCCCGACGCTCCGCCTCCTCCCGTCACAAGGCAGTAATTAAAACGCAATCAATCGATATAAGACAAACAAATGACTAAGTAAAGGAAGGAAGGAAGTCAGTGGAACGGGCGTCGCGCGTTTTCCCCCTTTTTCTTTTTTTTCTTTATTCTAACGGCGCACTCGCCTATCTCCGTCCATCCGTCTGTGTGTCTTTTTTGTGTCTATCTTTCTGTTCTGTCCCCCGCGAGCTCTTTCCTCTCTCTCTCTCTCTCTCTCTCTCTCTCTCTCTCTCTCAACGTGGGAACCCCAAACAGCGACTCGACCCGGCTCCCTCCAGGATTGTAGCGATGTGCCACTACGAAGCTGGCCGCAACATTGAAGCGAAGAGAGAGCCGCTACTCCACTCCTCACACACCACCCTCCCTCCACCCTCCACCCTCCCTCCACCCTCCTCTTCTCTCTCTCACCCCTCCCTCTCTCCCTCACCCACTCCGCCCCCCTCGTTTTCACTACCGCTGCAAAAGGTATCCTGTATTGATTTGCAGGATTTTCCCCCCACAGCTCCCCTCTCTCCCTCTCTCCCTCTCTCTCTCTCTCTCTCTCTCTCTCTCTCTCTCTCTTCCTCCCTCTTTCTCTCTCTGTCTTAATAATAAGGAGTGATAATGATGCCCGCGGTGATGAGCAGCAGCAGCAGCAGCAGCAGCAGCAGCAGCAGCGCGCGCGTTTAGACAGGTACAGGAGTGTAGGATGCACGTGAAGCTCTGGAGGTGAACGTGGCTCATCATCAGCATCAGCATCAGCATCAGCATCAGCATCAGCATCAGCATCAGCATCAGCATCAGCATCAGCATCAGCATCATCATCAGCATCAGCATCAGCATCATCATCAGCATCAGCATCAGCATCATCATCAGCATCAGCATCATCACCGCCGCGGCTCGGAACGACGGCGGCTCCGGTGCGCGCGAGCCGCAGGTTGTGATGTGCATAAACGGGACAAGAGCGACCACTGCTGATGGAGGAGGCGCGTGATGTAAGGGAGATAAACCAGCCGTGCTCATATATTTGGAGACTAAATGTGGGATTTGAATGACACTTCACGCACTTTGTGTAATAGTAACGCTGTCAGAACTACTCATTGTACATAAGTGTTGTATTTGCTTTTTCTTTTTGCCCTACAACACATTGTTTGTTCCATTTAAATCCACTTTAATAATTATTATAGCTTGATTTGCTATTGCCATTCTGCTGCTGCTCTTGAACACTTCAAATGTGTTTTAAAGATGCAAATATTCACATAAACAATGCATTATTACATGAAAAACTCACCGTAGCCTCTTTAATGACACACTTTTTGGTCAAACTAATGAACAACGCACTTGCACTAGAACTTGAATCACATAAGTCGAGTTCGTAACGGGCCACGATTAAAACAAGCACATGTGTTTTTAATGCTATTGATCTGGAGATGCACGGATACGTGTCAGGCCTTGACCCGCTGACCTTCCCTTCACCTCTGAGTCGATGACCGCTCGGCACACACAACTCAATAACACGTCCACAATCCTGAGCTGCGTCCCGTCTATCGTGGAGGAACACGACGAGCGCGATGAAGGTGTGCGTTTCTTGGCCGATTTCAAACGGTTTTCACAGGCGCCGGGACGGAAACGTTTGAGATCCAGGTCCAGAAATGACAGCGGTTGCGTCACGCGGTCGGGATAAACCATTACATCTGACGACAGCGATCTGATTTCTGTCCGAGCGTTTCACAACTGTGCCAGTTTTGAGTCACTGTAAAACTGTAACGTGGCAAAGACAACAAATAAACGAGAGAATGTTAAAGACAATAGATTCTTCCAAACACAATAGATTCTTCAAAAAAAAAAATCCTTTGACTAACCGGCCCATGTCATGTCACGAGGTGGTTTTGATGAGGAGAATTAATGGTTTAAAATCCTTTATAAACTAGTTATAAGGCGTTAACAAGCACTATTTATCTGTTCATAAGCGTTTATAAGCATTTGTCACTTGATTATTGGTTAAAACAGATGAATAAAGAGCTTATTAATGCTCTTTATTAAACATTGTGTACAGGGTTATACACACACACACAAACACACACACATATGCTACTATAGTAAATGTCTAAGTGCTCATCAACAAAAATAACTGTCATAACTAGTGCTTATTAATCACCAAAGCAAGTTTCTATGTTTGTGATTTAAACTACTATTAACGCCATATATATAGTTTACTAAAGAACCTTATTTCAAAGCTTTACCTGTTTCTTCCGTGCATGTAAACACACACCAGATCAAATTAATGGCTTTTTCTGATTAATATCTCATCTTCGCTGCCCGTGTAATTGTAAAACTGTAACGTTTGAATCAATAAACCAGCTTCAAATCCCATAAAATCAAACACAATCAGATGTTTTCCAGCGCGAGAGAGAGAAAGAGGAACATCATCTCCTCACAGACCTGCGTTTCCGACACGTTTTCCACACACACCCCCCCGCGACCTCCACTCGACCCGCGCATCCCGCCTCGCCACCGGCCGCTCCCGAGCGCGCCAAAACCCGGGCCTTTCCCTCCGCACACGCCTCTTCCACCCCCCCCACCCCCGGTTCTCCTCGCGCTCCTTCGTCACCGCACGCCGTCAATTACGAGTCCACATCAGTCAACGCCGGGCCGCCGCTTACACGCCAGATTATTGTCGATATGGATTTTTAAATAGAAAAATCTATAGCTTAAACATCCTAATCAATACGGGCGAATCGATGGGAGCGAGCGGCGGCGGCGAGCGGACTTTGAACGCTCGGCATCCCGGAGGACGGCTTAAACACCGCTTAAACATCAACTATATTTGGATGCGAAAGGAAGGAAAAGCCCGTCGTGATTCGAGGCGAGCGTTTCAGGGCGAAATGTGGAAATTGTTCCCGTTGTTAATTGTGAAAAATGTGTTTCTCCCCCGTAGCGAGCTTTATTGTCCTATAGTCGCCACGCTTCACCAATGACAGATGACACGAGGGAGGTGGGAGGGCGAGGGGCACTGCAAAAAACAACCAAGGAGGATCTGAAGAACTTGTGTCGGTTTGAGTGTCGGTTTTTGTGTCGGTTTTTGTGTCGGTTTTTGTGTCGGTTTTTGTGTCGTTTTTTGTGTCGGTTTTTGTGTCGGTTTTTGTGTCGGTCTTTGTATCGGTTTTTGTGTCAGTTTTTGTGTCGATTTTTGTGTCGGTCTTTGTGTCGGTTTGAGTGTCGGTTTTCGGTTTTTGTGTCGGTTTTTGTGTCGGTTTTTGTGTGTCGTTTTTTGTGTCGTTTTTTGTGTCGTTTTTTGTGTCATTTTTTGTGTCATTTTTTGTGTCGGTTTATGTGTCGGTTTTTGTGTCGTTTTGAGTGTCGGTTTTTGTGTCGGTTTTTGTGTCATTTTTTGTGTCGGTTTTGTGTCGTTTTTTGTGTCGGTTTTTGTGTGTCGTTTTTTGTGTCGTTTTTTGTGTCATTTTTTGTGTCGGTTTTTGTGTCGGTTTTTGTATTGGTTTTTGTGTCAGTTTTTGTGTCGTTTTGAGTGTCGGTTTTTGTGTCGGTTTTTGTGTCATTTTTTGTGTCGGTTTTGTGTCGTTTTTTGTGTCGGTTTTTGTGTGTCGTTTTTTGTGTCGTTTTTTGTGTCGGTTTTTGTGTCGGTTTTTGTGTCGGTTTTTGTATTGGTTTTTGTGTCAGTTTTTGTGTCGTTTTGAGTGTCGTTTTTTGTGTCGGTTTTTGTGTCGGTTTTTTGTGTCGGTTTTTTGTGTTGGTCTTTGTGTCGGTTTTTGTGTCGGTTTGAGAGTCGGTTTTCGGTTTTTGCGTCGGTTTTTGTGTCGGTTTTTGTGTCGGTTTTCGTTTTTTTGTGTCGTTTTTTGTGTCGTTTTGAGTGTCGGTTTTTGTGTCGTTTTTTGTGTCGTTTTTTGTGTCGTTTTTTGTGTCGGTTTTTGTGTCGGTTTTTGTGTCATTTTTTGTGTCGGTTTTGTGAAGTTTTTTGTGTCGTTTTTTGTGTCGGTTTTTGTGTCGGTTTTTGTGTCGGTCTTTGTGTCGGTTTTTGTGTCGTTTTTTGTGTCGTTTTGAGTGTCGGTTTTTGTGTCGGTTTTTGTGTCGGTTTTTGTGTCGTTTTTTGTGTCGTTTTTTGTGTCGGTTTTTGTATCGGTTTTTGTGTCAGTTTTTGTGTCGATTTTTGTATCGGTCTTTGTGTCGGTTTTTGTGTCGGTTTTTGTATTGGTTTTTGTGTCAGTTTTTGTGTCGTTTTGAGTGTCGTTTTTTGTGTCGGTTTTTGTGTCGGTTTTTTGTGTCGGTTTTTTGTGTTGGTCTTTGTGTCGGTTTTTGTGTCGGTTTGAGAGTCGGTTTTCGGTTTTTGTGTCGGTTTTTGTGTCGGTTTTTGTGTCGGTTTTTGTGTCGGTTTTCGTTTTTTTGTGTCGTTTTTTGTGTAGTTTTGAGTGTCGGTTTTTGTGTCGTTTTTTGTGTCGTTTTTTGTGTCGGTTTTTGTGTCGGTTTTTGTGTCAGTTTTTGTGTCGGTTTTGTGTCGTTTTTTGTGTCGTTTTTTGTGTCGTTTTTTGTGTCGGTCTTTGTGTCGGTTTTTGTGTCGGTTTTTGTGTCGGTCTTTGTGTCGGTTTTTGTGTCGTTTTTTGTGTCGTTTTGAGTGTCGGTTTTTGTGTCGTTTTTTGTGTCGTTTTTTGTGTCGGTTTTTGTGTCGGTTTTTGTGTCGATTTTTGTGTCGGTCTTTGTGTCGGTTTGAGTGTCGGTTTTCGGTTTTTGTGTCGGTTTTTGTGTCGGTTTTTGTGTCGGTTTTCGTTTTTTTGTGTCGTTTTTTGTGTAGTTTTGAGTGTCGGTTTTTGTGTCGGTTTTTGTGTCATTTTTTGTGTCATTTTTGGTGTCGGTTTTGTGTCGTTTTTTGTGTCGGTTTTTGTGTGTCGTTTTTTGTGTCGTTTTTTGTGTCGTTTTTTGTGTCATTCTTTGTGTCGGTTTATGTGTCGGTTTTTGTGTCGTTTTGAGTGTCGGTTTTTGTGTCGGTTTTTGTGTCGGTTTGAGTGTCGTTTTTTGTGTCGGTTTTTGTGTCGGTTTTTGTGTCGGTTTTTGTGTCGGTTTTTGTGTCGGTTTTTGTATTGGTTTTTGTGTCAGTTTTTGTGTCGTTTTGAGTGTCGTTTTTTGTGTCGGTTTTTGTGTCGGTTTTTTGTGTCGGTTTTTTGTGTTGGTCTTTGTGTCGGTTTTTGTGTCGGTTTGAGAGTCGGTTTTCGGTTTTTGTGTCGGTTTTTGTGTCGGTTTTTGTGTCGGTTTTCGTTTTTTTGTGTCGTTTTTTGTGTCGTTTTGAGTGTCGGTTTTTGTGTTGTTTTTTGTGTCGTTTTTTGTGTCGGTTTTTGTGTCGGTTTTTGTGTCATTTTTTGTGTCGGTTTTGTGTCGTTTTTTGTGTCGTTTTTTGTGTCGTTTTTTGTGTCGGTCTTTGTGTCGGTTTTTGTGTCGGTTTTTGTGTCGATCTTTGTGTCGGTTTTTGTGTCGGTTTTTGTGTCGTTTTGAGTGTCGGTTTTTGTGTCGGTTTTTGTGTCGTTTTTTGTGTCGTTTTTTGTGTCGTTTTTTGTGTCGTTTTTTGTGTCGGTTTTTGTGTCGGTTTTTGTATCGGTTTTTGTGTCAGTTTTTGTGTCGTTTTTTGTGTCGTTTTTTGTGTCGTTTTTTCTGTCGGTTTTTGTGTCGGTTTTTGTGTCATTTTTTGTGTCGGTTTTGTGTCGTTTTTTGTGTCGTTTTTTGTGTCGGTCTTTGTGTCGGTTTTTGTGTCGGTTTTTGTGTCGGTCTTTGTGTCGGTTTTTGTGTCGTTTTTGTGTCGTTTTGAGTGTCGGTTTTTGTGTCGTTTTTTGTGTCGTTTTTTGTGTCGGTTTTTGTGTCGGTTTTTGTGTCGATTTTTGTGTCGGTCTTTGTGTCGGTTTGAGTGTCGGTTTTCGGTTTTTGTGTCGGTTTTTGTGTCGGTTTTTGTGTCGGTTTTCGTTTTTTTGTGTCGTTTTTTGTGTAGTTTTGTCGGTTTTTGTGTCGGTTTTTGTGTCATTTTTTGTGTCATTTTTGGTGTCGGTTTTGTGTCGTTTTTTGTGTCGGTTTTTGTGTGTCGTTTTTTGTGTCGTTTTTTGTGTCGTTTTTTGTGTCATTCTTTGTGTCGGTTTATGTGTCGGTTTTTGTGTCGTTTTGAGTGTCGGTTTTTGTGTCGGTTTTTGTGTCGGTTTGAGTGTCGTTTTTTGTGTCGGTTTTTGTGTCGGTTTTTGTGTCGGTTTTTGTGTCGGTTTTTGTGTCGGTTTTTGTATTGGTTTTTGTGTCAGTTTTTGTGTCGTTTTGAGTGTCGTTTTTTGTGTCGGTTTTTGTGTCGGTTTTTTGTGTCGGTTTTTTGTGTTGGTCTTTGTGTCGGTTTTTGTGTCGGTTTGAGAGTCGGTTTTCGGTTTTTGTGTCGGTTTTTGTGTCGGTTTTTGTGTCGGTTTTCGTTTTTTTGTGTCGTTTTTTGTGTCGTTTTGAGTGTCGGTTTTTGTGTTGTTTTTTGTGTCGTTTTTTGTGTCGGTTTTTGTGTCGGTTTTTGTGTCATTTTTTGTGTCGGTTTTGTGTCGTTTTTTGTGTCGTTTTTTGTGTCGTTTTTTGTGTCGGTCTTTGTGTCGGTTTTTGTGTCGGTTTTTGTGTCGATCTTTGTGTCGGTTTTTGTGTCGGTTTTTGTGTCGTTTTGAGTGTCGGTTTTTGTGTCGGTTTTTGTGTCGTTTTTTGTGTCGTTTTTTGTGTCGTTTTTTGTGTCGTTTTTTGTGTCGGTTTTTGTGTCGGTTTTTGTATCGGTTTTTGTGTCAGTTTTTGTGTCGTTTTTTGTGTCGTTTTTTGTGTCGTTTTTTCTGTCGGTTTTTGTGTCGGTTTTTGTGTCATTTTTTGTGTCGGTTTTGTGTCGTTTTTTGTGTCGTTTTTTGTGTCGTTTTTTGTGTCGTTTTTTGTGTCGGTCTTTGTGTCGGTTTTTGTGTCGGTTTTTGTGTCGGTCTTTGTGTCGGTTTTTGTGTCGGTTTTTGTGTCGTTTTGAGTGTCGGTTTTTGTGTCGGTTTTTGTGTCGGTTTTTGTGTCGGTTTTTGTGTCGTTTTTTGTGTCGTTTTTTGTGTCGGTTTTTGTGTCGGTTTTTGTATCGGTTTTTGTGTCAGTTTTTGTGTCGTTTTTTGTGTCGTTTTTTGTGTCGGTTTTTGTGTCGGTTTTTGTGTCGGTTTTTGTGTCGGTTTTTGTATCGGTTTTTGTGTCAGTTTTTGTGTCGTTTTTTGTGTCGGTTTTTGTGTCGGTTTTTGTGTCAGTTTTTGTGTCGTTTTTTGTGTCGTTTTTTGTGTCGGTTTTTGTGTCGGTTTTTGTGTCGGTTTTTGTATCGGTTTTTGTGTCAGTTTTTGTGTCGTTTTTTGTGTCGGTTTGAGTGTCGGTTTGAGTGTCGGTTTTCGGTTTTTGTGTCGGTTTTTGTGTCGGTTTTTGTGTCGGTTTGAGTGTCGTTTTTTGTGTCGTTTTGAGTGTCGGTTTTTGTGTCGGTTTTTGTGTCGGTTTGAGTGTCGTTTTTTGTGTCGTTTTGAGTGTCGGTTTTTGTGTCGGTTTTTGTGTCGGTTTGAGTGCGTTTGACGATGATATTGCGAATGGTGTGATGCAAAATTTTGAATTTATCGTTTAAAATGTTTAAAAATGCGAGAAAAAGAGCTGATTGGGGGAAACAAATGAAGGTATAAGGTGATGTGTCTGCACTTTTGTGATTCATTTGACATTTGTCTGGTTATTAGACCTTAAAGAATACGTTTAAAGACACGTTTCTGTTGAACTGACACAATATCGACGTCGGAAATCTCCAATAAAATGTCACGATATCATTTGAGTCATTCTTAAAGAACATTATGTTTCCAGGTTAGATTTGATGGTTAGTTATAGGATGTTTGTGTCTAAAACAGGACTAAACAAGGACTAGAGCAGGACTAAACCAGGACTAGAACAGGACTAAACAAGGACTAGATCAGGACTAAACAAGGACTAAACAAGGACTAGAGCAGGACTAAACAAGGACTAAACAAGGACTAGAGCAGGACTAAACAAGGACTAGAACAGGACTAAACAAGGACTAGAACAGGACTAAACAAGGACTAAACAAGGACTAGAGCAGGACTAAACAAGGACTAGAGCAGGACTAAACAAGGACTAGAGCAGGACTAAACAAGGACTAGAACAGGACTAAACAAGGACTAGAACAGGACTAAACAAGGACTAAACAAGGACTAGAGCAGGACTAAACAAGGACTAGAGCAGGACTAAACAAGGACTAGAGCAGGACTAAACAAGGGCTAGAGCAGGACTAAACAAGGACTAAACAAGGACTAGAGCAGGACAAAACAAGGACTAAACAAGGACTAGAGCAGGACTAAACAAGGGCTAGAGCAGGACTAAACAAGGACTAGAGCAGGACTAAACAAGGACTAAACAAGGACTAGATCAGGACTAGAGGAGTACTAGAGCAGGACTAAACAAGGACTAGAGCAGGACTAAACAAGGACTAGAGCAGGACTAAACAAGGGCTAGAGCAGGACTAAACAAGGACTAAACAAGGACTAGAGCAGGACAAAACAAGGACTAAACAAGGACTAGAGCAGGACTAAACAAGGGCTAGAGCAGGACTAAACAAGGACTAGAGCAGGACAAAACAAGGACTAAACAAGGGCTAGAGCAGGACTAAACAAGGACTAGAGCAGGACTAAACAAGGACTAAACAAGGACTGGATCAGGACTAGAGGAGTACTAGAGCAGGACTAAACAAGGACTAAAGTAGGATTAAACCAGGACTAGAGCAGGACTAAACAAGGACTAAACAAGGACTAGAACAGGACTAAACAAGGACTAGATCAGGACTAGAGTAGGACTAAACCAGGACTAAACCAGGACTAAACAAGGACTAGAGGAGTACTAGAGCAGGATTAAACAAGGACTAAAGTAGGACTAAACAAGGACTAGAACAGGACTAAACAAGGACTAAAGTAGGACTAAACCAGGACTAGAACAAGACTAGAGCAGGACAAGAAGAGGACTAAACAAGGACAAGATCAGGACTAAACCTGGACAAGATCAGGACTAAACAAGGACTAGAACAGGACTAATCAAGGACTAATCAAGGACTAGACAAGGACTAGAACAGGACTAAACCAGGACTAGAGCAGGACTAATCAAGGCCTAGAACAGGACTAAACAAGGACAAGATCAGGGCTAAACCTGGACAAGATCAGGACTAAACAAGGACTAGAACAGGACTAATCAAGGACTAATCAAGGACTAGACAAGGACTAGAACAGGACTAAACAAGGACTAGAACAGGACTAAACAAGTACTAGAACAGGACTAAACAAGGACTAGAATAGGACTAAACCAGGACTAGAGCAGGAATAATCAAGGACTAGAACAGGACTAAACAAAGACTAAAGTAGGATTAAACCTGGACTAGAGCAGGACTAATCAAGGACTAGAGCAGGACTAATCAAGGACTAGAACAGGACTAAACCAGGACTAGAGCAGGACTAATCAAGGACTAGAGCAGGACTAATCAAGGACTAGAGCAGGACTAAACCAGGACTAGAGCAGGACTAGAGCAGGACTAATCACGGACTAGAGCAGGACTAATCAAGGACTAGAACAGGACTAACCAAGGACTAGAACCGGACTAAACCAGGACTAGAACAGTACTAAACAAGGACTAGAACAGGACTAACCAAGGACTAGAACCGGACTAAACCAGGACTAGAACAGGACTAAACAAGGACTAGAACAGGACTAACCAAGGACTAGAACCGGACTAAACCAGGACTAGAACAGGACTAAACAAGGACTAGAACAGGACTAATCAAGGACTAGAGCAGGACTAATCAAGGACTAGAGCAGGACTAAACAAGGACTAGAGCAGGACTAAACAAGGACTAGAACAGGACTAACCAAGGACTAGAACAGGACTAAACCAGGACTAGAACAGGACTAAACAAGGACTAGAACAGGACTAATCAAGGACTAGAGCAGGACTAATCAAGGACTAGAACAGGACTAACCAAGGACTAGAACAGGACTAAACCAGGACTAGAACAGGACTAACCAAGGACTAGAACAGGACTAAACCAGGACTAGAACAGGACTAAACCAGGACTAGAACAGGACTAAACAAGGACTAGAACAGGACTAACCAAGGACTAGAACAGGACTAACCAAGGACTAGAACAGGACTAAACCAGGACTAGAACAGGACTAAACCAGGACTAGAACAGGACTAAACAAGGACTAGAACAGGACTAACCAAGGCCCAGAAATGGACTAAACCCAGGCCAGATCAGGACCAAAATAAGCTCAGTTTGGACATATCATAAAAGGCTGATTTTCACCGGCTTAAAAAGGTTAAAAACAGTCCAGATCTTGACATAACAAAGAAAATGAACTCAAGACTCAATAGAATATTTGTTGCCATTCGTCCACAAACAGCAGCATCAGACTTTCCCACCCCTGACTAAACTGTTCGCTAACGGAAGACGCAGTCAGAGTTAGTCGAGTTTCTAAACAACAACCAAATAAACCCAAACCACCGAACAAAGCCATTAAAACCCCCGAGATCCCGCCGTATCAGAGACATGTTTACGGACACATCGGGCAGAAAAGCGGGGTTAGATCTCGAGCAGCAGCCGCAGCAGCGACCTGGTTGTCCCTCACAGACCCCCTTCTCTCCACAGAGGGATCCGCGCTCCCCCCCACCCACCTCCGCCCCTCGCGCCTCCACCCCTCCTGCCCACCGCACTCCTTCCAGACAAAAGCAATTATTTCTTGTAGAATGTAGTGTGGTTGTGCGTCTGTGGAAGAGAAGGAGGGACGGAGAGAGAGAGGGAAGAAGAGGAGGAGGAGGAGGAGAGATTGAAGGGGAGGAAAATAAGATGGTGTTTGCGGGTGATGCTAGCACCTATGAGGCAAGGCACCCACCCCCACCGCCACCACCCACCCACCTACCACCGTTTGTGCCCCCCCCCCCCCATCCGCCCCAACCGCACGTGCATCTTCTTCTTCTTCTTCTTTTTTTATTTTGAGTCCAATTTCTTGTCTTCCTTTTTCCTGACACAACTGCAAAGACGACTAAACACTCTATTTGCGAGTGTGACACTTTGGTTTTACAACTCCGCGGGCCAAACACAGGGAAAAACCAAAAAAAGAGAGTTGCACAGAGGGCGCAGACGGAGGGAAAAGGACACGAATGACACAAAAGTGGCGGTGGATGAAGGCGATGATCATAAATCGGCTCAAAACAGGCTCAAAATGCTCGCGTCAACCTTTGATTTGATCTTTTATTGACGTTTTAGGAAGTGCACGCTCGTATTTGTCACGAAACGACCGGTTTTACATGTGGACGTTGATGCTGTTTCGCCGGATCGAGACGTTGAGCTCATTTTTCTTTCGCCCGTTACAACTTTTTCAGGGTTTGTACCGGAAAAATCGTAATATTCAAAGTCAGTTCACACATTTTTTTTCCTCACTGCGCAGACGCTTGGGCCGTGCCAGAGTCTGTATGAATCCACTTTAGGAGCAAATGTGCAGCAAATGTGCAGCAAATGGTAAAAAAAAGTCATAAACTAAACTAAAGTATTCTCGCCGACCTTATCGACTTCTTATTCTTGTTCTTAATTATTAACAGCTCCATTGTGTCACGTTTTACACAAGAGTCGCGGGTGAAACGCAGCCGGGGAAAACACTGTGGACGCTCTTTATTTGCAGATTATTTATTGATCTGAGCGTGATCTGTCCATCAAACACAGCAAATGACCGTTACCACGTGGACAGTTTCACTCTTTTGGACTGTTTTGTGTGACATATTTAGACCGATTCTCACTTAGGTTTGTTTGTTTTTCATATTTCACGATTGTCCGGCGAGAAACTGAGATTTGGCGAATGAAATGATGTTATGCTTGAAATTAGAAATAAATTCACTTAAAAACACACAAAACAAGTCAAAAAGTCTAAATATGAGATAAATATTCTGCATTCGAGGTGGACAATACATGGAGTTATTAATATTGTGAATGTTGTATTTATATACATGTATATACATGTATATACATTTATATACATTTATGTTCATTTATATACATTTATATACATTTATATACATTTATGTTCATTTATATACATTTATATACATTTATATACATTTATGTTCATTTATATACATTTATATACATTTATATACATTTATGTTCATTTATATACATTTATATACATTTATTATTCTGATTCTGATTATTTAACAAATAGAAAATGCTGAAAAGTGAAATAAAAACAGAACAAACTGATGTTAGAATCTTTCAAACTCGGTGTTTAAAGTGATATTTCTGCTCTTAATGCCTCAGGTTAAAAAATAACATCACGTAATCAGAATCTGCACTGAACACACTGAACACACTGAACACACTGAACACACTGAACAAACTGAACACACTGAACACACTGAACACACTGAACACACTATAAAACACTGAACACACTATAAAACACTGAACACACTGAACACACTGAACACACTGAACACACTGAACACACTATAAAACACTGAACACACTGAACACACTGAACACACTGAACACACTATAAAACACTGAACACACTGAACACACTATAAAACACTGAACACACTGAACACACTGAACACACTGAACACACTGAACACACTGAACACACTATAAAACACTGAACACACTGAACACACTGAACACACTGAACACACTGAACACACTATAAAACACTGAACACACTGAACACACTGAACACACTATAAAACACTGAACACACTGAACACACTGAACACACTGAACACACTGAACACACTATAAACACTGAACACACTGAACACACTGAACACACTGAACACACTGAACACACTATAAAACACTGAACACACTGAACACACTGAACACACTGAACACACTGAACACACTGAACACACTATAAAACACTGAACACACTGAACACACTGAACACACTGAACACACTATAAAACACTGAACACACTGAACACACTGAACACACTGAACACACTATAAAACACTGAACACACTGAACACACTGAACACACTGAACACACTGAACACACTATAAAACACTGAACACACTGAACACACTATAAAACACTGAACACACTGAACACAATGAACACACTGAACACACTGAACACACTATAAAACACTGAACACACTGAACACACTGAACACACTGAACACACTGAACACACTATAAAACACTGAACATACTGAACACACTGAACACACTGAACACACTGAACACACTATAAAACACTGAACACACTGAACACACTATAAAACACTGAACACACTGAACACACTATAAAACACTGAACACACTGAACACACTGAACACACTGAACACACTGAACACACTATAAAACACTGAACACACTGAACACACTGAACACACTGAACACACTGAACACACTATAAAACACTGAACACACTCTAAAACACTGAACACACTGAACACACTGAACACACTCTAAAACACTGAACATACTGAACACACTGAACACACTGAACACACTGAACACACTATAAAACACTGAACACACTCTAAAACACTGAACACACTGAACACACTGAACACACTCTAAAACACTGAACATACTGAACACACTGAACACACTGAACACACTGAACACACTATAAAACACTGAACACACTGAACACACTGAACACACTGAACACACTGAACACACTGAACATACTGAACACACTCTAAAACACTGAACACACTCTAAAACACTGAACACACTCCAAAACACTGAACACACTGAACACACTGACCACACTGAACACACTGAACACACTGAACACACTGAACACACTATAAAACACTGAACACACTCTAAAACACTGAACACACTGAACACACTGAACACACTCTAAAACACTGAACATACTGAACACACTGAACACACTGAACACACTGAACACACTATAAAACACTGAACACACTGAACACACTATAAAACACTGAACACACTGAACACACTGAACACACTGAACACACTATAAAACACTGAACACACTATAAAACACTGAACACACTGAACACAATTAACACAATAAACACACTGAACACACTGAACACACTATAAAACACTGAACACACTGAACACACTGAACACACTATAAAACACTGAACACACTGAACACAATGAACACAATGAACACACTGAACACACTGAACACACTATAAAACACTGAACACACTGAACACACTGAACACACTGAACACACTGAACACACTATAAAACACTGAACATACTGAACACACTGAACACACTGAACACACTATAAAACACTGAACACACTGAACACACTATAAAACACTGAACACACTGAACACACTATAAAACACTGAACACACTGAACACACTGAACACACTGAACACACTGAACACACTATAAAACACTGAACACACTGAACACACTGAACACACTGAACACACTATAAAACACTGAACACACTCTAAAACACTGAACACACTGAACACACTGAACACACTCTAAAACACTGAACATACTGAACACACTGAACACACTGAACACACTGAACACACTGAACACACTATAAAACACTGAACACACTCTAAAACACTGAACACACTGAACACACTGAACACACTCTAAAACACTGAACATACTGAACACACTGAACACACTGAACACACTCTAAAACACTGAACATACTGAACACACTGAACACACTGAACACACTGAACACACTATAAAACACTGAACACACTGAACACACTGAACACACTGAACACACTGAACATACTGAACACACTCTAAAACACTGAACACACTCTAAAACACTGAACACACTCCAAAACACTGAACACACTGAACACACTGACCACACTGAACACACTGAACACACTGAACACACTATAAAACACTGAACACACTCTAAAACACTGAACACACTGAACACACTGAACACACTCTAAAACACTGAACATACTGAACACACTGAACACACTGAACACACTGAACACACTGAACACACTATAAAACACTGAACACACTGAACACACTATAAAACACTGAACACACTGAACACACTGAACACACTATAAAACACTGAACACACTGAACACAATTAACACAATGAACACACTGAACACACTGAACACACTATAAAACACTGAACACACTGAACACACTATAAAACACTGAACACACTGAACATACTGAACACACTGAACACACTATAAAACACTGAACACACTCTAAAACACTGAACACACTGAACACACTGAACACACTGAACACACTGAACACACTGAACACACTGAACACACTATAAAACACTGAACATACTGAACACACTGAACACACTGAACACACTGAACACACTATAAAACACTGAACACACTGAACACACTATAAAACACTGAACACACTGAACACACTATAAAACACTGAACACACTGAACACACTGAACACACTGAACACACTGAACACACTATAAAACACTGAACACACTGAACACACTGAACACACTGAACACACTGAACACACTATAAAACACTGAACACACTCTAAAACACTGAACACACTGAACACACTGAACACACTCTAAAACACTGAACATACTGAACACACTGAACACACTGAACACACTGAACACACTATAAAACACTGAACACACTCTAAAACACTGAACACACTGAACACACTGAACACACTCTAAAACACTGAACATACTGAACACACTGAACACACTGAACACACTGAACACACTATAAAACACTGAACACACTGAACACACTGAACACACTGAACACACTGAACACACTGAACATACTGAACACACTCTAAAACACTGAACACACTCTAAAACACTGAACACACTCCAAAACACTGAACACACTGAACACACTGACCACACTGAACACACTGAACACACTGAACACACTGAACACACTATAAAACACTGAACACACTCTAAAACACTGAACACACTGAACACACTGAACACACTCTAAAACACTGAACATACTGAACACACTGAACACACTGAACACACTGAACACACTATAAAACACTGAACACACTGAACACACTATAAAACACTGAACACACTGAACACACTGAACACACTGAACACACTATAAAACACTGAACACACTATAAAACACTGAACACACTGAACACAATTAACACAATAAACACACTGAACACACTGAACACACTATAAAACACTGAACACACTGAACACACTGAACACACTATAAAACACTGAACACACTGAACACAATGAACACAATGAACACACTGAACACACTGAACACACTATAAAACACTGAACACACTGAACACACTGAACACACTGAACACACTGAACACACTATAAAACACTGAACATACTGAACACACTGAACACACTGAACACACTATAAAACACTGAACACACTGAACACACTATAAAACACTGAACACACTGAACACACTATAAAACACTGAACACACTGAACACACTGAACACACTGAACACACTGAACACACTATAAAACACTGAACACACTGAACACACTGAACACACTGAACACACTATAAAACACTGAACACACTCTAAAACACTGAACACACTGAACACACTGAACACACTCTAAAACACTGAACATACTGAACACACTGAACACACTGAACACACTGAACACACTGAACACACTATAAAACACTGAACACACTCTAAAACACTGAACACACTGAACACACTCTAAAACACTGAACATACTGAACACACTGAACACACTGAACACACTCTAAAACACTGAACATACTGAACACACTGAACACACTGAACACACTGAACACACTATAAAACACTGAACACACTGAACACACTGAACACACTGAACACACTGAACATACTGAACACACTCTAAAACACTGAACACACTCTAAAACACTGAACACACTCCAAAACACTGAACACACTGAACACACTGACCACACTGAACACACTGAACACACTGAACACACTATAAAACACTGAACACACTCTAAAACACTGAACACACTGAACACACTGAACACACTCTAAAACACTGAACATACTGAACACACTGAACACACTGAACACACTGAACACACTGAACACACTATAAAACACTGAACACACTGAACACACTATAAAACACTGAACACACTGAACACACTGAACACACTATAAAACACTGAACACACTGAACACAATTAACACAATGAACACACTGAACACACTGAACACACTATAAAACACTGAACACACTGAACACACTATAAAACACTGAACACACTGAACATACTGAACACACTGAACACACTATAAAACACTGAACACACTCTAAAACACTGAACACACTGAACACACTGAACACACTGAACACACTGAACACACTGAACACACTGAACACACTATAAAACACTGAACATACTGAACACACTGAACACACTGAACACACTGAACACACTATAAAACACTGAACACACTGAACACACTGAACACACTGAACACACTGAACACACTATAAAACACTGAACACACTGAACACACTGAACACACTGAACACACTATAAAACACTGAACACACTCTAAAACACTGAACACACTGAACACACTGAACACACTCTAAAACACTGAACATACTGAACACACTGAACACACTGAACACACTGAACACACTGAACACACTATAAAACACTGAACACACTCTAAAACACTGAACACACTGAACACACTGAACACACTCTAAAACACTGAACATACTGAACACACTGAACACACTGAACACACTCTAAAACACTGAACATACTGAACACACTGAACACACTATAAAACACTGAACACACTGAACACACTGAACACACTGAACACACTATAAAACACTGAACACACTGAACACACTGAACACACTGAACATACTGAACACACTCTAAAACACTGAACACACTCTAAAACACTGAACACACTCCAAAACACTGAACACACTGAACACACTGAACACACTGAACACACTGAACACACTATAAAACACTGAACACACTCTAAAACACTGAACACACTGAACACACTGAACACACTCTAAAACAATGAAAATACTGAACACACTGAACACACTGAACACACTGAACACACTGAACACACTGAACACACTGAACACACTATAAAACACTGAACACACTGAACACACTGAACACACTGAACATACTGAACACACTCTAAAACACTGAACACACTCTAAAACACTGAACACACTCCAAAACACTGAACACACTGAACACACTGAACATACTGAACACACTCTAAAACACTGAACACACTGAACATACTGAACACACTCTAAAACACTGAACACACTGAACATACTGAACACACTCTAAAACACTGAACACACTGAACATACTGAACACACTCTAAAACACTGAACACACTCTAAAACACTGAACACACTCTAAAACACTGAACACACTGAACACACTCTAAAACACTGAACACACTGAACACACTCTAAAACACTGAACACACTCTAAAACACTGAACACACTGACCACACTGAACACACTCTAAAACACTGAACACACTCCAAAACACTGAACACACTGAACACACTGAACATACTGAACACACTCTAAAACACTGAACACACTGAACATACTGAACACACTCTAAAACACTGAACACACTGAACACACTCTAAAACACTGAACACACCGAACACACTGAACATACTGAACACACTCTAAAACACTGAACACACTCTAAAACACTGAACACACTCTAAAACACTGAACACACTGAACACACTGAACACACTGAACATACTGAACACACTCTAAAACACTGAACACACTGAACACACTGAACACACTCTAAAACACTGAACACACTCTAAAACACTGAACACACTCTAAAACACTGAACACACTGAACACACTGAACATACTGAACACACTCTAAAACACTGAACACACTGAACACACTGAACACACTCTAAAACACTGAACACACTCTAAAACACTGAACACACTCTAAAACACTGAACACACTCTAAAAAACATGTGCAAAGACCTTTTTATAACAAACACAGCATCATTATTAAATCAAAATGTCCAAAAAGAATAAAAAATGTCAGATCTTCGTCATTAATACGTTATATTCTCTATTTTGAAGCCGTCAGTCACTATTATTCCACCTGTATTTGTCTTTTTAAAGTCTCAACGTACAATAAATATTAGTTTGTTCATGGTCAGTTGCTGCACCACCTTTTACAGACACATTTCAACACGTTTACGCCGTCACATCTCCCGATTATCGTTATCGGAATACTCCAGGAAATAATCGCTTTGCAGATGTTTTGCGCCCGAGCCTTTTGCCTCTCACGGACGCTCCTTTCCGCAGCGTCCTGGGCGACAAAAGTGACCTCAGCGCACCACCACCACCACCACCACCGCCGCCCCTCGAGTGTGTTTGAGTTCGACCGGAGCCTATAGGGCCCCCGCAGCGAGCGCCCGTCCGGTCTCCAGAGAGCGCCCGCGCCGAGCCACCGCTCCCCCGGGGGGCGCTCCAGCCAATAACCCCTGCCGCCGCAGCCTGCACAGGGGCCGCGCTGTCCTGATTGTCCACCTCCCGCCCTATCAAGCCTCCGAATCCAGCGCAGACGTATGGCCGCGCCGCACATTGTTTTTCCTATCACCTTGTGCCGCTGTGAAAAATGCTCTTTCAAAAATTGTGTCCCTCGTACCCCGCGCTGTCTTCTTCTTCTTCTTCTCTTTTATTTTGGAGGACGAAATGGAGTAATGGATGTAATATTGGATCCCAGAGACACGCCGGGAAAATTAGGATTGGAAGCGATCGCGGCAACTTCCACATTCAAAACGGCACGAAACTGTGAAATCAATGTGAGAAAAATGAATGTGAATTTTTTGTGTTCTTTTTGCTTCCGACGTTGTAAAAATTGTCGTTCTGTTTCCTATTTACATGATGCGGCGAGATATGATCGCACTCGAGAACTTTAAACGGTGCAATAATAAATAAGCGTCTGTTGCTCAGTGAATTCAGTGAGAAACGAAAAAAATCAAGTTTGGAAATGAGCGCCGCAACTTCAAAAAACGTGAAATCGATGTGAAATTATGGTTGTTATGATTAATATTATGATTATGTGTGAGACGGAAATCGAGTCATGTTGGAATCGTCACATGAAACTGTTGAATTGCAGCATATTTTTGTGTTTCTTGTGACTTAAACCTGCAGGAAAACAGATGGAAATAACGTGACATTTTGTACCATTCCTGCCTTTTAGATGATATCGTCATAATATTATTATTATAGTAAGATATTACAGTAAGATATAGTAAGAAATTCGAACTACAAACTTTGTCACGGTAACAGGGACGCGCAATATATGCAATAATCTTCCATGTATTTCAAAATATACGATGTGTAGACAACAAAACGCTGCTAATAACTCGTAAAATATATATATAGTATTAACAGAAAATCTTTCATCAACAACTGCTTCTCTTTTTCGTTTTAAAGCTTAGAAACTGCACAATCATCGACTGATCTGTTTGACGATATGCAAATCTAACGCTACATTTATCGCAATATTCATTTCACGGCACGATATCTACGATTAAAATGACACTTTCTCCATTTTTTAAATGCCGTGGCGAGCCTTTGGTCCCGAACAATTCCAAATAATCACGAAATAAAAGTGCTCGATAACAGTTATGTCGTCTGCACCGAAATGGAGCAAAGGATCATGGTCTATGTAGTTTCCTCTCATCAAAGAAACTTGACATATTGTGAGACTTTGGACGATACAATATCACGATATTTCCATTGTTGTTACATTTCAAACCGTGTCAGCACCGTTCACATTTGGTCCTAGTTTTGGTCCCGCTTTAAACCTGATATAGAACATGTTTTTGACCCGGTTACGCCCCGGATACGCCCCGTTTACGCCCTGGATACGCCCCGGTTATGCCCCGGTCATGCCCCGGTCACACCCCGGTTACGCCCGGTTTTGCCCCGGTTACGCCCGGTTTCGCGCCAGTTACGCCCCGGTTACGCCCCGGTCACACCTCGGTTACGCCCGGTTTTGCCCCGGTTACGCCCGGTTTCGCGCCAGTTACGCCCCGGTTACGCCCCGGTCACACCTCGGTTACGCCCGGTTTTGCCCCGGTTACGCCCGGTTTCGCGCCAGTTACGCCCCGGTTACGTCCCGGTTACGCCCCGGTTACGTCCCGGTTACGTCCCGGTTACGCCCCGGTTACGTCCCGGTTACGCGCCAGTTACGCCCCGGTTACGTCCCGGTTACGCCCCGGTCACGCCCCAGTTACGCCCCGATCACACCTCGGTTACGTCCCGGTTACGCGCCAGTTACGCCACGGTTACGCCCCGGTCACGCCCCAGTTACGCCCCGGTCACACCTCGGTTACGCCCGGTTTTGCCCCGGTTACGCCCGGTTTTGCGCCAGTTACGCCCCGGTTACGTCCCGGTTACGCCCCGGTCACGCTCCGGTCACGCCCCGGTCACGCCCCGGTCACACCTCGGTTACGCCCGGTTTTGCCCCGGTTACGCCCGGTTTCGCGCCAGTTACGCCCCGGTTACGCCCCGGTCACACCTCGGTTACGCCCGGTTTTGCCCCGGTTACGCCCGGTTTCGCGCCAGTTACGCCCCGGTTACGTCCCGGTTACGCCCTGGTTACGTCCCGGTTACGTCCCGGTTACGCCCCGGTTACGTCCCGGTTACGCGCCAGTTACGCCCCGGTTACGTCCCGGTTACGCCCCGGTCACGCCCCAGTTACGCCCCGGTCACACCTCGGTTACGTCCCGGTTACGCGCCAGTTACGCCACGGTTACGCCCCGGTCACACCTCGGTTACGCCCGGTTTTGCCCCGGTTACGCCCGGTTTCGCGCCAGTTACGCCCCGGTTACGCCCCGGTCACACCTCGGTTACGCCCGGTTTTGCCCCGGTTACGCCCGGTTTCGCGCCAGTTACGCCCCGGTTACGTCCCGGTTACGCCCCGGTTACGTCCCGGTTACGTCCCGGTTACGCCCCGGTTACGTCCCGGTTACGCGCCAGTTACGCCCCGGTTACGTCCCGGTTACGCCCCGGTCACGCCCCAGTTACGCCCCGGTCACACCTCGGTTACGTCCCGGTTACGCGCCAGTTACGCCACGGTTACGCCCCGGTCACACCTCGGTTACGCCCCGGTTACGCCCCAGTTACGCCCCGGTCACACCTCGGTTACGCCCGGTTTTGCCCCGGTTACGCCCGGTTTTGCGCCAGTTACGCCCCGGTTACGTCCCGGTTACGCCCCGGTCACGCTCCGGTCACGCCCCGGTCACGCCCCGGTCACGCCCCGGTCTCGTCGCGTTCAGTCCCGTTTTAGACCTGATATAGAACATGTTTTCGCCCCGGTCACGCCCCAGTTACGCCCCGGTCACGCCCCAGTCACGCCCCAGTTACGCCCCGGTCACGCCCCAGTCACGCCCCGGTCACGCCCCAGTTACGCCCCGGTCACGCCCCAGTCACGCCCCGGTCACGCCCCAGTCACGCCCCAGTTACGCCCCGGTCAGGCCCCAGTTACGCCCCGGTCACGCCCCAGTCACGCCCCAGTCACGCCCCGGTCACGCCCCGGTCACGCCCCAGTTACGCCCCGGTCACGCCCCAGTCACGCCCCAGTCACGCCCCGGTCTCGTCGCGTTCAGTCCCGTCTTAGCTCGACCGTTACAGCGCGAACGGCGACGTTCGATCGTATTCATGGACAGAAACATCCCTCCGGAACGCGCTCCGACGTCGGGCGGCGCCGGGCCACAGCGCCGCGGCATGAAGTACACGTCCAATCAGAGCGGGCCGTCTCCTCGGGCTGCACATTAGTCATCACATTATAGCGGCGCTCATATCGCACTCCTGGTAATTGCTTGTTATTCACGAGGTGATTGATACGACTGCTGCAAACATACAAGAGCACATTCATATTACAGTCAGGGATTTGGTTTATGAATGATGTGCGCGCCAAAACACCTCGTTCATTAAAGCGCCCCCTACAGGTCGGACCACTCGCTGAACTAAAATACAGTCCAGTTTATTCTATTTAAAACTTTGATGAAAATTATTTAAAAAATTATGGCAGAAAAGCTCATTGTTTTAGGTTTATAATTTCACTTCCTGTTTGTAATCGATGACATCACACTAGGGAATTACCCAGCAAACACTGGGAAAAAACTTATCTAATGTCAAATGTTTTTTAATTTGATGAATGAAAATATATGAGAGTGACTTTATTTTGTTGAATTGATGTTTAAAGAGTCAAAAAAGTTGTTTCTTTGTGTAAATTCGGCATAAACTTTGACTGGAATGAGGTCCCGGCTGTGATGTCACTTCCCGTCATTATCTACAGATTTTTCAGATTTTCTCCCAAAAATACCTGCTCGATTGGTGTAAAACTAAAATGTATGTGTATAAATGCACCAAATTAAGTAAAAATTTGAAAATCGTAAAAACCTGTCATACGTCACTTTAAAGTTCTTATCCATTTATGAACATTATGATATATTTATGATTTTACAAAACATTTGGCCAGTTTTCCCCGCAATTTGGCAATTCCATCAACGTTTATAATGTTACTTCCTGGTTGGGCGCGAGCAATGGATGAGTGACAGAGCGGTAACCTAGCAACCATAATTAAACAGGGGCCAAAATCCTCATAAATTACACCCTAGTTATGACTTATAATCCCAAACAACACATGTATTTAGTGACATAACTGTTCAAAATGGGTTTGTTGCGTGTTCATTTGCAGTTGAACTTGGGATGGAATGACTCGTGTTGATGACATCACAGAGGGATTCCTTTTCTTCTGGTAATTTTCAACTTTTACCTTTACAGTTTCCTTCATAAGCTGCAACTTAAGCGACGTAAAACTGTGATAATTACTTACCACAGGTTTTATCCGACCAAACGAAGTCATAATTAGAAAGAGCGTGGCACTGGCCCTTTAAACTTTTACAGACGTTTAGACGACTCCCCGCCGTTTTTAAAAAGATTATAAATATGAGTAACTTTATCTAAACCTGCTGATTGCGTGTAAAACTCCAGTAGAGGGCGTAAAGACTCTTTTGCACCGAGCAGTGAGCAGTTAAAATCAGGCTAAAAACAATAGCTAATGTCAGAACAAGTTTGGTTCAAGTGAGTAAACTTTAAAAAAGACCTATTTAATATTAATTATAACAAATAGTAGATCATAAGATTCTTAATAATCACTGAACTTAGTCCTGCCGCAGTAAAGCACGAACAAAGACTTTTTTCAGAGTTTACAGTTTATTAAGAATGAGTCTTAGTAATAACTTATACTCTGACCCTAATTGCTAACTTTAATTAAGTAGTTAAGTTTCCTGAATAAAGTTTAATAAGGTGGAGTTATTATAAAATGGTGCTGATCATAATTTTACATTTCGTGATTGATCTAAAACAGCTCAGAGCAAAGACGGTTTAATTACGAGGATTAACAGGGGAAAAGTTGTGGAAAGTGTTGGGCAGAATTGCATTATTGCTTGACAACAGAGAAAGCAAACTATGTAAATTGCAATCAGGCCACATCTGGAGAATGAATCTTAATTCAAAACCGTCGATATCTAACAGAACATATACAACAATAAAAAAGATCAGAATGAAACACCAAAAAGCAACCGATATTGACAAAATCCATCATGTTTTTTGGCAGCGGTGCAAAACCTCCAAAGAGACACATCGCACGGCAACAAATCGAATCGCGGCTGGATTTACAGCACTTTAGAGTACGAATACTTTCTTAGCGTCTCTGCAAATCTCCATCGGTTTAACATGACGCTAACCGAGTCGATTTCACCACCGCGGTATTGAAACCGTCGTGTCCGGCCCCTGGTTAAGGACGGATCAACGCCGGCGCTGTTTGAGCCGCTCTCATCGGCAGGTGATGGCGCCGGCGTCGCCCTGCTACTTAAACGCCGCCGTCATGTTGACAAACGAGCTGCTTGAATGAAATCCTCGCTCATCAATAACGCCGTCGCGGGCCAATCAATAGTGGCCAGCCTCTGTCAGCGACCTAACAGGGGCCTATGAGAACGGAGCGAGACCGAGAGAGATGCAGAGAGACACCGAGCGACACCGAGAGACAGCGAGAGAGATGCAGAGAGACAGTGAGAGAGACCGAGAGATGTTGAGAGACACCGAGAGACAGCAAGAGATGCCGAGAGAGAGACGCGGAGAGGGGACACTGAGAGAGACACAGAGAGACATGCAGAGAGATGCCGAAAGAGACCGTGAGAGACCGAGAGACGCAGAGAGACACCAAGAGAGACCAAGAGACCCCGAGAGACAGAGAGAGACGCAGAGAGACAGAGAGAGACGCAGAGAGAGATGCAAAGAGACACCGAGCGACACCGAGAGACAGCGAGAGACAGCGAGAGAGATGCAGAGAGACAGTGAGAGAGACCGAGAGAGATGCAGAGAGACAGTGAGAGAGACCGAGAGAGATGCAGAGAGACAGTGAGAGAGACCGAGAGAGATGCAGAGAGACAGTGAGAGAGACCGAGAGACACCGAGAGAGATGCAGAGAGACACCGAGCGACACCAAGAGACACCGAGAGAGAAGAGAGAGAAGAGGAGAGAGAGAGAGCGAGGAGAGAGAGAGAAGAGAGAGAGAAGAGAGAGAGAAG
>NW_027315945.1:34894425-34919622 GCF_026437365.1 Eucyclogobius newberryi | reverse complement strand
AACTGCATTTGTGAAGGGGTCGTAAAGATGGGCCAAAGGATGTTTACCCGAGGGGGGGTGATAACCCAGAGGAGTTTGGGTAATGTTTACCCAAGGCTTGATCTCTACGGAAAAATACAAGTGCCTTGATGTGAGGCTGACCAATGAGAAATGTGACCCGCCTATTCCAGAATATCTAATAAAACCAACCAGCATGGGAAAAAACGGGGTGAGACGCAGGAGGATCACGCAGGCTGCTTACAACAGCTTGCAGCTAGCTAGCTATTTTTTACTTCTCTTGTCACCATCTACCTCTGCGCCAAATTTCATGATTCTACGATCAGATTTTTTTTGGGTCATTTCCCATCTCTCAATGCATTTTTGGTACATTTGGGGGTGCTGACGCACCAATTTTTTTATTTTAGAAAAGGGAAATAGCCAGAATGTAGAGAGGCACGATTTTTAGAGGTGTGGAAATTTTTGTGACTTTTCGTCAATGTTCACTGGGTGAAAAATAGGGGGGTTGGTCCCGAGAAGAAAGAAAGAAAGAAAGAATAATATTCCGATGCGAAAACAATGTTTCCCATTTTCCAAATATCATAAACTATACATTTTCGGAAAGCGCTCGCGCTTTCCTACCTCATGGTGTGGGTCCCTGGTCACTGAAGGGTACTTTCGTTAATTTTGAGTGGGCTCCGCCCACTTTGTGTTTTTGGCCCTCTATACAGTTATAATGTTGAATTTTTGCATTACATGCTTATATGCACGGAACATGCAAGAGATGGGGAACGTATTCGTGAGCTACTTAGCGCAAATGAGTGCTTTATATGGGGATGACTACCGCGAATCCCAATGTAAAGTGCTCGTTTAGTGCGCACTTTTGCACGGGCTTCGCCCGTTTACAACGGTAATGTTCCATTTTCCTACTACTAATTAGTATGCACGGGGCGTGCATGAGTGAAGGAGTGCGTTAGTGAGTGTTTGGAAGTGGGCGAGCGCTTCGCGCTCGATTTCGTGCGCACTACGTGCGCACTTTCGCAGCCGTGCTTCGCACGGCCTTACGAGATTAATAGGCCTCTCGCCAGCTTGTGGCGCTCGGGCCTAATTATACAATAATTTATATCTATAGGTAGATCTTCGGGCTATGTCGAATATAAAAGTAGCTCGTGAGCCGAAAATGTGTGGCCTCCCTGGACCAGTGGATTCACTCTGTCACTGCATCAGATCAGTTTGTGGAGGCAAAACAACTGTCTCCAACTGAAACTATCGTCTTTGTCACAGAAACAAAGAGAAAGTGTTAACGTCACCTCCAGAGTCTCTCACTATATACAGTATATCAAAAACACATGGGAAACATAAGGTGACTTTGTTTGGACGGAGAAAGAGTGGGAAAGTGTACGGACAAAGGAAAACCACAAAATCACATGCTTTTTGGGGGGAAATAAGCGGATACATGTGGAACTGGAGCAGGAAAAAGGCCATCACAAAAGAACGGATGACTCAAATCGCGCTGACAACTGACATTTGATAAAAAAATAAAAATAAACTAACATTTGGATTGAATTTGAAAAAAACTTTGGACATGATGGGACTCATTTGTTGTGCTGTAATTTTAGTTTTACTCAATGTCATGACTGTTTTATTTTGCTCCCTGTGTCATGTTTTCTGTCTTGAAAGAAAAACGTGCTAATCTTCTTTTTGCCCCGACCAATCACAACACAACAGTGCGCTCCAACCGCCTCTGTGGGACTGAGCGCACTCGCTTACCTCGCCTTGGCCCCATTCTGTTCTCCATGATAGAGTGCATCGGTTTGTGTGCGGACGCGGGCGTGGCTCCACGTACGGCTAGAGATAGCGGCGACTAATCTCGTGTGTGTCAGCGTGATGGCGTGTACTTTCTGCGTTTCCTCGTTAGGACAGTGAGGAAATGTTCGCTCGGTGCTAAATATGTGAGCTTAACCTCTGCAGAGTCGTACTGCTCGGTCACCTTTGTTATTTTTCATCCGTTATCGCAGCAGAGTCGGCTAATTTAAGATGAGTCGGCTAATTTAAGCAGAGGGTTTGTGGTCGTACTTCTGTGTAGTTTTTGGGTTCATCGTGCCCTCCTGGTACTGCAGGTCCTGGTACTGCAGGTCCTGGTACTGCAGGTCCTGGTACTGCAGGTCCTGGTACTGCAGTCCTGGTACTGCAGTCCTGGTACTGCAGGTCCTGGTACTGCAGTCCTGGTACTGCAGGTCCTGGTACTGCAGGTCCTGGTACTGCAGGTCCTGGTACTGAATGTCCTGGTACTGCAGTCCTGGTACTGCAGGTCCTGGTACTGAACGTCCTGGTACTGCAGTCCTGGTACTGCAGGTCCTGGTACTGCAGTCCTGGTACTGCAGGTCCTGGTACTGCAGGTCCTGGTACTGCAGTCCTGGTACTGCAGGTCCTGGTACTGCAGGTCCTGGTACTGCAGGTCCTGGTACTGCAGTCCTGGTACTGCAGGTCCTGGTACTGCAGGTCCTGGTACTGCAGGTCCTGGTACTGCAGGTCCACACAAACAGACTGATGTGTGCTTGTTACAGCAAGAGTCCAGCCTGGTGCAAAAGTTACAACTATTTCTTCTTCTTTTTTTTTCCTTCTTTTTTGTTTCTTCTTTTTTTCAATGTTTCTTTTTCTTTTTTTAAAGTTCAACTAATATAATATAATAATTTACTTTTATTCTGTTAATAAAAATAGTTGACTAATTCTCCCTTGCCATTCCAATCTGCAGTTTCAGTGTCAGAATCAGGTTTATTATTTGTGGATAAACATAATGAACAGACATGACTTGTGCTGGTGATTTAGAGCAACACAAACAACAAACAACAAACAACAAAACATTGAACAAAGTTTGTCTGCAGTTCAGAAAAACATATTTAGAATTTTGCTCAAAATGATAAAGATGTTATCTCAGAATAGCACATTATTCTCATTTATAATTTCACTTCCTGTTTGTAATTGATGACATCACACTTGAAAATTACCCAGCAAACACTGGGCCAAAACTCATCTAATGTCACTTTATTTTTATCTTTATTTTTATTTGATAGAAATGTATGAGAGTTATTTTATTTTGTTGAATTAATGTTTAGAGAGTTAAAAAGTGATTATCTTGTGTAAATGATGCATAAGCTTTGACTTGAATCCCACTGGCCTCAGGGTGGCGGTGCAATCACCTCAGATGAATCCTGCTGTTGTGTCCTTGGGCAAGACACTTAACCCGATTCGCCCCCAGTGTCTGCAAACACCTGGTGTGTGATTGTGTGTGTGAATGGCCCTTTTGTTTTTTAATATTAAAAGTCTGTTTTAGACGGTAAAAAAATACTGAAAGCCATTTTTATTTTGTTTTTGAAATGAAATTGATATGAAATCGTGATTATTATTTACTTTGCCATTTCGCCCGGACATAATATCGGCAACAAAAAGAAATCTGCAATAGTTGAAGAGAATATTGTCCTGTTGGAGATGAAGCGTTGGAATCAGCTCTTTTTGACGCTCTCACACGCCTCACGTAGCATTAGTCACTGAGGGTAAATGAGCCTCCAGGAGCTGCCCTGGGGCTGACAGACAGAGACATGGCTGTCAATGTGCCAACGACCTCTCTGACCTCCCATCACCCACACGCCACGCACTAGGGCTCTAGAAATGACTCACACATCCCGTTATCAGCCATTAGAAGTAAATCATCCCAAACCAGCTTAAACGACTGAGGTCTAAATATCATAATAAATGCTAAAACTAAAATATCGAAACTAGATCCTCTTTTGAACAGTAAAAATCACATCCAGAACCTGAACCTTTATACTGCATATAAGACCACATAAAAGTACTATTCAGTGTGGAAAATGGCATTATATTGTCAAAAAAAGAACATTTAGAGTTATAATTGTGGTATCAAAACCGGGTTTGAGTATTTAGCCCATGACACTTTTTAAATTAAATATTTTGTGATGAAGTACATATAATTCATGTGGAGACGTCGCAATATCCAATTTTAGAAACAGTCAGGGCCGGCCCAGCCTATAAGCGAACTAAGCAGCCGCGTAGGGCCCCGAGGCGTTAATAGGGCCCCCAATCTGGCAACCCGTCTTATGAGATGTGCAAGCGTAGCGTGCGCCACTAGTGTAGTAGCGCTGCTGGCGCGGCAGTGCACACAGCGGTAACATATAACGCACAAACCACATTTATTTGTAATGACAATCTGGCAACCAAGACACCAAACCTGCGCTGATTGGGCAACTTCATTGTGCGCGAGGAGCTCGAGAGCAAAACATAAACACAACAGAACGTGGTCCCTGCGTGGTCCCCATGTCCAGAGGAATATATCTCCCGGTGCCAAAAAACGAAAGAAGAAACTTCTTGACGATGTAAAGAAACTGCAAACTCAACAACACTCTCCAGGTATTGAACTTCTCTTACAAAGAGACGGTTAATGCTGCTGTTTGAAACAACACGATTCTGTCACGTTAGTTCGCTCAGGCTGGAGGCGACGAGAGCTCTGCCCCGCGCACAATAATATGTCTGAATGAAAGATAATAAGCTTAACATTTACACCAGCCCGTGTGAGCTGCGGAGGTGGCGTCTGTGCCCCGGTCACTAAGAGGCGGAGATCCGGTCCGGACGAGCGCCGTCTCGTCCAGAACCTCTGACGTGAGACTTTGGAGTGAACAGTGTGCGGCCCCTGTCCCGGGCCCCTGTCCCGGGCCCCTGTGCAGCCTCAGTCAGAGATGAGCGGTTTGAGTTTGCGTCCCTCTCTCTCACATCACCATGTGTGAGATCAATCGTGACTCGTGATGTCTGTTTTACTTTGACTTCTTAAAGTGCAATGAGAGGAACGTAAAGGTGCAGGAGTCCAGTGTGTGATGATCTGATCAGAACAAACATTTATATTGTAATTAACTTTTAATAGAGCAATAAAACATTTCAATTTATTTAAAAAGCATCATTAGACTATTTGTTATGAATTATAATAAATTGATAGTGAAAAATAACCAGACATATTATGATTACGTCTGTTATAGAATAATACTATATATTTTTATATAAAAGTGGCAAAGTTGCAGAAACGCAGTCGCTTCACAATAGCTAGGTTTGGACCTTCACTTCTAGTTCTGATCATTCTCTGGGAATAATATGTTTGCACTGTTTTATCAGTGTTAATTGTTAATCAAGCAATGCTTATGCCATTTGTTTAATTTAATATAACTTGTTTTGTCACTTTGGCAAGAAGGAAGAGTTGGGAGCTGTAAAAGATAAATTAGTAAAGTAACTATTACTTTTACATTTTCAGTTAAAATGAATCAATTTGACCATAATTATTTTTCATAGCCAATATTGAATACTACTACTGAATATACTAATGTATTAATAACTGGCTTTAGTCATTTTCTCCTGGCACAGTTTCATCACATCATCATTTTATAGCATTACAACTTCAACATTTTACTCGTACTTTAGCCGGCTGGACCACATTAAAATGCAGCAGAAGACCCAAAAAAGTCTGAAAATCCCCCCCCCCTGTTCATTAATTTAAACTGCTAATGTGGCTGTCGACCCTTAACGCCCACAAATATGCCCCAAAACATATCTGGGACGTGTGTTATTTGTACAGGGAGTAGAGGTGATGTCAGCGGAATACCAAGTTGCATTGTGGGATTTAAGTTATCAATATTTGAGTTTGTGAGGTGTTGAGTAAGTTGAATAAGCTAACTGGCAAACAGATGCCCTGTAGTTTTGGTGCGCTTCCTTTGCGTTGAAGAAAGTTCCCATATGTGAATTGTTTACTGACAATGGCAATAAAACTGATTCTGATGACGTGGTGAGGGGCCCCCAAAAATGTTTTCGCTTAGGGCCCCCTGAAGGCTTGGGCCGGCCCTGGAAACAGTGTCCCCGACCAAACAATCCCAAACCCGCCCTTTCGTCCACGAGTTCAGGAAATCAAACTTTATGAATGAAAAGGTAACGATGTAGTCACACGTGCAATACTTGACTGACTTAACCATGTGCAATACCGCCATATTCATGTGCAATTACTGTCATACTCACAAGCAATTAAGGCCATATTCATGTGCATATAACTGATGTAAATAAGAGTGTTTACTTTACCATTAGTATTAGTATTATTTAGTCTTATGCTAGCTATTATTACTTTACTTTATTTTATTTTATTATTATTTACTTTATTTTATTATTATTATATTTTATTTTAATCTTTATCTTTTTATTTTATTTATTTATTTTCCTCCATTCCCTATTAAGATATGAGAGGAGTTTAGTTAATAAAGTTTTTTGTTTTGTTTATAAGAGTTCTTCTATTAAGAGTGTTTTTTTTTTAACTTCCTATAAATTATCTGTCCTTTTCCTCTGGATCTACTGCGTTGTAACACCAAAATTTCCCCATGTGTGGACAATAAAGGATTATCTTATTTTATCTTATACAAACGACCGAATAAAGACGTATTTTACAAGTACTTTGACCTTGTTGGAGTATATACTGTACATATCGCGCTGAAACTACTCACATGAACAGACACACTCGCCGATATAGGACGCGTTGCCCTGGTCGGGGTCAGTGGAGTCACGTGACCCTGGAGACTGGGGGAGGTCGTCGCGGCAACAGCATCCCATCCTCCCATCCTCCTCCCATCCTCCTCCCCTCCCCCGCTCTGCACTCACTCATCTCACTTCAAGGTGATTCAGGCGGTAAAAGCCCGGCTGGTATTTGTCAAGCGGTGCGTTAACACGAGTGACAGGTTCAGCGGATCGCTCCTATCAAAATATTTAAATTACGACGTCGCCCGCGCGGAACGTAAAAGCGAGCGGTGTGCGGATTGAGCGGGCGTGTGAAAAGAACAGGCCGCAGATAAAACCAAATCACAGTTTTAACGGTCATAGTATCTCCAGTGACTGATGTGGATTGTTCATCATCAACACTGCGTTTCCCGAGCCGCCCGTCTGTGCAGATGAGCCACGTTTCCACTGGTTCACTCTGGAGCGGAGCAGCACCGCTCTGTTTTAGCGCTCAGGCTAACGTTAAACACAATCAACTACATAAAGAGAGGTTAAGTCACGGTGTAGATGCTCAGAAGAGTGCAATAAATACAGAAAAAGCTGACGATAAACAGGAAGTAGTTTCTTGTTTACTTTAGCTTTCGCTCCCCCATGCTAGCTCGCTCCCCAGGCCAGCTCGCTCCCCGTGATAGCTCGCTCCCATGGCTAGCTCGCTCCCCATGCTAGCTCACTTCCCCGGGCTAGCTCTCTCCCCCGTGCTAGCTCGTTCCCCCGTGCTAGCTCGTTCCCCATGCTTGCTCGCTCCCCGGGCTAGCTTGCTCCCCCTGGCCAGCTCGCTCCCCCATTGCTAGCTCTCTCCCCGGGGGCCAGCTCGCTCCCCCATTGCTAGCTCTCTCCCAGGCCAGCTAGCTCTCTCCCCCTGGCTAGCTCACTCCTCCATGCTAGCTCTCTCCCCCATGCTAGCTCTCTCCCCCTGGCTAGCTCTCTCCCCCATGCTAGCTCGCTCCCCCATGCTAGCTCGCTCTCCCATGCTAGCTCTCGCCCCCATGCTAGCTCTCTCCCCCATGCTAGCTCGCTCCCCCATGCTAGCTCGCTCCCCCATGCTAGCTCTCTCCCCCTGGCTAGCTCGCTCCTCTTTAGTTATTTTTACTTCATTATTGCAAAACCGTGAGCTAATTTAAGCAGAGCATTTGTCTTGTCACTTTGCAACATCAGTTTTGTTTAAATCCTCTCCACATGAACAGAACGAGCTGCTGGAACGTTTGGAAATGAAGAGCACAAGGAAAACTACAGTATCTGATTATTATTTGATGGACGTGACTTAATCCCCCGACCACATTAAAACAAACAGCTGCGTACGAGCAATCAACTTAAATCAGTCGCTCGCATTCGTCTGCATCTCATCTCGTCTCTTGACCTTATGTGAATTCCCCTTCTGCATTATTATCCGTGCTATTCCTGTATTTTGTGCTTCATCTGCAAACGAGCGCGTGAGAGTGGAACGTGAACAGAAAGTCCTGAACAGATGAAGTTGCACCGCCGCAGCTCCAATGTCTAAACTCATCTTATAACACGGTATATCAGAGGTGGGCGGTACATAAGAAATAAAACATCTTCGTGTTGTTTAAGAGGTAAATGCAAAACAATAAGTTCAATTAAAACCGTTGAAATAAAAATGAGGCAAAAAGAGCAAATTCAGAGTAAAAATAAAGCAAATTAGTTGTGAAATTGTTCAGTTAAAGGCGATAAAGTGATTTATCTGCACTTTTGCGTTTATCATTATGGTCTATCCATTCTTTTGTGCGATATTTGAAATACTTGAAATACATTTATTTGCATGTATTTGACACATTTGTGATGGATTTTCAGTTATCAAGATCATTTAACACAAGCAAAAAGTTATTAAAATAAAAAAAAAAAACGCTGAAATAGGTCAAACAAATGGCACGTTATGTTTGTAGTATCGTTATAAACAGAAGTAATTTGATATTTTAATGCTTTAGAGGCGATAAGCGACATACATATTCTATAAATTGTATTAAATAAACTTATTCGATGGTTATTTCTGAAGCTGTGAGAAACACTGTTTTGGTTTAAAATAAGTTGTCTGTTTATTTGTTTGTTTGTTTGTTTGTTTTTATTATACTCCTGTGCCTAATCAGTTTCTGTACCTAATTTGTGCTGCAACGCTGGAATTTCCCCATTGTGGGACAAATACAGTTCTTATTTGTTTCTTACCATTACATTTTGATCTGAATAATGACAATTATCGATTAACCGCATCATATTAACATCACAATAATAATCACAATTATGACGTTCAGATCAAAGACAGGTTTAAACACACTGGATTTAAACTTTCGCCCTGGCAACAAGAGCGACTCATGTGATTGGATGAACGTCTTGAGAACCAAAACAACAAATACAAACCTAAACAGCCACGTCATGTTCAATGTCAGCGCGAATATTAGATCGTTTAGAGGAGGTTATTCACCCAAGAAGCTCAAAATCAACTAAAAACTCTAATGTATTAATATTTCTGTGACATGTTCAGTAAAAAATGTGGTTAAAAGTCATAAAATAGCTCAATTTATTGTTCAAAATTATGTATAAATGATCTGATATAGATCTTTTTTTATAATCACATGCACATTTGAGCTGTAGAGCCTTTAATAATCAACATTTATGATACTGTTTTGGTGTTTAATTCTCTTATTTTCTTTATAATGCAGCTCATGTTCATTTGGAAAAGGATTAAAGGGGATTATCCTGCTTTAACGTTACTGTGTCAGCGGCAAAAAGCAGCTTCACCTTTTCATTTTTGGCAGCATTTTCAACCATAATATGCACATCTGCCTTTACTATGTGTTATTGTGCCACGCCCTCAGTGACCGGGACACAAATGGGTCACGTTCATGCAATTTTAAGCACAAATCCGACCCGCGGCGCTCCAAAATGGCCGACCGCGCGCTTCAGCCCGCCGCGGCTTCTGCACCGTTCGTCCCGCGCTCCCGTCACATCTGGAGGAGGAAAAGCTGCGGCGCGTTCCCAAGGTTACGCACGCCGCCGCATCCTTGACCGTTTGCCGCAGTCGGGGGAAGTTGTAAATCACAGTTTGAGAAGCGCGAGGTGAAACACGACGGCAGATGTGCTTTTAAATGGACGGATTATGGATTATGGATCTCACACGTGCGAATTCTACCGTCATTGGGGAGATTTTTTGGTGCTTCTTTCCTGTTTTTCGGACACAATACGGAGAATAATGCACAGAACAGTTGAAGACGAGGAAATGTAGCTTTAAATTGGTCGTTTAATGGAGTTTTACACACGATTGAGCGCAAATTGGACTTAGAAAGTAACTGGTGCGCCGAGAAGTCTTTTACTTTTACTTAAGTACAATTGTGGCAGAACTACTTGTACTTAACTGACTGTATTTTTAGCCATGTAACGATGCTTTTACGTCAGGACACATTTTTGTGACTTATTTCATTTTTTTTAAGAACATAAAACAACAAAAATAATGTTAATGTTAAATAAAAGAACAAAAATAAAGATAAAAAGAGATAACACAAGGTACGTGAAGGAATAAAAGTAGAAAATAAAGGAGTAGCATTCAGAAAAAATAAAAAGAGTTAGAGCATAAATCATTTTCCCACTTTGTCCATTGTTTTCTTAAATTTGTCTGTTTTTCAGAACAAATTTTCAGCGCCATTTCCACCATTTGTAATTTGTAAATCTGAAATCTGAAAATAGATGCATTAGTTTAAAGATGAACTGCAATGTTTGTTAATAAGTGGAATACAGCTTTCATTTTCATTCGTCTCGAGTTAATTTGGTCAAACCAGAGAAAACGCCATAGCAACCGCCTTGGTAACCGAATGCTATAAGAGCTGTTGCAGAATCAGTGTCGTCCCACCGTGAACACGCTGTAGCCCCGCCCTCTTTGTTCTCGTCTGACATGTGCTAAACAGAGCGGAATTTTACGTTTTACACGACGAATCTTGCGACTTTTGTCATTTTAAAACTGCGCCAACTCAAACTGTGATTTCTATTCAACATATTGTGAAGCCCTAGTACTTATTTACAACTAAATAACGAAAAAAATAACAATAATATGGTTTTATACAGTTTCACACTGGAAAATATACAATCTTAAGTGAGACAATGAGTCAAAAAGTGATTGGATTAAGTCATATTTATCTTGGTTTTAGTAGATTTTGACTTCCTTAAAATAAGAATTGCCGATAGAACAATAGGTTTTACTATTATTTCAAGTCTAGTGTCATTTTATCTCATTTCAAGTGAGAAAATGCTTGTATTTTTCTTTTTTTGTGATATTTTATGCCTGTTCCGTTGGCAATCTTACTTTAAAGGTGGTATGGACGATTTTTTTCAGCAAATTTTTTATCATATTTCCTCGTGGCGTGGATAAATCATTTGTCCTGCCACGTATCAATCATAAAACGCACCTACCGCTCACCTGCAGCCGCGTCTGGCTCGTCCCCACGTTTCTGCGTGCCTAAGCGCATGGATCTATCATAATATAGTTCCCTCAGTGAACGGGGCAAAATGAAGACGGAGAAAGACAGTTCGAGCTGACGCACAAGTGGACAGAAATCTACGGGAGACGAGAGATGCGATGCGCTCCGTTGCGCTAATAAACAAACGCACGTGTGTGTTGTATCAGTCCACACGGGGGAGTGGCATGTGCACTTCCGCCTGCGTTCTCAAATCGCCGAAAAATCGTCCATACCGTCTTTAAGATAGTCAAAAAACACCCAAAACCAGATCAATAATACTAATTTCCAGCACCGTTTGACCTTTTATCTTATTTCAGGTCATTTAAACAGAACATGCTAAAAGGCCGTGACACGCCCTTGTCGAGCTTTAACTGCCACGAATAAATTAGCCGCATATTTCACCCGCGCTCGGTGACGGTGACGGAGGTCGATTAGCATTAGCTTCTTCTCGTCACATAAAGCCACAGACGCCGATGTCGAATGCTGAAGGTCGAGCCAAATCTTCTGCACGAAAACAAGTGGCGATAACGCGTAAATATAATTAGGAGAGATGTTTTTGCCCTCGTGGCATCTGTCGTCGGGCTTTGTAGATTTCATTGATAAATCCGTCGGTTTCTCCCCGAGGATTATGGGAAACGGTGGGCTCGGCGGGGGGGCGAGAGCGAGCGTCCAGGTAAAAAATCCAGCAAAAAAGAGGAGCAAATGTCCAGATTGACTCGGGAACGTCGTGTGAAGTTCATCTTGTTGTGATGAAGAGATCGAGTCATTTCTAAACCTCTTTGAAGTTTTCAGATTTTTGAGGGAGAAATGGCACCTTTTTTTTTTTTACATTTTCACTGACTAAAAGTGTTGTTTATGTTCCAAAATGACATTTAAGCTGTTTTTATTAGTTGTTTTGAGAACTGTTGTTGTACTTGATGAATTTGAAGTGAAAAATATGTGAAAAATTCTAATATTGCATTCGGAGGTGTGAATGTTTAAAAATATGGAATATAATATAATCTTAAATGAGACAATGAGTCAAAAGGTGATTGGATGAAGTCATACTTATCTTGGTTTTAGTACATTTTGACCTTAAAATAAGAATTGCCAATAGAACAATAACTTTTGCTATTACTATATTAAAGGTGGAATGGATGATTTTTTTCAGCAAATTTTGTATCATATTTCCTCGTGGCGTGGATAAATCATTTAACCGTGAACTGAAGGCTCTGCTGAAGGAGAAGAAGAGAGCCTTCAGGTCAGGGAACAAGGAGGAGCTGAGGACTGTGCAGAAGGAGCTGAGGAGGAAGATCAGGCAGGCTGAAGCCGGCTACAAGAGGAGGATGGAGGAGCAGCTGCAGCAGAAGAACATTCAGGGAGTGTGGAGGAGCCTGAAAACCATCTTGGGCTTCAAAATCCCCCCTGCCCAGACAGAGGGGGATCTACAGTGGGTGAATGATTTAAATGCTCACTTCTTGAGGTTTGATCGGTCACCCGCCCCTCCCCCTGCACAGCTGCATGCTCCCTCTTCCACAGCTGGACAATGCCCTGCATCTGTTCCTCTTCGCTTATCTGCCCCGGACCATCAGCTCCCCACTTCGCCTGGACTCACCCATCCCCCCAGCACACAGTCCCCCTGCCAACCACTGATTGTCACAGCAGCACAGGTGAGGAGTGAGCTGAAGAGGATTAAAGTGAGGAAGGCAGCAGGACCTGATGGCATCAGCCCCAGGCTCCTTAAGTCCTGCAGATGAACTGTGTGGAGTTATGGAGCATGTCTTCAACATGAGCCTGAAGCTGAGGGTGGTATCACAGGTCTGGAAGACCTCCTGTCTGGTACCTGTGCCTAAGACACCGCGCCCCAAAGACCTCAACAGCTTCAGGCCGGTGGCTCTCACGTCCCACCTGATGAAGACACTGGAGCGGCTAGTCCTGGACCACCTCCGCTCCACCGTGAGCTCAGCCATGGACCCGCTGCAGTTTGCATATCGGTCTGGCATCGGAGTGGAGGACGCCGTCATCTCCCTGCTGCACCGCTCTCTCTCTCACCTGGAAAAGCCTGGCAGCTCTGTGAGGATTCTGTTCTTTGATCTCTCCAGCCCCTTCAACACCATCAGCCGCTGCTCCTGAGGGACAAGCTGGAGACGGCTGGTGTGGAGTATGACCTGGCAGAGTGGATCCTGGACTACCTCACAGACCGACCCCAGTTTGTGAGAGCCCGGAACTGTGTGTCTGACACTCGGACCTGCAGTGTGGGGGTGCCCCAGGTCACTGTCCTCGCGCCCTTTATCTTCACCCTTTACACTGCAGACTTCAGACATGACACAGACAGCTGTGTCCTGCAGAAGTTCTCTGACGACTCTGCCATCATCGGACTCATCACGGACGACGATGACGCGGAGTACAGAGGACTGGCGCAGGACTTTGTGGACTGGTGTCAGCGGAACCACCTCCTCATCAAGGCGGGGAAGACCAAGGAGATGGTGGTAGATTTCCGCAGACGCCACCCCACTGCCCCCTCACCAGTGAACATCCAGGGACGGGACATTGAGAGAGTGGACTCGTACAAGTACCTGGGTGTTCATCTGAACCACAAACTGGACTGGACTCATAACACAGACGCACTGTACAGGAAGAGCCAGAGTCGGCTCTACCTCCTGAGGAGACTCAGGTCTTTTGGAGTGACAGGGCCACTCCTGAAGACCTTCTATGACTCTGTGATGGCATCAGCTCCTGTAGGTGTGGCCTGCTGGAGCAGCAGCATCACAGAGAGGGAGAGGAGGAGGCTGGACAGAGTCATCAAGAAGTCCAGCTCCGTCCTGGGCTGTGCTCTGGACTCAGTGCAGGAGGTGGGGGACAGAAGGGTCCTGGCTAGATTCACATCTATGCTGGACCATGAGTGTCGCCCCCTGCAGGACTCTGTCCGCTCTGGAGAGCAGTTTCAGTGAGACTGATCCACCCTCGCTGTGTGAAGGAAAGGTTTCGCAGGTCTTTCCTTCCTGCTGCTGTCAGACTTTATAACAAACACTGTTAGTCCTGAACACTCGCAATACTGACCTAACCTAATACTGATGTGCAATTCTGTCATATGTGCAATTATTGTGAAATTCATGTGCAATCTATGTGCTGTCGTGACACATATTCATGTGCAATTACTGTCGTGATCACATGCAATGGTATTTATGTATTTATTTATTTATTTGTCTATGGGAGTTTTTTATTTATTTATAGGAGATCTTCTACTGAAAGTGTTTTTCAGACTTCCTATAAGTGATCTGTTCTTCTGTATCTACCTCTGTATCTACCTGCGTTGCACCAATGACATTTCCCCATGTGGGACAATAAAGGAATATCTTATCTTATCTTAAAACGCACCTACCGCTCACCTGCAGCCGCGTCAGGCTCGTCCCCACGTTTCCGCGTGCCTAAGCGCATGGATCTATCATAATATAGTTCCCTCAGTGTACGGGGCAAAATAAAGACGGAGAAAGACAGTTCGAGCTGACGCAGAAGTGGACAGAAATCTACGGGAGACGAGCAATGCGATGTGATCCGTTGCGCTAATAAACAAAAGCACGTGTGTGTTGTATCGGTCCACACGGGGGAGTGCGCATGCGCACTTCCGCCTGCGTTCTCAAATCGCCGAAAAATCGCCCATACCGCCTTTAAGTATAGTGGCATTTCTCATTTCAAAAGAGAAAATGCTTGTCTTTTTCTTTTTTCATAATATTTTATGCCTGTTCTGTTGGAAATCTTAATTAATCTAGTCAAATACACCAAAAAACATAAATATGACTGATTTCCAGCACATTTATCTTATTTTAGATGGTAATTTAAACAGCGTATGCCAGGAAATAAATGTTGAGAAAGAGATTGTAATTGACTTTAATAAGATAAAACAAAAATCACATTAAAAGTCAAGATTGTTCAATGGGAGGGAAAAGCAACATAGATTTTTTAATTTAATTTTTGTTTGTTTGTTTGTTTGTTTGTCACATATCGCCCAGGCCTGCACCGCACAGAGAAAGTAAAAGAAGGGTCAGGACAGAAACCTCTCGTTGGCAAGTGTTTCGTCCTGTCCCCTTCGTTTGGCGATAAAAGCTAATACATGCTAACACATGCTAACACATGCTAACGCGTGTAAATCACGGCTCGTTTGCTCTGACGGATCGATGGCCCTGGTCATTCATCACTCCATAAACACACGCCACTATTCAAACGTCTCTGTGGCGACCGTGGAAGGTGTTCGCGCGCTACAAATGTGACAACGGCGCAAACGAAACCGGCACGCACTGCAAAAACAATCACTCAAAACACCTAGTCATCCTTAAAGCAGGACCGAGTAACTATGGCAATAGAGCTCCCCCTGCAGCAAGAAAAAGCTTCGTTATTTAGATTTTTTACACTTTCCTTTCTTTCTTTATCATGATAAGTCAGTTTAAGCACAAACAAAAACATTTCACGTTGCCAAATATGTAAAACAATGTGCGAGGGTTTCTCAGGAGAGTTATCGGCAAATCTTGCAAGGCTGGTTTTCCGCCCCGGGACAGCAGGGGGCGACGTCGGGTACTTCAAACGTCCCAGAAAATACATATCTAACCATGACAGGGACTAAAAGACGTTCGGTGAGGTGAAAATGTTACTGTGTTTGCTTTAATTGTCTAAAATCCGGGTCGCCTCTTAAAGGTCCGATACGTTACTCGGTCTGGAGTCATCTGCTCGTCTCCACGGCAACATGTTTAACGTCGCGCTGTGTCCAGACCAGCAGGTGGCGGAGCGTCCGACAGAAAAGCTCCGTAGTGCACCTTTAAAGCACGAAAAACCACCCTTTGCATTTAAAAATCAGTTGAATTAAAGGACACATATTACGCAACATCGACTTTAATGACGTCGTAGTCTCATTGATTCATTTGCGTAATCCCACGTTGTCCTGCATCTGAGGCGTTCAGATTTAAAAGACAGGAAGTTAGATGATGTGATTGCCTTGTTGACGTTGTTGGAATAATGGAAATGTCTCGTTTTCCCCCTCCCCTATCCCCGCCCACATCCCTGTGTACTTTGTTGCCTTTATTTGAAAAATGCAGACGGCGAGTGACACGTGTAGGATCTAAAAAAGTCACGTAATGAATAATTCCTCGAGATAAAAACGTGTAAATGACAATGTGCTGCTTGTTACGAAGTCGATGGACCCGTTTTCTGTTACTAAGCAGTTATTGATAAGTATAAGGAATGAACTTAGACTATGTTATAGTTCAATACAAAGCATAATATGTCTCCTTTTAAGTGAGTTAGGTTCAGTCAGGTTTATATCAGGTTTATATCAGGTTTATATCAGATTTATATCAGGTTTGTATCAGGTTTATATCAGGTTTATATCAGGTTTATATCAGATTTGTATCAGGTTTATATCAGATTTATATCAGGTTTGTATCAGGTTTATATCAGGTTTATATCAGGTTTATATTAGGTTTATATCAGATTTATATCAGGTTTATATCAGGTTTATATCAGATTTATATCAGGTTTATATCACGTGTATATCACGTTTATATCATATCTCAGGTGGAGTCATCTCTTTCAGGCTGAATCTACACAAGCTTCAGTCTGAGCTGCAGTTACTTTCACAGTGTTTTACTGTCGACCTGTGAACGTTAATGTCAGTCAAAAATAATATTATGTTTACATGTATATGTATGTAAATGTTTTGTCTCTGTTTGATGTGAAACACTTGGAGTGGTGTTTTGTCTGAATCCACAGCAGACGAGACACGAGAGAATCACAGGAAAGACACAACTACATCTGAAGTTGTTTCATCCTGAACTGAAAACATTTTGAATTAAGATTTAGTTTTAGGGCAAATATTTCTGTCATATTTCATTTAAATGATTATTATTATTTTTTTGCTCGATTAAAAGAGAAAAAAAAATCTTCTTTTTTTTTGCTGATCGTTCATCAAATGGAATAATGTTTGTTCCAACGACTCTCATTTCAGGACTTGTCAAAATATACTTAAATTAAGATACTAAATACTTATTACTGTGACTATTATGGATTTGGCTGTAGTGGCTTGAAATACTTTGTCACGACAATGAGTTCACGCTGACATCTGATACTGTCTCTGACTTTCAACTTTCTGATGCGATCAGTGCGACTAACGGTGTAAGTTACTACTGCACTACAGTAGTACTACTGCAGTGTACTACTACTACAGTAGTAGTATTACTACTACAGTGTACTACTACTACAGTAGTAATTACTGCAGTGTACTACTGCTGTGTACTACTGCTGTGTACTACTGCAGTGTACTACTGCAGTACTACTGCTGTGTACTACTGTGTAGTAGTACTACTACACTGCAGTAGTACTACTACACAGTAGTACTACTGTGTACTACTACTACTACAGTAGTAGTACACAGTAGTACTACAGTAGTACTACTGCAGTAGTACTGCTGTGTACTACTACTACAGTAGTACTACTGTGTACTACTGTAGTAGTACTGCTGTGTACTACTACTACAGTAGTACTACTGTGTACTACTGTAGTGTACTCTACTGTTACAGTACTCTTACAGTGTACACTGCACACGCCTTTAGCTGCAGCGAAGCCTGACGTGACACCTGATTGGACTAGAGCGAGGCGGAGCTCCGCCTCTTTGGGCGGTGGAGGTCCCGCCTCTTCAGAACGTGACTGAGGCGTAAAGGGAATCTACACTGCAAAAAAGAAAAGATGATGTGTCTGTGGGTTTTACAGTGATAATATTATGTCTTTTAAAACTGAACCCTTTAACCCAAACCAGGTCTACACCAGGACTTAACTGGGCTCAAACCAGGTCTACACCAGGACTAAACTGGGCTCAAACCAGGTCTACACCAGGACTAAACTGAGCTCAAACCAGGACCAAACCAGGTCTACACCAGGACTTAACTGGGCTCAAACCAGGTCTACACCAGGACTAAACTGGGCTCAAACCAGGTCTACACCAGGACTAAACTGGGCTCAAACCAGGTCTACACCAGGACTAAACTGAGCTCAAACCAGGACCAAACCAGGTCTACACCAGGACTTAACTGGGCTCAAACCAGGTCTACACCAGGACTAAACTGGGCTCAAACCAGGTCTACACCAGGACTAAACTGAGCTCAAACCAGGACCAAACCAGGTCTACACCAGGACTAAACTGGGCTCAAACCAGGACCAAACCAGGTCTACACCAGGACTAAACTGGGCTCAAATCAGGTCTACACCAGGACTAAACTGGGCTCAAACCAGGTCTACACCAGGACTAAACTGGGCTCAAACCAGGTCTACACCAGGACTAAACTGGGCTCAAACCAGGACCAAACCAGGTCTACACCAGGACTAAACTGGGCTCACACCAGGTCTACACTAGGACTAAACCGAGCTCAAACCAGGACCAAACCAGATCTACACCAGGACTAAACTGGGCTCAAACCCGGTCTACACCAGGACTAAACTGGGCTCAAACCAGGTCTACACCAGGACTAAACTGGGCTCAAACCAGGACCAAACCAGGTCTACACCAGGACTTAACTGGGCTCAAACCAGGTCTACACCAGGACTAAACTGGGCTCAAACCAGGTCTACACCAGGACTAAACTGGGCTCAAACCAGGTCTACACCAGGACTAAACTGGGCTCAAACCAGGTCTACACCAGGACTAAACTGGGCTCAAACCAGGACCAAACCAGGTCTACACCAGGACTAAACTGGGCTCACACCAGGTCTACACTAGGACTAAACCGAGCTCAAACCAGGACCAAACCAGATCTACACCAGGACTAAACTGGGCTCAAACCCGGTCTACACCAGGACTAAACTGGGCTCAAACCAGGTCTACACCAGGACTAAACTGAGCTCAAACCCACATTGGATCTAAAAAACACGTAAATTCAAGTCATTTAAACATTTCATTGTTGCAGTGTAATGTGTGTTTCTGTGAAGCGAAATATAATTAAGTGTCAATTGAAGTATAAATATAGTAATAGTATAGTACGCGGGGGTTCAGGGTCCTCCTCGCTCACTGCATCGACTCACAAACAATCCCACTGCAAAAGGACACGCCCACAATGAAACAAGCGCCTCACGGTTCACGTGACGACGCGTGACACACTCAGACCAACACAGACCGAGCCGGGGTCATTCGAGAGGCAGGGTCGTTCGAGAGGCAGGGTCGTTCGAGAGGCGGGGTCATTCGAGAGGCGGGGTTATTCCAGAGCTGCACTGTAAAAAGGCATACGATCTACAGTGGGAATAAATCACTTTAATTCATATGAATCTGGATGAGACGCAGCTGAAAGCCTGTTACATAAGAATAAATGATCTTTATTTGAGCGCTTTTGTCAGTTGTTTTAATTTAGAATGTTGTAAATACACTACATAGTTTAGTAAAAGCTCAGATCAAGATAAATATTCTTAATTCAAGTATAATAAATAAGTGCAGTTAGCTTAGAAGAAGTATCGTATTAAAAATAAATATGTACCGTATTTTCCGGAGTATAAAAAATGCATAATAGAGAAGACAAAAACATATATAAGTAGCACTGGAGTATGAAATGCGGTTGCAAGTTTGAAAAGGACAAATAATATCACATTTAAGCCCGTTTTCCCCTTCCCCTCCCTCTGCAGGCCGCTGAGCAGTGCTGCGGGAAGCTCGGATCTTCTTCTCCTGCAGTGGCTCAGTCTGTGGGCGTGTTCAGAGGCCCATTCGTGCTCCGCCCCCCGACAGCAGCTTCTTTCAGAGGCCTCAGACCGTGCTGGATAAACAAGTGTGTGGATCTGGCATGTTGGAGTCGTGTCTAACACGTGAGAGACTATTTCATCATTCAGCAGTTTTTAAATGTCGGAGAGTTTATCTCAGTGGGACAGACATTCGCAACCTATTGAACCTACATTTCGTCTTTTTGTTGTTTTGAAGCTTCAATACATCATTGTGGCAGTAATTGTTTTGAAATACTAAAAAACTCTCTCAGCAACGAGCATTAGGCCAACATTAGGCGGCGGGTGCGGCGCGGAACACGAGTAGTGCGTACGGGGGAGCACGACTGGCCCGTGCACGCACCGCGGTGATCACGGCCACGGCGCGCCGTGGACCATGTGGATTGAGTAAACAAACATGCGCAACAGGTGACATTATTTGGAGAATTCATAACTTCTACTGATAAACTTACCAAAGGATGTTCAGAGGTGTTCACTAGAGGTGAGCAGGGTCAAGCGGCCCCGGGGGCAAGAGAAGACGCGCGGCCCCGGGGGCATGAGAAGACGCGCGCGCCGTTTCCGTGTCTGTGACGCAAACTCCTTTATATCACAAATATACATTTTAAACCCGTTTACCGCTTCTAAGTGTGCAGCCTTAATCACGTTTTGACGTGATTAAGGCTGCAGACTTAGAAGCGTGAGTTCTACCAATGTAAAACACGCTAAATCTACTGCCAAACGCTACTGCTGTTTATGAGAGTTTGGAATTCGACCTTTGACAGACCCATTCACTCATTCATTCATTTAAAACAGGCCTGTTCTCCTTGTTCTCCTTCTGGATCTGGTTCAAACTCTGGAGTAAGAACTCGACTGTAAAGAAGGAAGTTCAGTCCAGGCCAAAGAGCTCGTGCTAATTACCTCTGGATCGTCTAAACCGAACACAGCGCTGACATAAGGGCCTCATTCTTCAGAGGTCAGACGCCACAAAGCAGCTGGACAGCAACTAATGTGAGCTCCAGCTGCCCCCTGAGCCCCCCCGTGTTCCCCCCTGTGCCCCCTGAGCCCCCCCTGAGCCCCCCGTGTTCCCCCCTGTTGCCCCCTGAGCCCCCCCTGTGCCCCCTGTGCCCCCTGTGCCCCCCCTGAGCCCCCCCTGTTCCCCCCCTGTGCCCCCCCTGTGCCCCCTGAGCCCCCCCTGTGCCCCCCGTGCCCCCTGAGCCCCCCCTGTGCCCCCCGTGTTCCCCCCTGTGCCCCCCGTGCCCCCCCTGAGCCCCCCCGTGTTCCCCCCTGTGCCCACTGTGCCCCCCCGTGCCCACCGTGCCCTATGTGCCCCCCCCAAGTGCCCCCCGTCCCCCCTGAGCCAGCTTCAGCCTCAGACGCTGCCACGCCCTCGGCTCTGGCTCTTCTCTCGTGCCAAACGTCATATTTTATCTTCCCTAAACCACATTTTTAAACCTCTCACTGGAAACACAGCGTTCAAGTCACAAATGTTTCTTTATCTGAGTCATTTTTCATTTATTTCGTTATTTCGTTATTTTTTGGTGTTGAAAGTGTCGCCAGAGGCCGTCGTTTCAAAAGGAAGAGCGTTTGTAAATCTGTTTAACTCGCGCCCTCATCATTAATATTCACGTTAATTGAACCTGGAGCCAAAGCGCAGTCTTACCTCTGAGTTCATGACAGATATAATATAATAACTGTTTATTAAAGGGGAAAGTACATTTACTCATTTTATAAAGTCAGGTGCACAAAGCTTTATTTTCATTTTTACTGTTTCAAGTTGAATTGTGCCGTCGATAAAGTCAGACTTATTTATATATTTAGGCCACAGTTATTTTATTACTTGGTTTACGGATTTTTAAATGAAACATATTGCACAGGCGGACGGAATATAAATATAAATATAATTTCAATTTCAAAAGATGTTGGCGAGAAATTGCTTCACGCGCTCTTTTTTGACTTAATACCGCGTTTTAATTTAATGCTATTTTGCTTTGTCAGCGGTAATTTATATAACATTTTTTATAATAATTTATTTTATTTATATTGTATAAATCAATAATCTAAGTGCGGCGGATCCGTAAACCAAGTAATGAAACAACTAAGGCAAATTATCATTATCATCATTTGTTTATGTTTGAAAACCTAAAAAATATATGTTAAAAATCTTTGAAGCAACAAACAAAAATTTAACTAAAAATAAAAATAAAAGTACATACATTGTAGATTATGTCACTAAAGTCCATATAATAATAGTAATATTTTTGTATTAATACTTTTTTCTGTTTATTTATTTTTTCATGTTTAAACACCTAAAAATATATGTTTCAAATATTTGAAGCAACAAAGAAAATCTGAACTACTTAAATTACAAAAAGAAAGAAAGAAAAAATAAAATAAAAGGAAAATATTCTATCGCATTGTATTATTATTATACTTTTTTTAATTTTTTCTGTTCATTATAACTGGATATATTATATACTGGAGGAACACGTACAATGAGCTCAGAGTTCACAGTAAAACGTTCAAAACAACCACGTCAACACAGAGTTTTGCAGTGCAGTGTAGCGCCCTCACCTCGTCTCCTCCTCCACCTCCTCCTCCTCCTCCTCCTCCTCCTCCTCCTCCTTCTCCTCTTCCTCCTCCTCCTCCTCCTCCTCCTCCTCCTCCTCCTCCTCCTCCTCCTCCTTCTCCTCTTCCTCCTCCTCCTCCTCCTCTCGTTCTTCTGGCCTGGGGTTCACAGAGGGGGCTTTGAGTGATTGAGGCGGAATAAATTAGACAGAAAAGAAATGGAAAACAGTGTGTGACGTCAGCGAGGAGATAACACTCTAACACCAGTTACACCCGTTACACCCGTTACACCGCCCTGAGCCCGTTACACCCGTTACACCGCCCTGAGCCCGTTACACCCGTTACACCGCCCTGAGCCCGTTACACCGCCCTGAGCCCGTTACACCGCCCTGAGCCCGTTACACCACCCTGAGCCCGTTACACCCATTACACCGCGCTGAGCCCGTTACACCCGTTACACCGCGCTGAGCCCGTTACACCCGTTACACCGCCCTGAGCCCGTTACACCCGTTACACCGCCCTGAGCCCGTTACACCGCCCTGAGCCCGTTACACCGCCCTGAGCCCGTTACACCACCCTGAGCCCGTTACACCCATTACACCGCGCTGAGCCCGTTACACCCGTTACACCGCGCTGAGCCCGTTACACCCGTTACACCGCCCTGAGCCCGTTACACCGCCCTGAGCCCGTTACACCGCGCTGAGCCCGTTACACCGCCCTGAGCCCGTTACACCCGTTACACCGCCCTGAGCCCGTTACACCCGTTACACCGCCCTGAGCCCGTTACACCGCCCTGAGCCCGTTACACCGCCCTGAGCCCGTTACACCGCCCTGAGCCCGTTACACCCGTTACACCGCCCTGAGCCCGTTACACCGCCCTGAGCCCGTTACACCCGTTACACCGCCCTGAGCCCGTTACACTGCCCTGAGCCCGTTACACCCGTTACACCGCCCTGAGCCCGTTACACCGCCCTGAGCCCGTTACACCCGTTACACCGCCCTGAGCCCGTTACACTGCCCTGAGCCCGTTACACCGCCCTGAGCCCGTTACACCCGTTACACCGCCCTGAGCCCGTTACACCGCCCTGAGCCCGTTACACCGCCCTGAGCCCGTTACACCCGTTACACCGCCCTGAGCCCGTTACACCGCCCTGAGCCCGTTACACCGCCCTGAGCCCGTTACACCCGTTACACCGCCCTGAGCCCGTTACACCGCCCTGAGCCCGTTACACCGCCCTGAGCCCGTTACACCGCCCTGAGCCCGTTACACCCGTTACACCGCCCTGAGCCCGTTACACCGCCCTGAGCCCGTTACACCGCCCTGAGCCCGTTACACCCGTTACACCGCCCTGAGCCCGTTACACCGCCCTGAGCCCGTTACACCCGTTACACCGCCCTGAGCCCGTTACACCGCCCTGAGCCCGTTACACCGCCCTGAGCCCGTTACACCCGTTACACCGCCCTGAGCCCGTTACACCGCCCTGAGCCCGTTACACCGCCCTGAGCCCGTTACACCGCCCTGAGCCCGTTACACCGCCCTGAGCCCGTTACACCCGTTACACCGCCCTGAGCCCGTTACACTGCCCTGAGCCCGTTACACCGCCCTGAGCCCGTTACACCCGTTACACCCGTTACACCCGTTACACCGCCCTGAGCCCGTTACACCGCCCTGAGCCCGTTACACCCGTTACACCGCCCTGAGCCCGTTACACCGCCCTGAGCCCGTTACACCGCCCTGAGCCCGTTACACCACTCTGAGCCCGTTACACCGCCCTGAGCCCGTTACACCGCCCTGAGCCCGTTACACCGCCCTGAGCCCGTTACACCCGTTACACCGCCCTGAGCCCGTTACACTGCCCTGAGCCCGTTACACCGCCCTGAGCCCGTTACACCCGTTACACCGCCCTGAGCCCGTTACACCGCCCTGAGCCCGTTACACCGCCCTGAGCCCGTTACACCGCCCTGAGCCCGTTACACCGCCCTGAGCCCGTTACACCCGTTACACCGCCCTGAGCCCGTTACACCGCCCTGAGCCCGTTACACCGCCCTGAGCCCGTTACACCCGTTACACCGCCCTGAGCCCGTTACACCGCCCTGAGCCCGTTACACCCGTTACACCGCCCTGAGCCCGTTACACCGCCCTGAGCCCGTTACACCGCCCTGAGCCCGTTACACCCGTTACACCGCCCTGAGCCCGTTACACCGCCCTGAGCCCGTTACACCGCCCTGAGCCCGTTACACCGCCCTGAGCCCGTTACACCCGTTACACCGCCCTGAGCCCGTTACACTGCCCTGAGCCCGTTACACCGCCCTGAGCCCGTTACACCCGTTACACCCGTTACACCCGTTACACCGCCCTGAGCCCGTTACACCGCCCTGAGCCCGTTACACCCGTTACACCGCCCTGAGCCCGTTACACCGCCCTGAGCCCGTTACACCGCCCTGAGCCCGTTACACCACTCTGAGCCCGTTACACCGCCCTGAGCCCGTTACACCGCCCTGAGCCCGTTACACCGCTCTGAGCCCGTTACACCGCCCTGAGGAGGACGCTTGTGTCAGGGTTCAGTGTGTTTGTTTTGTAAAAGAAGAAGAAGAAGTAAAAGAAGAAGAAGAAAAAGAAAAGAAGAAGAAAAAGAAGAAGAAAAAGAAAAAGAAGAAGAAAAAGAAAAAGAAGAAAAAGAAGAAGAAGAAAAAGAAAAAAAAGACGAAGAAAAGGAAGAAAAAGAAGAAAAAGAAAAGAAGAAAATAAAAGAAGAAGTAAAAGAAGAAGAAAAAGAAGAAAAAGAAAAAAAAGAAAAGAAAAAGAAGGAAGAAAAGAAAGAAAAAAGAAGAAAAAAAGAAGAAGAAGAAAAGGAAGAAAAAGAAGAAAAAAAAGAAGAAAAAGAAGAAGAAGAAGAAGAAA
>NW_027315945.1:34811925-34889425 GCF_026437365.1 Eucyclogobius newberryi | reverse complement strand
CGGGGTCTGATTTATAAAACGCAACGTGAAATTCTTATTAAAAACATGCAGTCTGTTGAGAGTGATAGTGAATAAACGCTACATAGATCCGTTTAACGCCGTTTTGTAGCACATGCACATAACGTTGCCATGGAAACGAGCTGCAACCACACCTGAAAAGTTACGCAACGCGCCTTTTACGCAACTCGAGCCACTCAAAAACTACGTTTGTGGAGTTGTTTTCCTTCCGTCTTTATAACGCGCATGGTGCTTTTCCCAACGTCGTTAAAGTCCGTTTGGATCAATGTGTTAGCACGCGGAGCCGTTAGCGTGCGGAGCCTTTAGCGTGCGGAGCCTTTAGCACGCGGAGCCTTTAGCACGCGGAGCCGTTAGCACGCGGAGCCGTTAGCGCCAGGAACATCTCTGCTCCGTTTCCAGTTCATATTTATTGACCTGTGGTGTTTATAGTCGTCCTCTGCAGTCAGCGCACAGGAAACGAGCTAAAATAAGATATCACGCATTGAACATACGCGAGTGAGTGTCGGGAGTCGTGTTTAGTCATTTCCTCTCAGTGAAGTGGAGTATAATGCTCTCGTGGGTGATAACGCTAGTTAAAAAGCTGCAAAAAGAGCGGATTAAAAATGGAAAAGAACAGAAACGTGTTTGTCGTTCTAAACCGAGGCAGCGAGGTCTAAAATACTGTGTCATAATAATAGTAAATAGTGGAGAGAATAAAGTTTAAGGAATATAAGATAACTGCACTGTTCTTACACAGATACAAAGCGCCCCCTACAGGTCGGACTACATGCAGTTAAGATAAATATATTTTGAAGTTGGCTAAAAAAAAATATTAAAATGTTATCAAAGAATAGCAATTTTCTTAGGTTTATCATTTCACTTCCTGTTTGTAATTGAAGACATCACACGACGAAATTACCCAGCAAACACTGGGCAAAAAAATCTAATGTTACCATTTTAATTTGACAAATTAAATTATATGAGAGCGACTTTATTTTGTTGAATTAATGTTAAGAGATTGAAAAAAGTTGTTTCTTTTGTGTAAATTCTGCATAAACTTTGACTGGAATGAGTGTCCCTGGTGTGATGTCACTTCCTGTTATTTTCTACAGATTTCTCAACGTTTTCTCCACAAATACCTGCTCGACTGGTGTAAAACTGTAATTCACATGTACAACAGGTATAAACACACCAGTCAAAATTAGAAAACTCTAAAAACGTCACGAAGATTTAACGCCACAAGATCGTACGAGATAAAATTGTACTAAAATAGTTCCTAAACGCAGCGCTATCGAAGTAAAATGTGTGGCCAAAACACTATTTATTCACAATCATATCTTACTTACACAGTTACAGTATTACTCGTGCTGCTACTTCTGCTATAGATATGCAGCGATGGGAGAAATACTTTAAGAATATGTTTAGTCACAGTACACTGAATACCTCCATATTAAAAAACTTTTCATTGTAATAACACAGATACACAGGATTTTTATGTGTGTCACTGTTTTTTCTTCGTGTTTTATTCATCACGCATCAGAGGGAGGGAAAAGAGCCGAATACCACGGATACTTCCTTTAATTTGAGAGAAATAACTGTATTCTGAACGCCGCCAAAGGAAGAGGAACTGAATATAACGACTCAAAAGTGGGATTCTGAATACCTGTTATACCCAGTACATGTGTACAGTTACTTCAGCGCAGTAGATATGAAGCAGCGGCTCGTCTTATTACAAAGTCAGCAAACAGGATATTGCTTCTGAAATGAGATCTTAACCGGGGCATGAGGTCAAACAAGAGTATTTTCATGTACTTTTTGTCTCGTTATCGGTGTTTCTCGGGGTCAAAAACAGATTGCAGTGTCAAAGATTGTAACATAAGGACACAAGATCTACATATAAGTATATTTATCTAGTCTAAAAGGTGGAAAAAGTAATGAAAACTTAACAAGAGTAGTGGATACTTCATTATACACTGGGCAAGAGTCAATCATACATGTCTTGTCATTAAAATGAATGCATTTACGTTTAAACACAGTATTTTTTTTATCACATTTTAACCGGTCGTCGTGACTTTTGTGATTAGTATCAAGATTCGTGCTTGTCAAGGAAAGAAAGACAGATAAAATAAATGAATAAATAAATAAAACAATGTTAAAGATAAGTAAGGCCTTACTAAAAGTGGAAAAGCAGTCGAGATGGATATTTCTAAATGTGTGACACTGAACAGAAGCAGGTGAGAATATGTGATAATAATTGCACGATTATTCATAACTTTGACAGAGTTTGACTTCCTGTTTGCAGCTCAGGCCGTGGAGTCCAAAAGAAGACACAGAAATCACATAATCACATATAAATGTATGAAACCAACAGCAAATGTAGTTAAAATGCAAGCAGCTATTATTTTGAAGTGAATTTATCTGCATTCTACTGACCAACATCATGTAAACAAATACATATTGCATAAACATGTTAAGAAACAGTTTCAATTTGAGGAAATATCTCATTTTCATGTGCAAATGATGAACTTCCCATGAGCTGCACTGCCCTCGTGTGGCGGATGAGCAGAATTACAAGTCAAACTGCGGTTTTGTGGTTTTAAAAAGTCAAACGTTTATTCATCTGTATTTGTAACATTTCATAAATAGTGAGAGATGAAAACACATGATTCAGAGAGAGAAAAATGTACTTGGCACAACAAAACAGGACGGCTTCTTTAAAACAGACACATTACAACACATTTCATCAGAAGTAACAGTTCTCCCAAGGAAGTGAATGTCGTGTTACTATGGCTTATATATTTGAATAAAAAAGAAAAAGAAAATCACAATTTCAAAATAATAATCACAAATTAAGCAGATTCAATCATTATGATTACAGCACAAATAAATCCTAAAGGAGCGCTGCACTATGTCACTTCTGCTGAAGGGAAGTCTCTATGGAATCATTGTCTCCATGGCAACAAGCAAGTGTCACAAGTTACAGGTCAGGTCTGTGGAGAGGCGACCCCACTCACAGTACAAAAACATGTTTTATTTAGCATCACAAAAACATGCAATTCAATACGTTTAAAGGACACATATTACACACTATTATTATTCTTCTTGACCTTTGAACACGCCCTTCAGAGCCTTTGCTTTGGCATCTCATGTACTCATAATTATCTAAATTGAAAACCATGTATTTCTCTGCAACAGTCAGGCCTTCTCCCGTCAGTATTTGAGCTAGCACTCATCTACTGGCGGCAGAGGGAATTGCTAAATGGAAATAAAACAAAAACTAGCCAGTCCATGACATTCTAATTTAATCACGCGGTTGTAATGACGTCCAGATCTCTAACCTTTGACCTTTGACGTGACAATTCTGGGAAATTTTAAACCGAGTGTTTTCTGAGGCTCGTAAACAGGATTGATGAAATGAGCGTGAAAGAAGCTGAACAGAACTGCATGATGTGTGTCCTTTAATATATAATATGTGTCCTTTAATGCATAATGTGTCCTTTAATGCATAATATGTGTCCTTTAATGCATAATTTGTGTCCTTTAATGTATAGTATGTGTCCTTTAATGCATAATATGTGTCCTTTAATGCATAATATGTGTCCTTTAATGCATTATATGTGTCCTTTAATGCCAGACTGTGGAATATTCCAGGCTAAAAAACGACATCTCCAGTAAAACGAGCGGAAATCGTACATAGACCTCGACGTATAGGCACCGTAACTCATTTAGAGTCATTGCTTCTCCCGTTTGTAATAACCTCAGCCCCGCCCTCTCAGCCCCGCCCTGTTTAACGCTCTCTCACCCGGCGCCCCCTGAAAACGCCGCACGACGCTCGATTGAACCGCGGCTCGCGGCTTCACCGCCGGGCGTCCGGTTCACATCGACTTCACGCAGAAGCACACCGACACACACCGGCCACGCCCCGGCCACGCCCACGTGTCGCGCGGGGAGAAACTAAACCGTGTCAATCAAACCTAATGGAACATCTGTGGGGGGGAAAGAGGCGGTGCTCGGCGTTTATAAAGGCACTTCTAACATTCGCTGGCATCAAAATATCAACACGGTATTTACAGAGAAGGAGCAGAAATATGTACAGCAGTCGCTTCATTTGAACAATCCAGAGTTCAGTTTGTGATTAAAAACATTAAATAAAGACATAAAACCAAATCATTGTATTTCCTGACGACAATTAACCCCGATATTGCTCTAAAAGGCTCAGTCTGTGCATCAGGAACATGAGCGTGAGCTGCAGGGGGCGCTGCAGCCTCAGCTCCACACATCCTGCCCTTTATGTCTCATGATTATGCAGCAGCCGCAGTGTTTGTCAAACAAGCATCAATCTGTGTTCGAGAAACTAAATGAAGATTTGATTATTCTTCCGCCTGAATTCTGTTTTTATTTTCAATTTGTCGCAACTTCTGATTGAATTTGTGGCTTTTTTACTGATTATATTCTTAACTCTTGCAATAAAAATGGGGTTAAAAGTCGTTAAAGGTGCACTACGTAACATGCTCGTCTCCATGGCGACGGCCTCATGTTAGTGTGCGATTACAGACACTCGCTGTTCCAGGTGTTTCTCGAATACATTTCAATGACAAAAATAAACAACAATTGAATATATGCGAGATCAAACGTACAGTGACATTTCAGACTAACTCTGATCTCCATGGAGACCAGCAGGAGGCCAGAGTTACACAGTGAACCTTTAATAGCTGCGTTACTTGGTGCAAAATACATTAAAAAGGAAGTGAATGAAGCTGTTTGACGAGCGCTGCGTGAATTACGGTTTAATTTACATTTAACGCACGGATTAAAAACAAAAAAACAAAAGTCGCCTTTGAACCAGTGAAAGACGTATTTACCCCGTACAGTACCACTTTTACCCCTTTTAACCCCCTCTTTTTAAACTTCACAGTGGACCCTCTGGACCCTCTGGACCCTCACTCTCCATCACGTGACCTCAGACGAACATGGCGTCCGAGATGAAGCTGCCGCCGCGGTCCACGCTGGCTCCGGGGCCGCGGTGGTCCTCGGAGCCGCGGTGGTCCTCGCGGCTGGTGTGCAGGTAGGGCGGCGGCCCCTCGGAGCTCCCGGGGTCGTCCCAGCCGGAGGGGGCCCCTGCATAGTAGTGTGCGGGGGCCTCGTCCACGTTCTCGTCCTCGTAGTAGGCGTCCAGGTCCTGGGCGCCGCGGAGAAGGAAAAACACGTGTCACGGGAGCACAATGTAAACAAGTAAATAACAAACAAGTAAATAACAAACAAAAACAAACAAGTAAACAAAGCAGACATAACAAACAGGAAGAATGTAACAGAGCGAGAGAAGATTCAGTTTCAGATACAATTCCAACAAAGAGTTAAAAGTTCAGTTTCCGTCTGGTTTGAGTCAAATGCCAGAAGTGCTTGAAACACTCATTAATGATGAAGTGGACCAGACTAATTAGCTTTAGTGTTAATACATTGTTATAATTAAAGCTTTGATTACCCGCTGCATGCGATACCGATAAGAGTGATTTAGACGCCGTGTTCTTTTACCGTGACGGGCTCTGAGTTCTGGGCGTCGCTGCGCTCGTTCTGCAGAGGCCGTTCCTCTGGAGGCGGGGCATCTTGTCTGATGATGGTCATGTCCTGAAAACAAGAGACAGACGGAGGCGGAGCTGAAGATGAGCAGCTTCTCTTTGTACATCACAAACATGGATTAGAAACGAGTTCAGCATCTGGACAGTTCCATGTCTCCAGATGCAGGAGCTCGGACCTGGAGGACCAAAATCAAACAACTTCCATTTGTCCAGACGACGACCTTTTGAACGTTTCTCTGTGATTCTTCATGACTCTCTGTATGGCCCAGTACTGCATTTTCCGGACTATAAGTCGCACCTTTTTTCATAGTTTTGGCCGGGGTGCGACTTATACTCCAGAGCGACTTATATGTGATATTATTAGTTATTTTCACACTGACAACCACAAGAGGGCGCTCTAGGCTCTAAGCGACGCAGAAGAAGAATCTGCACTTCCTCTGGAGTTTGTGGAGTTGTTTAGAAGTGACACAGAGGAAGAAGAATTCAATGGATTTAGTGATTTGGGGTAAAACTGATGCTTTGGTAAACTTGTTAGCATGTTCTTTATGCTATAGTTATCTGAATAACTGTTCACATGTTACGTTAACATACCAGACACTTACCACAGTTCTGTTTGTGCCTCATGTAGCTGAAGGTGTTAGCGTTAGCATACGTCATGTAGCTGAAGGTGTTAGCGTTAGCATACGTCATGTAGCTGAAGGTGTTAGCGTTAGTATACGTACACCTATTCACCATCTTCTCTAATCAGTTATTATCTTATGTTTTTTCTTCTCTATTATGCATTTTTTTGGGCTAGTGCGACTTATACTCTGGAAAATACTTGATATCGTATGGAAGCGCGCCCCCCTCTCCTGCCACTCACCCTGTTGTTGGTGCTCTTGTTCCTGTTGGGGGGAGGCGGCTTGTACTTGGGTGGGCCGCTGAAACAAATCAAAACGCACTTGTGTCAAAACAACAACAAACCTCCTGCAAATGACACAAATTAGCATTAAAAGCACATAAACGGGCACTCACTCCAGTCTGTTGCGGCGCTTGCGGAACATGGCGATGACCGTTCCGATGACGGCCAGCAGAAGGATCGTTCCGATGATGGCGCCGATGATGGCACCGGTAGTGGCGCCCTTCTCTGGGAGTCGAGTGCCTGAGAGAGAGAGAGAGCGAGAGCGAGAGAGAGCGAGCGAGCGAGCGAGAGAGAGAGGGAGAGAGAGAGGGAGGGAGGGAGAGAGCGAGAGCGAGAGCGAGAGCGAGAGCGAGAGCGAGAGCGAGAGAGAGAGAGAGAGAGAGAGAGAGAGAGGGAGAGGGAGAGAGGGGGAGAGAGAGGGGGAGAGAGAGGGGGAGAGAGAGAGAGCGAGAGCGAGAGCGAGAGCGAGAGAGAGAGCGAGAGAGCGAGAGAGAGAGAGAGAGAGAGAGGGAGGGAGAGGGAGAGAGGGGGAGAGAGAGAGGGAGAGAGAGAGAGAGAGAGAGAGAGGGGGAGAGAGAGAGAGAGAGAGAGGGAGGGAGAGGGAGAGAGGGGGAGAGAGAGAGGGAGATGGTTAAGGCTGAGGTTATTATTTGCATTGGAGGGAAACAACATGAGGTCCTGTGTCGGCGGAGCGAGTAAAACTGCCTATTATGGGCCAGTGTGGGGCCCCCACGCTGGCCCCACGCTGGCCCCACGCTGGCCCCACGCTGGCCCCGCGCTGGCCCCACGCTGGCCCCGCGCTGGCCCCACGCTGGCCCCGCGGAGCGTTAAGGCCGTTTGTGAACGTAATGTAGTTTTGTGAGGTTTATTAAAGGATGTGTTGTGTTTGTGGATCGTCGTTTCACACTTGGTTCACGTAAAGCGCAGTGTGGGTGTAAAGGGTTAGTAAGAGAAAGGAGCCCCATTGACCTTCATTAAGCGTTATTTAACCAGGTGAGAACAACGTGAGATCTTTTTCCAGGGCGTCAAGGGACAAACTGGAGCCCAGACAACACAGGAATAACTCGAACACGCAGGAATCAAAGGAAATACAGCCTGGAGTAAACTAACGATGAGCAAACGCTGTCGTAACGAGGTTAAACGCTCGTTAAAGTAGATTTTGCATCATACGTGCCCTTTAAAACTACAATGAGACGTGATTCCAAACCCACGAGCAAAAAAAAAAGGTTCAGATTTTATGAGGTCCATATGAAACTTTTAATATAATACTCATATATTTATGCTTTTAAGGCAGTATTTTGTCATGTGGAAGGACAAAGACGTCAATATTTTACGGCCGTTATAGCGAAAGAAGAACACCTGCTTTATTTTACTTTATTAGTTTCCATAGCCAACGGTACTACTACTATACAACTAACTGTACTACTACTATACAACTAACTGTACTACTACTATACAACTAACTGTACTACTACTATACAACTAACTGTACTACTACTATACAACTAACTGTACTACTACTATACAATTAACTGTACTACTACTATACAACTAACTGTACTACTACTATACAACTGTACTACTACTATACAACTAACTGTACTACTACTATATAACTAACTGTACTACTACTATACAACTAACTGTACTACTACTATACAACTAACTGTACTACTACTATACAACTAACTGTACTACTACTATACAACTAACTGTACTACTACTATATAACTAACTGTACTACTACTATACAACTAACTGTACTACTACTATACAACTAACTGTACTACTACTATACAACTGTACTACTACTATACAACTAACTGTACTACTACTATACAACTAACTGTACTACTACTACTACTATACAACTAACTGTACTACTACTATACAACTGTACTACTACTATACAACTAACTGTACTACTACTATACAACTAACTGTACTACTACTATACAACTGTACTACTACTATACAACTAACTGTACTACTACACAACTAACTGTACTACTACTATACAACTGTACTACTATTATACAACTAACTGTACTACTATTATACAACTAACTGTACTACTACTATACAACTGTACTACTATTATACAACTAACTGTACTACTATTATACAACTAACTGTACTACTACTATACAACTGTACTACTACTATACAACTAACTGTACTACTACACAACTAACTGTACTACTACTATACAACTGTACTACTACTATACAACTAACTGTACTACTACACAACTAACTGTACTACTACTATACAACTGTACTACTATTATACAACTAACTGTACTACTATTATACAACTAACTGTACTACTACTATACAACTGTACTACTATTATACAACTAACTGTACTACTATTATACAACTAACTGTACTACTACTATACAACTGTACTACTATTATACAACTAACTGTACTACTACTATACAACTAACTGTACTACTACTATACAACTAACTGTACTACTATTATACAACTAACTGTACTACTATTATACAACTAACTGTACTACTACTATACAACTGTACTACTATTATACAACTAACTGTACTACTACTATACAACTGTACTACTACTATACAACTAACTGTACTACTACTATACAACTGTACTACTACTATACAACTAACTGTACTACTACTATACAACTAACTGTACTACTACTATACAACTAACTGTACTACTACTATACAACTAACTGTACTACTACTATACAACTAACTGTACTACTACTATACAACTGTACTACTACTATACAACTAACTGTACTACTACACAACTAACTGTACTACTACTATACAACTGTACTAATATTATACAACTAACTGTACTACTATTATACAACTAACTGTACTACTACTATACAACTGTACTAATATTATACAACTAACTGTACTACTATTATACAACTAACTGTACTACTACTATACAACTAACTGTACTACTACTATACAACTAACTGTACTACTACTATACAACTAACTGTACTACTACTATACAACTGTACTACTACTATACAACTAACTGTACTACTACACAACTAACTGTACTACTACTATACAACTGTACTACTACTATACAACTAACTGTACTACTACACAACTAACTGTACTACTACTATACAACTGTACTAATATTATACAACTAACTGTACTACTATTATAGGCAAGGCAAGTTTATTTGTAGAGCACATTTCATACACAAGGCAATTCAAAGTGCTTCACAGCAGGAAGAATGCATTCAAATCACAAAGAAATTACAGAAACAGAAATACAATAAAATTAACTAAATTAAAAATTATCAATCCAACTGATTTTCTAAACTAATAAAATCACAAACAAAAGAGAAGAGTGCAAAGAAAAAATCCTTTCAGTCATATGCGCAGCTAAACAAAACTGTTTTTAGCTTAGATTTGAACATTGTCAGAGTAGAAGCCTGTCTCACATCTTCAGGAAGACTGTTCCAGATTATACAACTAACTGTACTACTACTATACAACTGTACTACTATTATACAACTAACTGTACTACTATTATACAACTAACTGTATTACTATTATACAACTAACTGTATTACTATTATACAACTAACTGTACTACTACTATACAACTAACTGTACTACTGTTATACAACTAAGTGTACTAATATTTATCAGTTCCCGTCTCTTCTGTCCAATATAATCTAGTAACGAGCCAGAAAAGAGGCGATGAAAATCAGAACTTCAGCAACAATCCTCTTTATTTTTAGGCCCATTTCAAATGTATTAGCGCATTTACCGCTAAAATAGACACTCCCACATTCAAATACCTTCAATTAACCATGAAATTATGTTTTGGAAACTGGTAAAACATTCCGTCTCAATGCAAGACCAAAAATAGTCACAGAAAATACTTTGTTTATACTTTTTATTACTCATACATTGGAAGTAGCATATTTAACATTGCGAGATAGGGCCAACGCTCCAGTTTGAGCTAGTTTTTTCCTTCACAAATGCTCACGCTTTCTCGTCGACCACCACGGGGCACAAGGCCAACAACCCGCCGCCGTCTCTTCGCTAAGCAACCGTCCCCTGCCGCGTTTTTCCGAAGCTAAATAAAGCTACCGTATTGCTAACGCTAACGACGTCACGCCTCCCTTTAGATTCCCGCTCACCACCCGCCCGCCAGGAACGAACCTCTAACCGCCGATTAATTAAGCCGACATAACAGCGGTACGAGCGGACCACTTCCGCGTGGTGTAATTGGAGCCCTCTCGTCTCCGCGGGACTCGAGACTCGGGCAAGACTCGTCATTGAAGGAGGGGAAAAAGAAAAAGAAAGAATAATAAGAGCGACGAGGCGCGAAGAGCAAAGAAGAAACCGCTTGATTAAGTCGCGCGGGTGATCGCGCCGAAGCGGATGGATCCATACGGGGGTCTCGGGCGATAATGAAGCCGAAACACACGCCCAGTCATTGTCTGTTTACCAAAGGTGCTACGGAGCTCATTATCCCCGGCGCTCCCGGCGGATTATGCAAATGAGGGCGTCCGGGGAAAGGGCAGAGCGGATTCAGAGTGGCGTTTGATGAGGCGACCCTTGGTCCCGGTAATTGGATGGGTCATGATTGAATATGGCGAGTGTACACGGCGACGCGGCTCAAACAATGGGCCGTTTTAGACTCGCCCACACACCTTTCGCTCAAAAAGTGGTGCTAATGATCCGTCTCCTCAACACAAATGATTCTTATCGCGCGGCTGCAGCGCGCTCTCCGACCGACGCGCCGCCTTTGATTCATTTGGATTTTACATTTTAATTGGACCGGATGTTACAGGTCCGGTGGGCGAAGCAGCGGCGCATAGGTTCAGTTCGGACAATTTGCTGAATGTCTGAGCAGATCTTCTCTCCCATTTCATGCTATAATCCCATAAAGCAACGTACCAAATTGTTGCTTTTACGATAATGAAACACACAAAAACAACTCTGAGACGCAATGAAAACATGTGCATTGAAACAGCTGCACGTTTAAACCTTTTACTTTGTTTCTAAAGCGTCCAAAAAGTGCAGTAGAAGTTTGAGGTACTAGTATTATATTTAGACAGTTGCTGAAATGTACAAACAAACTGGTCCCACAGCCAAAGCCACCACTTTATTCTCTACGTTTTGCAGCTGCATCTTTGTCGATCATGGCAGGTCACATGGTAACCAGCCCTGCATGAAGTCCAACGTGTTTGATTCATAAGGAAAAAGGCATTTAAGAGTTTTTACAACCTTTTTTGAGTCGCGGCACAGTTAACGTACGTACAAGAGAAGTGGGGCGCGGTTTCTTAACTTACGTACAAGAGAAGTGGGGGGGTGGTTCCTTAACTTACGTACAAGAGAAGTGGGGGGGCGGTTCCTTAACTTACGTACAAGAGAAGTGGGGGGGGCGGTTCCTTAACTTACGTACAAGAGAAGTGGGGGAGGTCCTTAACTTACGTACAAGAGAGGTGGGGGGGGCGGTTCCTTAACTTATTTACAAGAGAAGTGGGGAGGCGGTTCCTTAACTTACGTACAAGAGAAGTGGGGGGGGGCGGTTCCTTAACTTACGTACAAGCGAAGTGGGGGGGGCGGTGTTTCTTAACATACGCACAAGAGAAGAGGGGGGGGGGCGGTTCCTTAACTTACGTACAAGAAAAGTGGGGGGGCCGCCGGGGTCAGAGGGGCCGAAATGTCGTGTTAATAAATGAATCCTGAATAAGATTACCCAGCATTCCTCTGGCGTACCCCGCCCGTTGTTTGCGAGAGCCGAGTGTCATCTTCAAACACACAATTAACATCACTTTGCCACAGACTTTATTTTCTCTAATGATTGATTTTTGTGAAATGCCCCGTGGATTCTCAAAGAAGCGTTTGTTAAAAGCGTAATTGAGGGTTTTTGGAGCGACCGGGCGCAAAGATCTAAAAAATAATAGACAACCGAGATTGGGGAAATTAAAAAGCAGCAGCGAAAATTGTGACAAAATGTCCTCAAAAAGATCAAAAGCGCGGCGTGCGTTTGTAATCCAATAAGTCGCGGCGAGGAAAGAGCATTGTTTGTGGAGCTCTTAAGATGAAAAGAACAGCAGCTTTATTTTTACAACAATGACGAGCGCCGCTTTTGTTTGGACTTCATTATATTTGTTTGCGTTTCACCCGCAGACGGAGACTCCACGCTCTTTTGGGAAATGTTGTTTGAAGACGAAAGAAACCAAAAAAGCAACATGTGGATTCTGCATCTGAAGTGTGAAGAGGACTGCGGCTTTGCATTTGCTGGGTTTGGCATTTATGACTTTTTATCTGCCATTTTTCTGGCCTTAGTTGGTGTTTTGTTTCCTTTCGTTGGCGCTTAAGTCCACGCGCTTGATGAAACGGCGCGTGACATCAATCGAATTTGCACAATCCTCATCATCTTGGATCAGCACAAAGACATGAAGAGCCTTTTCTGAGTCGTCCAGTTTGTTTAAGGCGAAAACACATTTCTGACTTCTGCCTTTGTGTGTTTGAAGACAACGAGGGCGGAGTTTATTACGATTGTACGACAAGGACGCAGCGCAACTGTTCTGTGTCGCGCCTTTAGCTCGGGTTAGTCGGAGAATAGTTTCGAGAACGTGCAAACTCCACCCGGAAAGCCTACACGCCGTTTGTTTTTTTTTTGCCTGGGAATGCGAGAGAGTTTACCGTATTTTCCGGACTATAAGTCACTCCTTTTTTCATAGTTTTGCCAGGGGTGCGACTTAGTTATACTTATACTCCGGAGCGACTTATGTGATATTATTTGTTATTTTCACACTTGCAACCGCAAATTATATAAAAAAAAAATCTTCTCTATTATGCATTTTTTGGCTGGTGCGACTTATAGTCCAGAAAATACGGTAACCACTACGCCACCGTAAAACCACACATCCAATACAGCGTCATCAGTCAACCGTTGGCGAGGCGGTAGAAGTGTCTCGACAGAACAAATGGCACAAACTGGAGATGATTGAACCGCCAACTCTCTGGTTACAGGGAGAACCACCCGTGCCACACATTTTCTTCCTCTTTTTTTATACTTTTTGCTTTCTATTTTGGAGTTGTGACAGATTGTTACCGTCTTCAAGTTGAAAAACACAAAACTAGTTGTTTTTAAACCGTTTGCAGAGGTTCAAAAAAGGCTCAAATCGGTTTATATCGCTAAAGCTAACAGAAACTAGCATGCTAACCGCACACTTCCTGGTTTTTGCTGTGGATAAAACACACAGCAGTCTCATTTTGACCCGTACAGTTACTTGTAAGATATTCTTGTACCAAAGCTAAACCGGACAAGCCGTGAAAAGCAGGTGTCGCTACCGTTTACAAGTTACAGGTCAGATCTGTGAAGAGGTGAACCCGCTGTTTGTCTTGTTTTTCCAAGGTATTTTTGGCCAATAAAACACGTAAAACAGAGTAAATATATAGTAGCTACATACTGTGGAGCGATAGCATCTCCATGGAGACCAGGAGGTGGCGGACCATCCATCAGAAAAGTTACTTAGTGAAGCTTTAATGAAGCCTATATTTCTTCTGGAGTGCCACCGAGTTCCAGTTCAAATTAATGACATCGTGCAGCATGTTTTAGTGCATCAATTAAAATCCGCCAATTAAAAAGTAAAAGGCTTACGCGCCCGGTGCAAGAATCACTGACGGCGTCTGGCTCGCACGCATTTCTTTATTTAAAAATATTGTGCCATCATAAATGAAAAGCAATTATTCAGAAGTCAGAAGCGAGTGCCGGGATATTTAAAGCGATGTAGCGGGAGCTTGTAAAACATGTTTTAATGCTCCTATAAAAAGAAAAAAAAGTCTTTGAGCCGTAAAAAGCGAAAGAATGTGAATGTTAAATGAACGGAGGCAAACAACAGGTTTTTTCAAGAGCAATCGTAAAAAGACGCACGCCGGTGTTTTCCATTAAGGCAGCGCGGAGATTACCTGCGACGATGAGGACCTGGGACCCAATATTTTACCGTTTTTATTCTCTTCGCATAACTTCTGCTGTACGTCGGCACCAAACAACCTCAGACTTGTCGACAGGAGCGTGGCCTTGTGCACGTCTGCTACTGAAATACTCTTGTAGCCGCAGATGAAATTCACTCTGGGCTTCTTGGTGTATAAACATGTCAGTCAGGCGCTTAACCGGTGGCAGTGGACACCATAAACATAATTAATATTGACAATAGTTTACGCTACTCTAAGGGATTCATGTCGTTTTTTGCGGACCAACTTTGGCAGGGTTGTTAATGCCGATGTTGCAGCGATATTGGGACTATACACACCTTAGCGACGCATGAAAAACAGACTGAATTCATGGTGAACGTGGAGTTTATTAAGAATGGTTCAGGTTCAGTATTAACTTAACTAATACGCTAACCCCCGAATCCTAACCCTGACGTTGATTAAGTAGTTACTAAGCTTGAATCATACAAAGTTGTGGTGGTTGTTGTTTTATTATGGATTTTCACAGATTTATAACGGGAAACAGCAGGAATCGCTCCAAATCTAGGCGGTTCACACTGGTTTCCTTGGAGCTTAGATCGGTCTGCATTAGCAACCAGAACCAACATGGCGGCAGGAGACCAGAAAACAACAACAACAACAATACTGCAGTGTGCTTGGGGCGCATTTACACTTGGTGCTGGTTTGGCCCTAGTTTGAATGAAGATAAGTTTGTTTCCTTAAATCCGGGAGCAGGGCCACACCCCTTTCACCCCTTCCTGCGGCTACACTATTCAAGCATCCAGGTCACACACTACAGCGTTCGTGACTTCGTGCCCCTCCCTCCGACCCTCTATTAATTATTATTCTCCTTTATCTCCTAGATGGGGGGGATCGAGGCCCGGGAGCCTACAGCCCTCATCGCCAGAAGCCCCAAAACGGCATCAACTTCTGTACATTTGTGTTCTTCATGTTTGTCGCACGCCAATAAACACTTTGCATCGTAGCGTCGTAGTACCGTGAATCGCGGTTTAGTCCCAATGGCCGCTGTTTTTAAGTCCACATTCAGTTCCAGAATTAGTCTCAGTGCCGAGTTGGGACACTTCTGGTTGAAATGCGCCCTCCCACAACTTCCACTCGCTCAAAAACCCCGCCCATGCTTAGGTAGGACATAGGTGAAGTCTCCAAGCGTCACTGGTCTGAGCAGAACAAACTCTCAGAGCGTCTTTGCCATCACTTTATACAACTATATTACCATGTAGCAAAGATGTGAGACGCTTTGCCCTCGTGTAACGTCTGTGCCACACTTGAACTGCAGAAGTCAAATAACCTCCATAAAGTCGTACACGCTTAAAAACTCTGAGATAAAACTCACCGCCGCGGCTAAAGGAGCTTATGGCAGCGCGGATTGGCCCGGCTCCAGTTTGCCCACCGGGCGAAACAAGAAGTGAAGACGCCAGACTAACTTTGGAGTCTCTTAGCAACTCTGTAAAAAAAAACTAAAATCCAACTGTCTGGATTTGCTGCCTCCTTCTTTTCATTACAGAAAAACATAAGCGCTGGTCGCCTGAGGGAGCAACAAACACAGTTAAGGATATTCTGGTGGATGGACTCCAAAAGTTTGAGTGAAAAGGTGTAAAATCTAATTATCTCGCCACAACCTGCCACCGGCTGACGGAGGAATCGCAACACGAGTGTAAATGAACATCAAGACCCCGGAAGGGAGGCGTCCACAATCAGGTCGGGCTTGTTCTTTCTGCACTCTGAACGGGTCTGAAGCGGACGATTGGAGCCGGCGACGATGAAGTGGGTTCGAAAATGATGTTTCGGCGGCACTTGCGGAATCGGGAGTCCACTCGAGCTGCCGCCCGCAACTTCCTCAGCGTGAAAAGATTAATCAAGTAAGCGCGTGTTTAAATAAAAAAAGAAATCAGCGTCTGGAACATGAACTCGAAAGGATAAGAAAGGGACGATAAGAGAGTCTCCTATATACGACTTAATATTGTGTTAAGTGCCACGAACAGTCGATGTAGTAACAGGCCAATAACGTTATAACTTTGGCGAGTTAATGACGTAATAATGTGGAGTTAAGTTGTGATATTGACCTGACACGACACGTTTTCTGTAGCGCAAAATATCATCAAGATTTTATAACGTTATTGACTCAAAGTTATGACATTATAGGTCCGTTATTACATTATCAGCTAATTACATTTTAAACTGGCAGTTGTTGGCACAGTACTGTTGCTACAGTTACAAAAAGTAACTGAAATAATCATGACAAAAGAAAAGAGTTGTGTAATAATGTTGTAATTAAACAAAATTATAACGTTCTTGGCTTGAACTAGAAAATACTCGGCTCATCAAATCGGCTAATTAGTTAAAATTGGCCAAAATTAGTATGTTATTGGCCGTTATTACATGCATTTATTATGGGCTGCTATACAGGTGCAAAAATAAAAAAAGTGAAATAATTAAATATTAGGAAAGATTTTTGTATTTTTAAAAATTATTTAGTTAAAGTTTTGAAAAATCTGAAGTGATTTTCCACTTTGTTTTGCTTTGAAACTTCGAGCCCTCGTCTGTGTCTCTTTCGCCAAATTGACTCGAGCGTCGCTTTCTCAAATAATAATTAAAAACACAAAGCAGCAAAAGATGATGCATCGCTGGAGATTTGTCACGCAATTTGCAGCATGACGTCAGTCACAGCCGCAGTGTGGGTCTGCGGCCTCACGGTGGTGCTGTGCCTCCTCGCCGCCGCTCCACCGGCTCATGGAGAGAACTTTATGGACAGTGTTCTCTTTTCTGCCTCCTCATTCTGCTCGTGCACGTGGTTATTGTCTCCCCCGCCTCGCTGCGTTTGGGCTCGGGGGGCGTGTGCGGCGGCGGTGGGCGGGTGCGGCGGGTGAGGCGGCGGCTCCTCGAATATTAGCGGGATAGAGGGATTTCTTTTCTGCTTGCCTCATCTCATAGGCGTCATGATCCAGGCACAATGTCACCCGGGCTGCGCTCGGGCAGAAAGCTCCACTCCTGCTCGCAGATAACCTCCGGGGCCAGAGAGGGAGAGAGACAGGCAGCAAAAGCCGGTCTTCAGCGATGTCCAGAAGATAGTCCAGGGCTGGTGAAATATCAGACCCTTTGGAGCTTTGGAAACGTCTTGCGTTACAAGAGTTTATCGACAAACGCAGACGAGCGCCGTTTGAACAGAGAGAGAAACGGCTCCAAAGACAAATTGACGTGAGCGCGACACAATTATTATCCCATCCAGAGCAAAGAGTACAAACTGATCAAAGGGAAGTGGTTCATCGTTATGTGTTTCGGGAATCTGCTGCTGGTCATAAATGTTGGACTGAGACGTACTCCACGTGAGAACTGGGCCTCAGAACTCACTAGATGGATGGATACGTTTGGAGCGTGCGGAGGCAGGAAAGAGGACTATCACGAGGAAACGGGTGGAACTGAACCGACGGTCAAGGACTGGACCAAAATGATGACTGACATTTGAAAAATAAAAATAAAAATGTAATAATTTGGACCTTTTTGACGGACTAAACGTTACTTGTGTTTTTTGATTCTTTTGTGCTGTTCTGCGTTTTATGTGTTTAAATTAAAATAGTAAAGACAGAAATGTAGTGACATGTTTTCAGGACGGAGACATCAACATAATAACACTGAATATTGTTTAAATACCAAGTAATAATGAGATCCAATACTAATACCAATATATTTTATAGATACAAATGGAAGAACGTCTGCTATATTTCCTTTACCTTCAATTAGGAGCTTATCATTTCTCTTCCTCTGTTTGAACTGAGTGAAAAGGTGCAAAAAAAACAATAAATTCTGATCAAACCATAAAATTTCCATTACATAGAGAGAAAATAAACTGGTCTTTAACATTTACACTAAAAACTACAGAAAAGTTATTGGTAACACTTTAACTACACTTTGATTCGCCTTAACAACGCATCAACTAAGACAAGCACGAATCAGGCTTATAACACTTAATTAATATCCTAACACGTTAATTAAGTAGTTATTCATCGACATGTTTGCTCCAGTTAAGACTTGTTTGCAAAGTAGTTTCTAAGCATTTCATCTCATTGGTATTGGACAAACGTGGCGATGCTTAAACACATATTCCCGACGCTTTATGTCCCTCAGAGGCGGGAAAAAGGCCGTCATGGAGTCGCTGGCGAGACCCGGTCCACAAAGGAACTGGTTTTCTTTCTTTTCCGCGTCTTTCTTGTTTATGTGGAGCGCTGAGAGATGTTTGAAAGCTGTTCCCTCGGCGCGGACGTGTTTACATACTATTGTAGCGAGAGGCTCAGCTGCATCCTGCGCCTGCATCAGTCAGCGTGACACATTTACACCCCAAACCAGAGTCTGCGCCGCGACCTACGACCCCCGGCACCATCCCACCCCCCCGCCCAAGCCCCTCCTCCTCCTCCTCCCAGTGCGTATGACAGGTTTTTACAGTTTTCTAATGATAAATACCGTATTTTCCGGACTATATGTCGCACCAGCCAAAAAATGCGTAATAGAGAAGAAAAAAAAACATATATAAGTGGCACTGGAGTATAAGTATAAGTGTATACGTATAAATATAAGTATAAGTATAAGTCGCACCCCGGCCAAAACTATGAACAAAGGTGCGACTTATAGTCCGGAAAATACGGTATATAGTTTTACACCAGTCGAGCAGGTATTTGTGGGGAAAATGTTGAAAAATCTGTAGAAAGTGGGAAGTGACGTCACACCAGGGATTCAAGTTTATGCAGAATTTACACAAATAAATGACTTTGACTCTCTAAACATTAATTCAACAAAATAAAGTCGCTCTCGTATTTTTTTTTGTCAAATCAAAATAATTGTGACATTAGACGAGTTTTTGCCCAGTGTTTGTTGAGTAACTTCCAAATGTGATGTCATCAATTACAAACAGGAAGTGAAATTATAAACCTAAAACAATTGCTATTCTGTGATAACTATTTTTTTTTTTTGCAGAATAAATATATTTATCTCAATTGCATTTGAGGTCAATGGGTCGTCCGCCCTGTAGGGGGCGCTTTAACGCACGTCGATACCGGGATCGTTGGCGTGAGTTCGGACGAGCCCCGCGGCCACAGTCAGCGCGCCGGCCAAAATAGTGCAGTTTGTGGATCTTTTTTACTCAGAATAAGAAATATTGCAGCAGTAAAGGTCAAAGGTCATAATGTAGAAGACCATAACAATAACACGAGGCTGTAGGTCAAGTTATAAATATGCAAAACAGACACAAATACTCAGAAAACACAAACAAAAAGAAGATGGCGTTCAAGATGATTTGTTTGTATGTCTGAGTGCAGTTGTTAGAGCAGATAAAAGAACCTCAGAATATACAGAGGATTTCTGAATACAAATATCAGTGATTATCAGGTTGGGGAATTGGAAGTAAAATAATGCCAACACTCATCCGAGGGGGACGTGGACAGAGCCGCACCAGCGATCGAAAACGCAATTTCAAAAGCCATTTCATACCGCAATTATTTGGCGTTTTAATGAATTTTGCAACAACAAAAAAAAAACGACGCAAAGAAAAAGTTGGACATGTTCTGACTGTCTCCCAGGTCGAAGTTCCAAGTCCCAGGTCGAAGACGGGCGAGTCTAAGTCCCAGGTCGAAGTTCCAAGTCCCAGGTCGAAGACGGGCGAGTCTAAGTCCCAGGTCGAAGTCTCAAGTCCCAGGTCGAAGTCTCAAGTCCCAGGTCGAAGTCCCAAGTCCCAGGTCGAAGTCCCAAGTCCCAGGTCGAAGTCTCAAGTCCCAGGTCGAAGTCCCAAGTCCCAGGTCGAAGTCCCAAGTCCCAGGTCGAAGTCTCAAGTCCCAGGTCGAAGTCCCAAGTCCCAGGTCGAAGTCCCAAGTCCCAGGTCGAAGACGGGCGAGTCTAAGTCCCAGGTCCCAGGTCCCAAGTCCCAGGTCCAGGTCAAAGTCCCAAGTCCCAGGTCGAAGTCCCAAGTCCCAGGTCGAAGTCCCATAGTCCCAGGTCCCAAGTCCCAAGTCGAAGACGGGTGAGTCTAAGTCCCAGGTCCCAAGTCCCAAGTCCCAGGTCCAGGTCAAAGTCCCAAGTCCCAGGTCGAAGTCCCAAGTCCCAGTCCCAGGCCGAAGAAGGGCAAGTCCCAGGCCGAAGAAGGGCAAGTCCAAGTCCCAGGCCGAAGAAGGGCAAGTCCAAGTCCCAGGTCAAACACAGGCGAGTCCAAGTCGAAAACGGGCGAGTCCAAGTCCCAAGTCCAAGTCCCAGGTCAAACACAGGCGAGTCCAAGTCGAAAACGGGCGAGTCCAAGTCCCAGACGGGCGAGTCCAGGTCCCAAGTCCCAAGTCCAAGTCCCAGGTCAAACACAGGCGAGTCCAAGTCGAAAACGGGCGAGTCCAAGTCCCAGACGGGCGAGTCCAGGTCCCAAGTCCCAAGTCCAAGTCCCAGGTCAAACACAGGCGAGTCCAAGTCGAGACCTGAACCTACAGTCTCAAGTCTTTTGTCAAGTGATTTTAAAGCATTTTCTTGTTGTGTAAAGCACTTTGAATTGTCTCGTGTATAAATTATTGAAAAGTAAGATTTTTGTAAATTGTGCTATTCAAGAAAAGGTCCTGGTCACAAATAGAGAAGTGTTTGATTCACCAGTTTGTCCTGTAAAATGAAAGCACTGTAAGTAAATGAACCGCACAGAGAAGAGAAGGATTTTTGTTTTTTCAAAGAAACATCACGTGGTCAAGTCCCGAGTCACTAGCCACTTCATCGAGTCCACAAGCATCAGCTTCTGGACGTGTCCTTATTTAAAACATAAATCAACCATCACATTATTCTTTTTGTTGTTGTTGTTTCCAAAACTGCGCTTCCCCGGGCGCTTCGCAGACTCTGACATCGTGAAAGACAAAGAAATAAACAAGCAACCCAAAGTTACATGAGCGCCGAGACGAGCCTCTGGGCCTCGGCGGCTCCTCTGGGCCTCGGCGGCTCCCCTGGCCCCTCGGCGGCTCCTCCTCTGGGCCTCGGCGGCTCCTCACGCAAAAAGTATGCTCATTATTACAGTGAAATGCAGAGTAGAATCTAAGTTAAAGGTCGGCGGCTTCGCTCCTGGCCACGGATCAATGCGTCGAGCGTCTGGCTCGATACATCCGTCTGTTGCTTTCCGCGGGACCCTTTGCCTGCCCCGGACTTTCATTCAACCGTGGCCCACTGCTGTCCCACGGGGAGGCGGGGCCAGGTGGGGCGAGGCGGGGGGAGGCGGCGGACAGACACTCGGTCGGAACTGCCTGAAATGACAGCACCGCGCCACTTCAGCAAGTCGGAAATACCAGCCAATTTCTGCAGAGTTTTGGGGTTTTAGCGACGCGCGGCTGGACACGGCCTTTTACTTTACGTTATGGTTTTGGATTTTGTTAAGGTCCGCGGCAGACGCATCGGTGGATTTTTCTGGAAGTCGCCGGCAGAAATGAGGGAAAGTAAGTCGTGCAGCGAGCGAGGGGAGGCGAAGGGTCGGGAGGGAAACGACTGTTGAGATGATTTACGGTAGAAATATGAATGAGCGTTTTATCTGAACGGATAAAGGCTGTATTTCAAAAGTGGGAGGTACTGACAAAAATGTCTCAGTATATTTAGTTTTATTATGTTGATGGTTATATTCGGACAATATTTTTTGGTGATCCATCAAAAATGTGCTCAAATGTGCCAAAACGAGCTAAAACATGCCAAATTGTGCTGTAACAAGCTAAAACATGCGAAAACGAGCCGAAACATGCTAAAACGTGGTAAAATGTGCAAAAACAAGCCAAAACAAGCTGAAATGAGTTAAAACAAGCGTGAACGAGTTGAAACGAGCTAAAACGTGCAAAAACATGCTAAAATTTCCCCGTCTCGATTACCCTTTTATACTCAATATTGTCTCTTTAATTTCTTTGAACTTTGCAATAGATTTATCAGATATTGTGCTTTTCATTACAGTTTTATTCTGTGGGGCCGGATCATCTTTTATCAGAATAAACCGAAAGATTTCCCCAAAAAAGCATCAACTGATTCAATCTGTCTTTCACCTCCGTAAATACAGTTTAACGCTGAAAACTGAATGATAAAGTTGGAATAAAGTTGTATTTTTGTGAAGTGTTAGTTGTAGTGCTGCCACCAGTTTATTGGTTATTTAAATAATCGACGTGTAGGTTCCAAAAGATGCTATTAGCTGAGAAAAATACGTTTTACGACTCAAACTGAGTAGCGTTTGCATAAAAGTGACGTGAAAAACGTGATCCTCAAACGGCTTCATCCGGGACAAATGTTGTAAAAAATGTTTTCATCACGTGACTTTTGTCCTAAACAAAATCACTAAATAATCAATCATAGAACAAAAGCCTCATTTTCAAGACCATTTCAACTCAAACTTTTTTACAAAATGATCGCTGCAAAAACATCTCGTACGTGTCCAAGTTTCGTGTTTGTTGCAGCTTTAGTCAGAGTCAATTTCTTTTGACATCACTCCCACAAATATAATAATGTTGTGTGTTTTTTAGCGCCGAGACAAGATCAAATTTATGTTCACAGCAGCTTTAAAATCTCAATTCATTCTCCGTGTACTTTGGAGAGAGTAATAGCTTGGGGGAATGGCAGGTTATCGGAGCACAGTGCGAGAGTTTGTCCTCTAGAATTCTGAAGTTTATTTTCTGTTTACTTTTTCAACATGCCTTATGGTTTTTGTATTTATCTATTTTCAGATCTTATTCCTGTTTATCTACTGTAACGCACAAGCGAGTATGAATGAGATGAATGTGATGAGTGGATGTTTAAGAGGATTTACACCCAAAACATTGTAAAATTGATGCAAAATGATAAGTTCAGCCCTATTTAAGAGCGGCTGATGTTAGTGGTCGTCCTCATAGTAGTAGTAGTAAAAGTAGCAGTATCGTATTTCCCGGACACTCTAGGCTGTAAGCGACGCAGAAGAAGAATCTGCACTTCCTCTTCCTCTGGAGTTTGTGGAGTTGTTTAGAAGTGACACAGAGGAAGAAGAATTCAGTGGATTTAGTGATTTGGGGTAAAACTGATGCTTTGGTAAACTTGTTAGCATGTTCTTTATGCTATAGTTATCTGAATAACTGTTCATATGTTACGTTAACATACCAGACACTTACCACAGTTCTGTCTGTGCCTCATGTAGCTGAAGGTGTTAGCGTTAGCATACGTACACCTATTTGTGATAAAATGTGAATATATGAGTATATTTCTGTGATATATTTTATCTGCATTATAGTGATATTTTATCTGCATCATTAGTCTAAGAGAAGAACGGGTGTGTGACAGCATTTGTTTGTGAAGGGGTCGTAAAGATGGGCCAAAGGATGTTTACCCTAGGGGGGTGATAACCCAGAGGAGTCTGGGTAATGTTTACCCAAGGCTTTATCTCTACGGAAAAATACCAAGTGCCTTGATGTGAGGCTGACCAATGAGAAATGTGACACGCCTATTCCAGAATATCTAATAAAACCAACCAGCATGGGAAAAAACGAGGTGAGACGCGGGGGTGAGACGCAGGAGGGTCAGCCAGGCTCCTTACAACGGCCTGGCTGACACAGTCCCCGCGTTTTCTCCCATGCATGCCACACAAATGTCTGATGTTTCTGTGTCGTTTCATATTCTAGGTTGAATTGTGTTCTCTATGTGTTAAGGAATAGCATCGGTGTATGTCTAATTCCATGACATTTTCTGGTCCTATCGAGCCGGACGACCAGCTGCCCTTCGCGGAGATTGACGGGTGAATCGGTGAAGTCTGTGCACAGCTGAAAGAAGTCCACTTTTCCCGTGGCCGCCCATCGCACCTCAGTCTCCGCGAGGAGAGCGCGTCGTTTCGAAGCAGCAGGAGAACACAGGCGACAAAGAAGGTCAGACAAAATTTTGTGTGTGAAAGACTTAGCCATGAAACGTTTTATGCATAGGCTTTATGCAGGAGTTTAGTTACTCGCATAAAGAGGAGTTTAATATTTCTCAGTCAAAAATACAGGAGTTTAATATTTCTCAGTCAAAAATACAGGAGTTTAATATTTCTCAGTCAAAAAATACAGGAGTTTAATATTTCTCAGTCAAAAATACAGGAGTTTAATATTTCTCAGTCAAAAAATACAGGAGTTTAATATTTCTCAGTCAAAAATACAGGAGTTTAATATTTCTCATTGACAAAAAATACAGGAGTTTAATATTTCTCAGTCAAAAATACAGGAGTTTAATATTTCTCAGTCAAAAAATACAGGAGTTTAATATTTCTCAGTCAAAAATACAGGAGTTTAATATTTCTCATTGACAAAAAATACAGGAGTTTAATATTTACTCATTAAATAAAATACAGGAGTTTAATATTTACTTATTAAAAAGAAAAATATTGGTTAGCTTTGTGAAGATAAGTTTCACACATAAAGGAGTTAAATTGCTCACCACGAGTTAAGTTTCTCACCGAAAGAAAGTTATGAAGCCTTATGCCGAGTTGTTCCTGACAAAGATGAGTGAATGTAAGCGCTGTGCACGAGCGAGTTAAGTAAGAGAGAAGTATGAATGTGTGAATGAGGATTAATAGTGATTAACTAACAAGTGTGAATCACAATTAATCATGCAAGGGTCACAAAGCGTTATTCTGAGAGATCTAAAATTTGCAGTCACGGGTGAATCTTAAACACCACGTTTATGTCCGGAGGAATCTAATAAGGAATTTTCTCTAGAAGCTTGACATTGACCGTGACTGTAAAGCAAGTAGCATTTCTCTCAGACGACCGAGACCACATAATGCCAGAATTATCACCCCAAACTGTAAAAAGACAAAGGAAAAGTCATAGGAGGATTTTGGAGGGAGACTTCCGGTGTGCTCAGATGACGTGGCAGAGAGGGGGAGATAAGGGGGGTCAACAAGACAGGAGAAGGGAAAGCAGTTCAGAGGACACTCTGAACTGATGAAATAAGTAAAACTAAACTCAGCTGGTTTTAAATTTTAGTATTTCAACAAATTTAGGGTTTTGTTTGATTGACAACAATCAATTATAAAGATTTTATTAAACTTGATAAGAGATGAAGATGAATTCAGATTTTTATAGATGGCCAATTTTTTGGGGAATGTGATCACAGACAGGACACTTCCTGTCCCCGACATAGAAGACAAAAGTCGTGTTTTTTGAGTGCACAGAACAAAGCTACGTTTTGTTTTGTTTTATTTTTGGACTTGACGAAAATTATCTTTTTGGTCTTATTATGTAGCCATAATGCATGACTAGATGAAAGTACAGGACGAAAAGACAGAAGTGGTTTTAAATTTAGGATCAAATACAGGCACAGGCCTGGGAAGTGATAATATGGGTAAATGGGTGACTACTGAAGTTTTTGGACATAGGAGTAGAATGAGTAGTAAGTAAAGTGATAGTAAAAGTTATATCAGTAACTTATTTATTTGTATTATCATGAGGAAACCTCGTATTGCATGTAGACGTAAGTGAGGGAATAAGTTAAATAGTGACGTCCGATGTCCTCCTTGGAAAGACATGAATGGGTCATTAACTAAAGACAACAGGACACCAAGTCATAAAGATAGTCAGAGATAAGGGGCTATTGACTGGCAAATAATCTGGAGAGGACTCAGGATGGAGCAGATGTCGTTATCTTTACGTATCACAGTGACAATTAAGAGCAACACCACCTCAGGGGGAGGGTTGACGTGATGAGTAATAGGAAAAGTTAAAATTAACAGGGAAAGAATTTGACATTCTAAAGTAAATACCTGAAGGATTGTGGAGATTCAATCAAGAATTGAATAGATTTAAATAAGACAATATCATCTAAATTTAGACGCTATAGAAGTTATGAAAACCAGTGATAACAGGACTTAAACATTATAGGACTCAGGACGGAGTCAGGACGGACCCGGGGGGAGGAGTGTAATGCAGAAGAATACATTTTATGAGACCCGCAGATTACCTGAAGATAGTGAAAACTAAACAGGGGGATGGGTAATCAATACATGAGTTTAGAAGCAGAATGACAGGGATATTTTAAAGATAACTAACTGGAATCCCAGGGGATGCAGCGTCTGATACTTATATCAGCAGCAAAGAGAACGTAAAAGCAGGTTACAAGTGAGGGTAAGAGTAAGTGAAAAGAGAGAAAGAAAAAGCAGGTTTAGAAATTTGGAAATGGGTCTTCCTCCGTTACAAGAGGAAGACAGAGAGAGACAGAGGGGAAGACAGAGAGAAAGATGAGAGACAAAGGAAAGACAAAGAAAGTAGGCAATTACAAGGGGAAAAAACAGGTTGATAAAATGATGTGCCTTATGGACAAGGGGAAGGTTTAGAATCATTTTGATTTTTATACACATATAGACTTGCTAGAAAAAACTAATACACAATGTTTGTAAAGCACCACATGAGCAGGTGTGAGAGATTGAGTTTGAAACTCACCTGAAGCACATTTAGAAGATTAGCACATATTACATTAGATGGGTGATTTTATGCAGGCCACACAAACAGAGGAGATGTGAAATTATTAATTATGTGAAGAATTTTAAGTTGTGAACTGACCCGTAAGGCCAGCTCAACGGGGGAATTATTGAGATAATTATTATTGTTTGATGTATTTGTATTGCACACACACACACACACACACACACATACGCGCGCACACGTGGAGACCAAACATTTAGAGTTTGAGACATTTAGAGTTTGAAACTTTTAGAGTTTGAAACTTTTAGAGTTTGAAACATTTGGAGTTTGAAACATTTGGAGTTTGAAACAAATGGTGGTAAAACAGATAGGTTAGGGCAGTGTCGGATAACAGACACATAGACGGATTACAGACACACGGGGGGGGGGGGGGCCCAGCGCCGTGGAAGGGGGGGCTCAGCCAGGGATGTGACCACTGAACTGTGAAAGGTCAAGAGGTGACATTGCGGAGTGGAAGACAGACGCAATTCCATCTCTTCCTTGATTACATCTTGGATTAGTGAACGTTGTAAACTATCTGGATTATTGAATTTTGTTTAAATGTAGTAGTTTGAGAAATGGGAATTCCATATCTCAAAAAGGAGGAATATGTACGTGTAAACAAATATTCCGAATCAATAATTACTAAAAAAAAATTGTAAACAAGAAAACTGTTTGAAATACACTGAACTGTCGAAAAGACTTTGTTTATCACCACAGCAGAACGTGTTGGAGATGTGGTGTTTACAGAGACGGAGCCAAGTGGACAGCCAGTGGACGGAGCCACACCGTGTCGTCCTCACACCGACCATTGGAGGGACGAGAACATGGGTGCTCTCATGGGAAATGTTGAGAAATGTCTGGACAACACAGCGGCAGATCCATAACATCGCAGACGCAGGACTTCGTTTGTATGAGTTTTGTCCAGAGTCTACGATAGAGTACGATACTCTGCTACGATGAACGAGAGCCAGAGGCTACGGTGCGCAGAGTACCATACTCTGTGGAAAAAGAATCAACAGTTATCATCATCACAGCGATGACGGTAATATGGGTGCTGAACACCTGTATTATGCACCGGACAATCGGGACAATCGGGACAATTGGGACAATCGGGACAAGAGGGACAATCGATCAACATACACAGAAATGGAATATAGAGGGAAGAAAATAAGTGATCAACATGAAAGGTTGTGAAATGCATGATGTGTAATAATGTACAATGTATAATTGACATGACAGAAGCTGAAGAAACACAATGGCATATTATACAGCCACAGTTGTTTGCACTAACTAAGAGAGTTTTTTATCTGCTACAACATAACTACATGTAATGTTAATGAGATTATGAATTGAGATGGGAAATGTACCAGTTCATATGTGTAATAGGTGTGACCGAAGCGAGCAGCGGAAGAAGGTCTCTTAAGAAACCAAGAGAGGACGTATGGTGGTGTGGGGACACTTGTGGGACGTTGTGCCTATGTCTCTTTTGTGACCAGCATCACCCAGAACCATACCGCAGGGTCAAGGTCGAGAGGTTAGTGGACAGTCTGGTTCCAGTAGCACCTGATACAACGTATTTGATGTTATTGGGGTGTCCAGAGAGGTCCCTGACGAGTCAAACTGACTGACCAGAGAGCAGTGGGTTTAAGGGCTTTCCGCTTGTACTTCTATATTTCCCATCACACCGCACAAATTATAGACAAGATAAATGGTCTGTTTGTCAAATTACAGAGATTAACCAATCTGACTCAAAATTTAGGACAGTAATGCTGTAGACATGTTGTGGGCCGAGAGAAAAGGAGTGTGTTCAATGTTGAAAAATGTGCATAACTTTTTGAGTGTAAAAGTGTCATTTTAACAACAATATGAAAGACATGTTGAAAACTGAAAAGAATAATATGTTTGGCATATGAGACAGTGACTAATGCTTTGATAAACAGGAGGGAAATGTGATAAAATGTGAATATATGAGTATATTTCTGTGATGTATTTTATCTGCATAATAGTGATATTTTATCTGCATCATTAGTCTAAGAGAAGAACGGGTGTGTGACAGCATTTGTTTGTGAAGGGGTCGTAAAGATGGGCCAAAGGATGTTTACCCTAGGGGGGTGATAACCCAGAGGAGTCTGGGTAATGTTTACCCAAGGCTTTATCTCTACGGAAAAATACCAAGTGCCTTGATGTGAGGCTGACCAATGAGAAATGTGACCCGCCTATTCCAGAATATCTAATAAAACCAACCAGCATGGGAAAAAACGAGGTGAGACGCGGGGGTGAGACGCAGGAGGGTCAGCCAGGCTCCTTACAACGGCCTGGCTGACACAGTCCCCGCGTTTTCTCCCATGCATGCCACACAAATGTCTGATGTTTCTGTGTCGTTTCATATTCTAGGTTGAATTGTGTTCTCTATGTGTTAAGGAATAGCATCGGTGTATGTCTAATTCCATGACACTATTCACCATGTTCTCTCATCTGTTATTGTTTTAAACTGCATTTCAAGATGAAATGTCTGTTCTTGGATTTTATCAAATTTCCCCCAAAAATGCAACTTACACTCCAGTGCGACTTACGTATGTTTTTTTTTCTTCTTTATTATGCATTTTTTGGCTAGTGCGACTTATATTCTAGTAAATGTGGTAGTTTTTCCATGATATGGGCTCGAAAATGTGCGTTAATGATTTACTCTGCGGCTCAAATCATGCATTTATAATCTCAGTTCTCACGTGTTTGTTTAACGATATTGAAGTCACGGTGATGAGCCTTTTCTCAGTCATTATTAGTTTTAAAGCTCCGCAGAGCCTCCGCGATCGGTGCTAATGCACCTTTAAGCGTTTGCAATTAGCCGCAATCTCCGTCCATCTACCTCAAAAGCCAAAGACGACAGATGGTGACAAATGCGACGGCGACTGTAGATCGTAGCGTTTGTTCTCGTGAGCCCAGACCCTTGTAAACATCAGCGCCTTGAAGTGGGATCCGAGCGGACGGCGGAGTTTGAAGTGTCTTTAGAGGGAAGTCCAATAGTCGGGCCTGTGATTTAGAGCGTTACGCCGGGTTCAGGCGCGCTGGGACGTTTCTGCTCCGCCGGCGAGTGGCTGATCGCGCACTTAAGACATCTGAACACTCTTCTTCTTCTGTCTTCCTGCGCTCGCTCTCTGATGGATTATGGTGAACACGATGCGACTCGAGAATCTTATTTATGTTCTTGCTTTGAGCTTGAGCCAGTGCAATAAGAAAGTTTCACCATAAATAAGACTTACAGTATTTTCCGCACTATAAGACGCAGTTAAAAGCCTTTAATTTTCTCAAAAATCAACTGAATACGCTTTATAATCCAGTGCGACTTATATATGGTTCATTCTGGTCGTGTTTACTGACCTCGAAGTGATTTTGTGTGGTATGTCTTTTGTTTTGCTTAATGCGCCTTGTATAGGAGAAATGATCAAAAACAGACCATTCATTGATAATCCGGTGAGCCTTATAGTGCGGAAAATACGGTAAAATAAAGTCTCAGGAGAAAATGAATCCCCAAACTATTCAAATCTCTCTGTTAATCATTTAAAAAAAAAACAATCACAAAATTAGACGAAAAACAAAAAAAATGATTTTGTAGATCTGAAAATAAGAATTAAAACCAAACTATTGAAATCAAGAGTAATATTATTAGGATTTAATATATGACATGTAGTTGAAATGTGTAGTATTGGACTTTTCAGCTGGGGAACATGTCACTGCTTAAAGATTACAGTCTGATTAGATTACAGGCATTAAACTATCGTGTATTTATTGTCATTTATAGCGCTAAAACCTTACTTGGAAAACCTGGATTCTGACAGTGAGCGGTGGGACGCCTCTCCATAGATCTGACCTCACTTGGGTTATCAGAAGAAGCAATAACATCGTCCTGGAGACAAGCACAGAAAAGTGCCATAGTGCACCTTTAACTAAGTATACTTTATTTCTATTGGTGGGAGAAATGGACAAACGCGGGAAGAGCCGTGAGTGACAGCTGGAAGTGACCAATCACAGCGTCCGCTTTCAGAAGAAGCAGAGGACTTTGTTTATTTATCAAAAGCGATTCAACAATATAAAGTGAACATGAATTTAAAAAAATCTGGTGCTAAGAAAAGTGTGACATAATTGACTTTGCCATATAGCTTTGATGCTAACCACTATGCTAACATATACTTATCAAAAAAGTAAATTAAAAAAAATCTGGGCACCACTTTAAAATAACGACACCTTAATTTGCCTTAAAAAGAATGAACAAATGAACAAAGACCTAATTCATACTGAACAAACAGTTTACTAAGCATGAGTTAGGCTTAGTAACTACTTAATTAAGGTCTTATGATTGGGGTTTAGGAGTATTATTTAAAGGTGGTATGGACGATTTATTTCAGCAATTTTTTAATCATATTTCCTCGTGACGTGGATGAATCATTTGTCCTGCCACGTGTCAATCATAAAACGCACCTACCGCTCACCTGCAGCCGCGTCAGGCTCGTCCCCACGTTTCCGCGTGCCTAAGCGCATGGATCTATCATAATATAGTTCCCTCAGTGTACGGGGCAAAATGAAGACGGAGAAAGACAGTTCGAGCTGACGCAGAAGTGGACAGAAATCTACGGGAGACGAGAGATGCGATGCGCTCCGTTGCGCTAATAAACAAACGCACGTGTGTGTTGTATCAGTCCGCACGGGGAAGTGGCATGCGCACTTCCGCCTGCGTTCTCAAATCGCAGAAAAATCGTCCATACTGCCTTTAAATAGTTATTGAGCCTGAATCATTCTTGACAATTGGTTCAGGATGAATTGAGTCTTTGTTCATGCTTTACTAAGGCAGGAATAAGTGTCATTATAAAATCTGTTTTTGCAGTACGTCGTCGCCAAAACACGCAAAACTTTAAATGTGATATTATGTCACCCTTTCGCCGTTTTATGTGGATCCAGAGCAGAAAACTTAACGATGACGTGCATAAACGAGCGGATGGACAGTCACTGCACGACAAACTATGACGGACAGAAAAAGATGACACGATCCAGTTATTTCTGGTGTTTTTAGCTCGTTAAAAAGTGCGCCCAAAAAGCCCTGGTCTTATCTGCGGCGGATAACGGGCTCAGATAAGCCTGTTTGGATTGTCCTGCCTGACCTCGCCGTGGAATGCACACGCCCACTTTTCAACCAAAGATAAAGACGTTATTTTAGTTGTGTTTTGTGTGGATGAAATGCTCGGGGTGCGTGGACTGCCCGGTGTGCGTGGAACAGGACTTAAAAGATTACAAAGACATGATCAGGAAACAGAGTTCATTGGGTTTGGGTCAGAAAGAAGAGATAAAAGCTTCAGATTGATTGGATGCAGCAATTTGTAATAGATGTAGTAATAGATGTGGTCATGTGTAATAGATGTAGTCATGTGTAATAGATGTAGTCATGTGTAATAGATACAGTCATGTGTAATAGATGTAGTCATGTGTAATAGAAGTAGTAATAGATGTAGTCATGTGTAATAGAAGTAGTAATAGATGTGGTCATGTGTAATAGATGTGGTCATGTGTAATAGATGTGGTCATGTGTAATAGATGTAGTCATGTGTAATAGATGTAGTCATGTGTAATAGAAGTAGTAATAGATGTAGTCATGTGTAATAGAAGTAGTAATAGATGTGGTCATGTGTAATAGATGTGGTCATGTGTAATAGATGTGGTCATGTGTAATAGATGTGGTCATGTGTAATAGATGTTGTCATGTGTAATAGATGTAGTCATGTGTAATAGAAGTAGTAATAGATGTAGTCATGTGTAATAGAAGTAGTAATAGATGTGGTCATGTGTAATAGATGTAGTCATGTGTAATAGATGTAGTCATGTGTAATAGAAGTAGTAATAGATGTAGTCATGTGTAATAGAAGTAGTAATAGATGTGGTCATGTGTAATAGATGTGGTCATGTGTAATAGATGTGGTCATGTGTAATAGATGTGGTCATGTGTAATAGACGTAGTAAAAATAGATGTAGTTAAAAATAACACTAGCTCAGTTTCAGTCCTGATGATGGAGCAGCAGCATTAGACTGTGAAACATAAAATATAACAGGCTTTATATTCTGAACCAGGACTGAAACAGGGCTAAACCAGGGCTAAACCAGGACTAAACCAGAGCTAAACCAGGGCTAAACCAGGACTAAACCAGAGCTAAACCAGGGCTAAACCAGGACTAAACCAGAGCTAAACCAGGACTAAACCAGAGCTGAACCAGGACTAAAGCAGGGTTAGACCAGGACTAGACCAGGACTGAAACAGGACTAAACCAGTTCTGATCCAGGACTAACTCTTGATTGAAACAGTAGTACTTGTACTTGTACTATCCGCCTCTGTAGATGAAGACTTAAACGCGTCTTTATTATTAGTGTGATAAATAGTCTGACCTTGAATAAGTATATTTACTGCATCTAATGAAGTTCTGGGTCCTGGGCTCGTCAGGAAACTCCTCATCAGTCTGCAGTGTTTGATCAGGCCTTCTGCCATTAGTGTCTTTGAAGAAGCAAACATGTTTTGATCTCATATTCCTTTTCAGCACTGGCTTCCACACTATGTAACATGTCACGCCTCTCGTCCTCGTCCGTGTACGATTCAGACGGGTTTTTACTCTGACCTGTGGATAGCACCGGAAAATACATCGCAAAATACACGCCTGAAAATGTATTTGTGTATTAGCTAAACAACAAGCTTGATTTAGTTTGGATCATTTGTATGGATTTATTCAAACATTGTATTCACATATAGATCATTTTGCTTGGAATAAATACAAATATATAGTAATGTTGTTGTGTCCTTGGGCAAGACACCTCACTCGCCTAAACTGTCTGAACACATGTGGCTGGGAGTGAATGAATACTGCAAAGAATACACCTTTGATTGTGTAAATGCTCTGAGGTTCGGCCTGTTTTTCATCCATTGAATCTAAAGTGATTAAAAATGTCTCTAGGGCCCATTTTATAATCACAACTATTTACACTGACAACTATTGGCCACGAAGCAATCTAATTAAAAAAAATATATGTATATTTTGTCTAACAATAACAAAATAAAATAGATAAATAAAAACAATTAAAACAAATATTTTTTTAAATGTAAAAAAATAAATACAAAAAATAAATAAATTTAAAAGAAATTGACGAAAAAATAAATAAATAAAAACAAAGACATGACCCGGAAGTAGCATGGAGGCTCTTGGGAAATGTTTGGCTGCAGAGTTTAAACTGAGGCTATTTCAGAACTTTTATCATGTGAATATAATTTTGATCAGCCATTTCAATAACATGGGAATGAAGGACGTTTGGTGCTACGAGCAGCTACATAACGCTAAAGCAAAACGTATGAAAGAAGCAATTCACAAACAGAACAAACAGAGATAGATTGACGGCGGCTTTAGAAGAACAAGCGCAGCAGAGCCACACCAGATTAGGCCTGAATGAATTGATGGCCTCTGAATCAGATTAAGATAAAGCTCGGCGTGTAATCTCATTGCTTACTCAGAGAAAGAGAGGAAACCTAAAAGGCCTTTAGATTACCAAGTTAACCTGGTCAAACATCGAGCAGCGGAAGATTTGGCCACAATGTCACTGGGAAAATCGACTTTAAAAGACAGAACGGGGCAATCAGAGGATGAGAACGAGACAATCGACAAAATCCACTGTCGTTTGTCAAAGAAACTGAATAGAACCTAATTACAAGTCTCAAAGTGTCAATACAAAGCTTTTGTCGCGTTAGACTTGCAGTTTACGTTCAACATCGACATTTTTCTACATTTTAAACTACGTCTCTGGGTCATAAACTCCTGCAGTGGAAAGAGTAGATGGATATTCGAATAGTACTTCTGTCTTCATCTTGGAAATGGACAAATTGGAAAGACTCTGGACCAATCGGGACAGTGTCTTTAGCGCTTTGACATTTTAGTTGTGTTTTGAGCTCGAACAAGAGTCAATTTCACTATTCACCATCGACACAGGGGTCAGGACTCTTCCGAGGTCTGGACTCTTCCGGGGTCTGGACTCTTCCGGGGTCTGGACTCTTCCGGGGTCTGGACTCTTCCGGGGTCTGGACTCTTACGGGGTCTGGACTCTTACGGGGTCTGGACTCTTACGGGGTCTGGACTCTTACGGGGTCAGGGCTCTTACCGGGTCAGGGCTCTTCCCGGGTCAGGGCTCTTCCCGGGTCAGGACTCTACCGGGGTCAGGACTCTACCGGGGTCAGGACTCTACCGGGGTCAGGACTCTACCGGGGTCTGGACTCTTCCGGGGTCTGGACTCTTACGGGGTCTGGACTCTTACGGGGTCTGGACTCTTACGGGGTCTGGACTCTTACGGGGTCTGGACTCTTACCGGGTCAGGGCTCTTCCCGGGTCAGGACTCTTCCCGGGTCAGGACTCTACCGGGGTCAGGACTCTACCGGGGTCAGGGTCCAATGAAATACAATTAGATAATGAAATGTTCTGCAAAATGGTTCATCATCGTTTGTTTTTGCTTCATCTGTGATATTGACTTGTTTGAGACGAGATTCATGCATTTTGGCACAAATTGAAACATAAATAAATAAATCCACTGCAAGTGTCGGGCCGTCAGCAAGATCCGGGAATGTGACGCGCGGTTGTCATGACAATTACAGTGACATACTGTAAAGCCGACATGTTTTTTTTAGTGACTTGTGTAGTATTATTATTATTATTATTATCTATATACAGTACAATTGCATATATTTATGTTACAAAATAAAATTAATAATAAAACATAATAATAATAATATTGATCATCATAATCATCTCCACAGATGTGACCTGTAACTTGACCTTGGCCTGTTTAATACCATACTGTGGAACATTCTAGGCAAACCAATTTCCCCTGCATCAGAAAAGTTACATGTTGCACCTTTAAACGTGACACGTTTATGTGGAGGCGCGTTCGGCCACTGCCATGTTTATCATTTATGAAAATGGAGTCGATGTCGTGACCGTTGGCCTCGCTCTGCCGCCGTGACACACCCTGACATTTTAGAGAGCGGCGTGGAGCCTCCATCTCTCTCTCCCTCACTCTCTCTCTCTGTGTCTCTCTCTCCCCCTGCTCTCTCTCCCTCCTCCCTCTCTCCCTCCTCTCTCTCTCTCCCTCCTCTCTCTCTCCCCCTGCTCTCTCTCCCTCCTCCCTCTCTCCCTCCTCTCTCTCTCTCCCCCTGCTCTCTCTCTCCCTCCTCTCTCTCTCCCTCCTCTCTCTCTCCCTCCTCTCTCTCTCCCTGCTCTCTCTCTCCCCCTGCTCTCTCTCTCTCCCTCCTCTCTCTCTCCCCCTCCTCTCTCTCTCCCCCTGCTCTCTCTCTCCCTCCTCTCTCTCTCCCTCCTCTCTCCCCCTGCTCTCTCTCTCTCCCTCCTCTCTCTCTCCCCCTGCTCTCTCTCTCCCTCCTCTCTCTCTCCCCCTGCTCTCTCTTCCCTCCCTCTCTCTCTCTCTCTCCCTCAGAGAGACAGTGTGTTTCCTGCCACACCACATCACAACACACTCGCTCGCCCAGGGAGAAGCACAACTCTACACTCTCTCTCTCACTCTAATTACCTCTCTTTTTTCTCTCACTCACCCACTCTTACCCTCCTCTCTCCCCTTTTCTTCATCCCACTCTACAACTCCCACTCTCTCCAAAGCCCTTCCATTCTCCCTCTTCTCTATCCTCTTTTTCCACTCTCTCTCTCGCTCGCTGTCCCTCTTCCCTTCCCTTGCCTCTCTCCCCCTTCTTTTTCTTAACTCTTTCCTCTCTCTATACTTCCCTCGGGCTCTCTCTCTCTTTGCCCCTTTCACTCTCCTCCCTTTTTTACTCCCTGTATCTTTACCTCATCACTTCTCTCCTCTCCCTCTCTCCATCTTGTCTCTCTAGTCACGTCCCAGTTTTTATCTCCCCCTTCTTTCCCCCCGTTCCCTTTCCCCTCCATCTACACCTCCCCCCTCTCGCTCAGTGACAAGGTCAGCGCCTGCCTCTCCCCTGCCTCTCCCCCGTCAGTATTTACAGTCCACTTTGCGCTGGCGTGGAGGCGCTCCGCCGCCGCCCGCTCCCGAGCGCCGCTGCATTAGCCAAATGTAGCTGTCCGCTCCCGACATGAATGATCTGTAGTAGTACAAGCACTTTACTCCACTTTTGGCTCGCGTTCTGGCGCACAAACAAACCCGATGAGGGGAGAGTGGGGCGGCGAGGGCGAAACACGAGGGCGAAACACGAGGGGGAAAGACGAGCTAAACACGAGGGAGAAACACGAGCGAAAGAAGAGGGATAAAGACGAGGGCGAAAGACGAGAGATACATGAGGCAAAAAAAGAGGGCAAAAGACAAGGGCGAAATACGAGGGCGAAATACGAGGAAAACACGAGGGCGAAAGAAGAGGGCGAAAGACGAGGGCGAAAGACGAGGGCGAAAGACGAGGAAAACACGAGGGCGAAAGAAGAGGGCGAAAGACGAGGGCGAAAGACGAGGGCGAAAGACGAGGAAAACACGAGGGCGAAAGAAGAGGGCGAAAGACGAGGGCGAAAGACGAGGACGAAAGACGAGGAAAACACGAGGGCGAAAGAAGAGGGCGAAAGACGAGGGCGAAAGACGAGGGCGAAAGACGAGGAAAACACGAGGGCGAAAGAAGAGGGCTAAAGACAAGGAAAACACGAGGGCGAAAGAAGAGGGCGAAAGAAGAGGGCGAAAGACGAGGGCGAAAGACAAGGAAAACACGAGGGCGAAAGAAGAGGGCGAAAGAAGAGGGCGAAAGAAGAGGGCGAAAGACGAGGAAAACACGAGGGCGAAAGACGAGGGCGAAAGACGAGGGCGAAAGAAGAGGGTGAAACACAAACGAATTGCAGCGGCGTTCGATCAAAAGACACCGTTCTTTCACTTAAACGACTGCGAAAAGGCTCAATTCTACAGTGCGTCATTTGCTAACTATTTATAGTACCGTATTTTCCGGACTATAAGTCTCACCGTTTTTCATAGTTTTGGCCGGAGTGCGACTTATAGTTGTATTTATACTTATATACTTATACTCCAGTGCGACTTATATATGTTTTTTTCTTCTCAATTATGCATTTTTTGGCTGGTGCCACTTATACTCCGGAAAATACGGTAACTGTCTTAATAAAGCACAATCATATTTAATGTTTGAGTTAATTCACAGAAGTTTATGAAGAAGGAGCCTTTAACCGCTGAACATTAGCTCAATATGAAAGTCTTTGTCATGTTTTATTAAGATCCAGTTATTATAAAGAGAAATTCACACTTTGGAGTGAAACAAGGAGAAGAGAAATCTGCCAAAGGGAAAGGAAATGTGACCTTGCTTTGAGACGTCTTCAGAGGTGGAAGAAGTGTTCAGTTTCTGTTAATTAAAAACAAGAACAGAAACACGAGCGACACTAAAAGTATCTCATAAAAAGTAAAAGTATGACAGCTTTTTTGAACTACGAGAGTCAGATGCAGCGATCGTGGTGAAGAATTGTGCTCATTTTGGGTCTGAATCTTTTCAAACGATTTATTTTTGCTCATATTTTTTGGCCGGGACTTGAACCGGAAACCTTTAGTCACGATGTCACATTTCAGTGTTACGATTATAGTGAGAAAAAAACAGATTTAACGATTATATACGATTATCGAGACCAAACAACAGACCAACTTTACACAATTTAACTTTCTGAACGACAAAACACAGTTAAATGAGACAAAAACTACCAAATAAAAAAAGTTATTTACATTTAAGTCTATTTTTCGGACGCTAGATTGAACTAAGAAAATACAGAATTTTGCTTCTAAAATGATCACGATTATTATTATTAATATTTGTTTTTATGATTATACTGCAACCTGAATAATCACAATAATGGATTAAAAATAAAGTACTTTTTAACTTTGCAGTCCAGTTCAAAAAAATGTAGTGAAGCAGAAACATTTGGATACAGTTCCTATAAAATGAGATACAAATTCTTTTCCACAGTGAATTTTTTTTTGTTTTTTTTCCATTTCAAGGGCAAATTCCAGCCTGAAAATGAATTTATCAAAAAAAAAGAAAGAACAAAAAAGAAGCTACTCGTGAATTACAAAGTCAAAGGTCCAATAACGTGTGTGTAAAGTCAGTACTTTACTTTTAACCCTCAATAACAACAAGTCGATGTCGATGGTGAAGTCAACAAAACGAAACAAACAAAACAACAAACGGGTAACGGTGAGTGACCTCGGACAAAAGCACTAACTCACGTCTTCCATTACGGCTTTTAAAACATCAATATTTCACGTGAGGCCGAGTGTACGTCTAAGGTTAGCGTGTCGCCGGAGCAGCGTTTGATGTGAGGGAATAAAAAGCTCATAAGCCGTCGGATGTTAGCGTCGCGCGTCGTATTATGAATATCGAGTAAAAAAATAAAGCCCGAACTTCAGCGGGGCTCGAGCGGCGGGAGCTGCGTTTTGGAATAAAGGTCACGTCATTTAAACGCTTTTCAAACCACAGGAGCTTCGGTCTCTGTGTCTGCAGGAGCTCGCAATGTGTGTCGGGGTTGGACAGAATTAAAAGTACTTTGCTGTAGTATTATAGTTGCCTAAAAACACAGTACAGATGATCACGTCGGCTACTTTTACTCGGTTTGTATCGAGTAAAGTAAGAACTAGTGTTGTGTGTGTGTTATAGGGATCAAACTGTGGAAGTGATCAATAAAAAAATATATACGTAAAATTATAGAGTAACTAAAAAGGTAGGACAGGATAAAAAATATTTCAAAAAGGTTTTCCCTGTGGTTTGTTGCGTAAAATGCATCTGATAAATGTTATGTTGGACAATCAAGCATGATTTTCTAATTTTGACTTTATTTGGTGTATTTGTGGAGAACATTTTGAAAAATCTGGAAAAAAATCTGTGGAAAATGACAGGAAGTGACATCACCACACTCATTCCAGTCAAAAGTTTATGCAGAATTTACAACTTATTTGACTCTCTAAACATTAATTCAGCAAAATAAAATCACTCTTATATTCTTATTTGTCAAATCAGAATAATTGTGACATTAGATGAGTTTTTTCCCAGTATTTTCTGGGTAATTTCCTAGTGTGATGTCATCAATTACAAACAGGAAGTGTGATTTTTCTCACATAATGAATTGAAAGATGACGTCAGTTCAATCAGAGTGGCAGAAATAAAGGTCGCGTTGTACATCACAGCAGAATAATGTATAAATATGTTACTTTTAGCGTGGAAAATGAACGGAAATGACACGCTAAGTGGGGAAATGCATTCTATTAAGTGTCCTTCATGTACTGCAAAATAAAGTATATGACGTACAGTAAAGTATCCTTGAGTAATTGGCTTTCAACTTCCATACGTTCCACAATTAGTCATCTCAGGTTTCCATGACTATGAAATGACTTTACATCCAAATAAATGCCATTCTTGCAATTGTATGACTGTAAAAAGCTGCGTAAAATAAGATAAGATAAGATAAGATATTCCTTTATTGTCCACACATGGGGAAATTTCATTGATACATCGCAGGTAGATACAGAGGTTCAAAAGTTTAAAAAGGAAGATTATTATTCATAATTCAGGCTTTTTAACTATTTTCAAGCACCAGGGAAAATAAAAGGGATAATATTGCAATAGCTGTAGTTTTTGGAGATGCGCTAAATTAGATTATTCAGTGAAATTGTCCAAAATAAACAATAAAATGGCAGGAAAATGAACAGATTAAACTGAAAAGACAGACAAAATATGACTTTTTTTCTGATAGTCAAAAAGCAGCTGCTTTTAATTTCAAAACTGAACTGAAAAAATAAATATATAATTCTGACTCGTCTTTGCTCTTCAGCTGGAGGGGAGAAGAAAAAAGAAAGGAAAAACTCCAACTAATGCCGTTTGTTTGGCTCTTTGAAAACGGGGATAACGATTTTCTCTCAACTTTTTGTTTACCGCGTTAGCGCCTCACGCGCCGTCTGACCGCCAAGTGGGCAAACTCTCGGCGTCCTGAGAGTGCCACGGTGGTAATGGGCCCCATCTTGGCTCCGGACGCTCTCATCAACGGCTGATTAATGACACGCGGAGCCGCAATGGCCGCCTCCGCCTCCTCGCGGTCGCTTTTTTCCCCCGTGGAGAGCGAGCGAAAAACAATGCCTTCTGCAGACGCGTTTGAACGGGAACTCATTAAGAAAGAAAGACGTCTTATTCCTCCGTTTGCTCTTTACGTTTGTGGTGCCACTGGGAACAGGTGGACAAAGGGAAATTAGAGAGGAGGGAAAGTACTCGGCTCGTTTTATGCCACTGAATAAGAAATGTCTTTAAAAAGATTGTAGAGGGGGAAAAATAAAAATAAAATCAATTCCGACCACACTAAAGCTACTGAAACTATATTCTCATTTCAGCAGGTATCAATACTTTTAATTGTCTTAAATGTATGGCCACATGGTGAAAGTATAATGCCGAGTAATATTGTAGTAATTTGTAGTGTTTGGGGTACAGGACAAGTATATTTGGCTCAATAAAAACGACTTTGACTCTTCAACTTTCTACCGTAAATTACATGGTAATTCAGAGCGAATCATTTGAGATAATCTATTTCAGTTTATATACATTCATATGAAGGATACATATGTGTTATTTTGTTACCTTCACTTTGGTATATCATGTTTTAGAAATTAAAAAAACAAATCTACTTAAAGGAGGCGGGTTATACAGACCGTTTCATCACATGTCCACGTGTCTAGAGTCACTTCTTCTTTAGACTCATCTGTGAACACGAGTCTGTTTGTAATAAAACAGTGTTTTGAAGCTAAAAATACAGAGAACACGACATGTTACACTGACGTCTTCTTCTACAGTGTGTCAAACGCTTGCACTTCCTGCTAGAGTGCCCCCCGGTGGACGTAAAACTCTATACATTAGATGCCGCAGGGTTCAAAGCGTGGGGGGAAAGTAGCAGCTTAAAGTCTGGAAAGTACGGTTCTTGGCATTCCCTCATCAGGATTTGGAATCACAATTGGGAAATAAACAAAAGCTAGCCATTAGCAACTTTCTCCGACATGCTAACATGGCAAGTGCGCAAGATGATGTCACAATTCTTGAAAATTTGAAAGGGAGAATTTTGTGAGGCTCAGAGCGAGACAACCGGATTAACAAGTCAATTTTGCACAATATCTTTACGTTAAAAAACTATTCAAATGGAAAAAAAATACAATATATCTGAGTAAACCTTCATTGTTATTATAATTTGTATTTGTAAAAAAAAAAAAGTAGCAGTTTTATTCATCAGGCATTGTAATACTGATCTAAAATACGACTATGATCAGATAAGATAAGATATTCCTTTATTGTCCCACATGGGGAAATTTCATAACATCATGGTCCAAAGTAACTAGTATTAGATGTTCATGTATTTGTGACTGGGCTACATACATTTAGCAGTACTTTGACAGCAGTACTTTCATGTGTAGTTAGTAATTGAGCCCTTTTGTTGCCATGTAACTGTACATTTACCTCATTTCCACTCTGTATTAGTCTGAAATGTGGTTTCCCAGCATAAAGAGCAGGTTATTTCTGCTTCTGCCGCTGAGTGATGCACCCATATTCGTATATTGGGAGTAGATATCCTCTGTACGCCTACACAAAATTGCGCGTATCCTGCAGTGTCAGAAATGTGCTCAGAAATGTACTGTTGATTTAATAAAACTCTCCTTGGCAGGGAATATGTGCCTCTTTGATTTCTCCGCTTCTGTGCATGTGTCAGAATCCTCGGCGGCCATTACGGAGTCTGTCAGTAACGGGGCGGTCTACAGTACGAGAGCGGCTCAATGGCTACAAATGAGAGGAGACGAGCACCAGGCACAGCCGCGCCTGCCCCGAGGCGGCACCCGTCCATAGGAGTCCAGACACTTTGGCCAGAGTGCAGGGAGAAGTGGAGATTTAAAGCTCAAAAGTTAAAGAGTATATTATTCATTATTCAGACTTTTTGAAGATCTTTTGAACACCGAGGCAAGAGAGAATCGCAAAGAAATGCATGTTATTGTGACAAGGCGACAATAAAAACATATAGTAGTTGTATTTTTATAATAGTTAATCGCTAACTAGAATAAAGACAGTGTCATTAGTGAATCTAAATGTCAAAAATGAATCAAATATTACACGTTTTTGTCAATAATACACTTTATTTGTGACTATTCTCCATCTAGACGTCTTTAATCAATGTATTTCTTTTTTGTTTTTACCAGTTTTGACATATTTATGACTAGAATAAAAAACGACACCATTTCCGCCATTTTTCGTGATGGCCTTTTTTGCTGTGGCCAGGAGAATGTTCCACACGTATCTATCTATTGTGTCCAGTGCAGGGGTTTGGAGTCGCAGATACATCGTTCTGATATTGAGATGTTCCCTGGCTGTTTGAGAATAATGTGCACTTTGACTTAATGCTATGAAAAATAAAGTGTATGGCAGGTTTTTATTATTTCCTGGGGGAATAAACCCACATTTCTCAATATAAAAGACAATTTTACACCGATCAAGTGTCTAGTCAATATCAAGTTTGAGAAGAAAAGTTGAAAAATGTGAATGAAAATGAGTTAAACAAAGTGAGTTAATGAAACATGATGACATCACACTTTGAGACTCCTCCCAAAAGTTTTACACAATAAAATAAAATAAAAAATCTGATCGTTGTAACTTTAACTCAACAACATAAAGCTGTTCTCATATATTTGTCGAATTATAATGTCTGTAACAGACATGGTTGCTAGGAGACAGTTATGAAATTCCCTGGTGTGTTGTCGTGATTTACAACCAGAAAGAACAATTTTAAACCCAAACTGGGATCAAATCTGTGCATTTCATTATCAAAAATACAATGATCTCAGCTGTGATTTAGTGAAACGAGCTGTAACTCTTTTTTTTACCGTCTCAAAAACAGATCTGGCTTTGCAGTCAGCACTTTAATGTATATGTTTTAATGTACTTTTAGTCATCCAGTCCCGCTCGTACATGAGTCGGACCTAAACATAGCACAGGACACACCACGCCATGAGTAAACTTCATAAAGTCCTTTTTTTCCTTTATAGATTTCATTAGATCCAAGAAATGTGCAAATTTTCAAATGTCATCCTCGTCTGGCAGCGGCGCGGTGACTATTTATGGAGCGTGACTAACGAATGGAGCCGTCAGTCGCCGGGTTCAACAGCAAACGATCAGAGGCAAAAACAGATCATGGCAATTCTTTGTTGCATAATGTCATTTTCTGTGGTGGTAATAATAATAATAATAAGAAGAAGGTGTGTACAGTACGCAGCATGTATAGGCCCCTCCCACACAGCACAGTCGGTGACCTCAGGATATTCGAAAAGGCCGACGGCTTAATGTTAACTTCTATTACTTTTATAAAGTGTTTGCCGTCAATCAAGAGTCCTTCGAATCCCCCAAACCTCTCTCCCTCCTACGGCACCCCTGGGTGACCTGCCACTCAAGCGTTTTAACAAGCTTCATTACCAAGAAAAATCCTTAAGACTTATGAGCTTAAATAAACAAGTCGACAGTATTCACTTCTCTGAGAGGGAAAAAATGATCATGTGCAGAAAGAAACTAAAATAAAGTATGTTTTTTCTGACTGAGAACCTGCATCATGCCTTCAATCAAACATCAAATCCAGTGCAAAACTAACTATAGGATTCACCACTTAACCTGAATGACTTGATGTTTCCACAAAGTTAAAGATCCACAGGTAACACTTTATAAAAGACATAAGTCATTAACCTTAATAAAGAATAATCAAAGACTCAATTCATGATGACAAAACAGTTCATTAAGACTGATTTAAGATTTTTAATTCCTTAAAGGGGTTAGAAGTCAGTGTATTAAGGGTCATTTGTCCAGGAGTGTTCCATCGTAGAAGATTCAGCTAAAGTCATCTGGAAATGTTAATGTTGTAAAACAAGGCGTTTCAACTCATCCAATCCAGTCTGAGAACTCTGGGCTGTGTAAGCCCTGCCCACCGGGCGGAGCCTCCTGATGATAACCTGTCCTGTTTATTTGTTAGTATAGTTTTTGTTACAATGGCCTTGTTCAAACCATCTCTTCTCCTGCTCAGACTCTTCCCCTCACCGTCTTCAAACGAGTCTTTTGTGCAGTGGCTGTTTAGTCTCTCTGTTTAGTCTCTCTGTTTAGTCTCTCTGTTTAGTCTCTCTGTTTAGTCTCTCTGTTTAGTCTCTCTGTTTAGTGTCTCTGTTTAGTGTCTCTGTTTAGTGTCTCTGTTTAGTCTCTGTTTAGTCTCTGTTTAGTCTCTGTTTAGTCTCTCTGTTTAGTCTCTGTTTAGTCTCTCTGTTTAGTCTCTGTTTAGTCTCTCTGTTTAGTCTCTCTGTTTAGTCTCTCTGTTTAGTCTCTCTGTTTAGACTCTCTGTTTAGTCTCTCTGTTTAGTCTCTCTGTTTAGTCTCTCTGTTTAGTCTCTCTGTTTAGTCTCTCTGTTTAGTCTCTCTGTTTAGTCTCTCTGTTTAGTCTCTCTGTTTAGTCTCTCTGTTTAGTCTCTGTTTAGTCTCTGTTTAGTCTCTCTGTTTAGTCTCTCTGTTTAGTCTCTGTTTAGTCTCTGTTTAGTCTCTGTTTAGTCTCTGTTTAGTCTCTGTTTAGTGTCTCTGTTTAGTCTCTCTGTTTAGTCTCTCTGTTTAGTCTCTCTGTTTAGTCTCTGTTTAGTCTCTGTTTAGTCTCTCTGTTTAGTCTCTGTTTAGTCTCTGTTTAGTCTCTGTTTAGTCTCTCTGTTTAGTGTCTCTGTTTAGTGTCTCTGTTTAGTCTCTCTGTTTAGTCTCTCTGTTTAGTCTCTCTGTTTAGTCTCTCTGTTTAGTCTCTCTGTTTAGTCTCTCTGTTTAGTGTCTCTGTTTAGTCTCTCTGTTTAGTCTCTCTGTTTAGTCTCTGTTTAGTCTCTGTTTAGTCTCTCTGTTTAGTCTCTCTGTTTAGTCTCTCTGTTTAGTCTCTCTGTTTAGTCTCTCTGTTTAGTCTCTCTGTTTAGTCTCTCTGTTTAGTCTCTCTGTTTAGTCTCTCTGTTTAGTCTCTCTGTTTAGTCTCTCTGTTTAGTCTCTCTGTTTAGTCTCTCTGTTTAGTCTCTCTGTTTAGTCTCTCTGTTTAGTCTCTCTGTTTAGTCTCTCTGTAACATCTTTACACCCTTCTCCATCGCACTGAACACACTACATCGTTCCGTTTTTGTATTACATAAGTAGCTCCAACGCTTGAATCATTCTTCATAAAATATTAAATCAAATCTTCAAATCAAAATCAATCAAACTGCTCAGACTTTCAAGACCTCAAGGCATCATCAAACACTGCATCGTTTGGATGGTTGACCCCCACATCAGGTCTAATATAAGTGCCGTTGTTATAAAGTTAGTGATCCCCTATAATTAACGCTGCACACAGTTACGGCTTGTCATTTTCCCACACAACATCCCACACCTGGTCCTGTCACGCCGTGGTCGATGGTGACGTGTGCGCACACATGTAAATATAGAGTGTCCACGCTTTAACCCTCCACAGTCACGGCTGAAGCTCTTCCTCTCTTCCTCTCGCCCTCACACTTCAAACGGCATTACACCCGGCCTCAGTTTCAAGCCCCTCCAGCATCAATTATTTAGAAAACCTACAATCTGATCCTCGGCGGAGCGCGAGGTGCACTCAAGGCAACAGATCTCATTGTTCTTCCCGCGCTATAATAAAAACACTGCCACCGGCGCCGGCTCTTTCGCCTTATATTTACATCTTTTCACTCAGCTGCCCGGTCTTTGATGGAAGGAACGGGCGGCGGCTGGTGGGAGGAGCGGAGGTGGGATGCTATTGCCGGGGATCGGGTGAATATCGACTCGGTTCTCGTCATCTACGCTTCGGAAAACATGAACTCGCGATGGACTTTCGGAGACCGCGAGTGTCCGAGCGTCGCCTTTCCATCCCGTATCTATTCAATTACAGGCGTTTCACTGAGACTTAGACCCCGGTAAAAGGTCAGATTTATATTGCGCTTTTTTCAAGACGTTCAAAGCGCTTTACGTCAAGGAACCAGTCGCACGCAGACATTGTTTAAGGCTGGACTGGAGGTGCAATGAAGGATTCTATAGCAGAGTTCACCGTTTAACCGTCAGATCGATCCGTCGACCCGGTTTACGGTTCATAAAGTCACTATTCACGTTAACTCCGTTGGTATGAATTAACAAAAGCCGCAGGAAGTGGTTCAGCTAATCAACTCAATCAACGGAAGCGTGATCGTCGTCAGTAGAAAAGGAGTTTGTGAAAGCCCATTAAGATCTACGTCCGAGTTACATAGGCCCTCGAATGCCATCTCAGATCATCCTCTCCATGTTCCTCTGGAAACAACACATTCTGCACATCCTTCAGCTCCCGACTTGACCCATACATCAGCTGGCAGATATATCAGGACGATATTTATTGACTGTAGCGGTCTTAAATCTCCAGCATAAGCCAACACCAACTCCATTATAGCTCAGTGGTTTGTGGAGGTCTAGAACTGATTTCTACTGATATTATTCTTTCGTGATATACTTTTATTACGCAGGGCAGAGCACATATGGACAGCAATCTAGTTTGTGGTCTTTTAAAACCATATATTAGGGGAAAAGTTAGCATTAGCTTAGCTCATCGCCATCGCTGAATCCAACACGATCAAAGCGTCGGCCTTTGAAAAACCCATATCGGTCGACTTCTACTCCGGTTCTGACTGAGATCTGGTGGCGCTCGGTGGTCCGACGCCGCCCCGATCTCGCAGGCCGCGCGCCGGTCAAAGGGGGGATTCAAATACAGGGCGGACATAAATACAAATACATCTCCATTATAGCGCGCGTCGACAAAAACCGAAGGGACGAACACGTGTCGCGTCCCCGCTCGCCCGGTGTACGCTCGCCGCCGAGCAGAAGGTTAATCGATAGTGTTTCGCTGAAGCGCCCTCAGGAGCAGATTGGGAGCCCAAATCCACAGCAGCGTAAAAGACGGGGCACGACAGAAACACTCTCCACTCGACCTGAAGGGGCCCCAGCGTGACACCCACTCCCTCACCCGTCCCGCGCTCCGTACATAAACACACTTAGACACGGCTGCGGGGCCCTCAAGAGCGCCCGCCGATCCAGCTGAAAACATTTACCCAGCGCTACATCAAGGCAGGCAAGCTAATGACTTATTGACCGCCGCTAGCACGCGCTCGCACGCACACACCAACACACACAAGCACACGCGGTCACGCCGTGGCAATGCATCGGTAATAGGCGTCCTCCTGTCACCAAATCCAATGCGCCGTTCGCCCGTTGTGTGCCGTGTGTACACAAGTCGTTATTAGCGGCTAAGCGTCCGCCCGCCAGTCAGAGCCAGAAGAGGCTCAAGCGCTCACGGCACGATCCCCCGAGGAGGTACTAAATATCATCGGCCGTTTAAATCCAACCAAGACCGCTTTAAATATGCAGCGCGCGCTCTACATTTTTAATAAGGGTTGTGAGGAAGTCGTAGCGAGGCGGGGGGGAAAGAAAAGAGGAGAGAAAGTCAGGTGGTAAATGAATAAAGCCAAGGAAATCTCATCCAATATCCTGCTTTCTTACCGACAGCGACCGTTTTAATATTGAAGAGGTTGGATTGGCGAGACGTTGTAAACTGCGGTTCAGGATTCAGTGGTGGGATTGTCAAAATGCAGGTGTTTTGACACGGTTTCGGTGGTTTCTGGGCCTGTCCACGACGTCTTCTCTGTCCCAACGACCCAACAATGAAACATTCAGCATAAAATCTTTGGCTACAAGATTTTAAATTGTGGACCCAATCGCAGCCAACAGAAAAAGGATGAGTTTCACGTAGAGTAAGTGCATATCCATTCGCCCGACCGGCCATGACAACACGCTTTGACCAATCTTTACAAAGAATCAAATGGCCGTGATTGACGGGAGGATTGGCCAATTAAAGCAGCGCACGGTGCGTCTGTGTCAAACACAAACACGGCGTCTTACGAGCCAGCGAATCAACAAGCGAAGCACTAAACCGTATAAATCTGAAGTAAAGTGTGCTTTGTTCCATTGTCAGAGAAATGAACCATCTATATTATATTTTGTCACTAGTAAGAAGTCCTCAGAATGTGGACAAACGGATGTTAAAACACACGAACGGAGGTCGCGAACGCAAACTGTGTCATTTTACTGGGAATTTGCTTTGTGTTTTGCATCTTTGCATCTTTTACTGTCACGCACGTTGCTTTTTCCAAGGATTTGTTTCGACCCGCAGGCTTTATTGGTTAGGACAGCAACATTTTGTATACTTTTTAACCAAATAAAGGTAGAAAAACGGTGACTGGAGGCTTCCGGATAAAGAATATGTACACAGACACTGTATTATTGATCAAAATATGAAATAGGTTGTACTTTTGTGACATTTTGATCTTGTAAAGTCTTTTAGTATGTGTTTTAGAGTCTACACATCATCCAACAATCAAGTTAAGTTAATAGACGAGTCACGATCAGTCGATGAATCATTGCAGACCCAGTGACACTGTAAACATAGCAGTCTTTAAATGCACACATCCAGGTTCAAGCCTTTTCAGACGATACTTTAACCGTACATTATTACACTCCAAATCCATTTCCTTGTTCTCCCTGTAACCAAGCAGAAACGAGAGCGTGTCAGACCGAGCCGAAATATAAGAATAATAGCATGAAAGGGGAAGGAAGGAGCAGTCTGTTGCATTGATTTCCTGGCAGCTTGGCAAAGGGCTCAATCTGCCGGAAAGCCACAGATGTGTCAGAGCTGGTTAGCGCCGCACGAGGAGCCAGCGGTCGCATGCACTCACGGCAACGGCAACGGCATATGCGCCAGGCTCGGCGGGAAAAAAAAAAAGAATACACACACATACGCAACATCAGAGCGCGAGGGCAGCTAACGGAGACCAGCACCTGTCGGGGGAAAGTCCAAAGCTTCAGCGTGATGCGTGTGGGTTTGATGCCTTTTTGAGGGGGCCACGCTCTCCGGAGCCAAAGTCAAAAATAGATAAATGCATCTAGTCGGACAGTGGAAAGAATTCTGCTTAATCCGCCAACTTGGTTCAACTCGAAAAGATGTCCGTGCGCAGTAAAAAAAGCTTTGAGTCGTCTCAAATTACTGGTGGATGTTCAGATTTGTGGCGTATGTATTGAAACTAGAGCATCTCACAACGTTATTTTGGGTGTTTTTCATGGTTTTGATGGAAAAAAAACAACAATTTCCGAATAAATAGTACTTTATTTACTTTATAGCGCTTGAGGATGGGCACTCCTCGTTATTGCTTGGCCCGGAATGTTCCATGATGCAGCATTGAACATATCCATCTGGCGTTTGCTTAATCGCGGGTGTGTTCGAGGCTGAAACCGATAACCGCTCGTCCCCGTGAAGGAAGGACACGTTTAATGCCGTACGGCGGAACATGCCGAGGGAAGCAATAACCTCGCCGTTGCCACAATTCAGTCATTAACCGTTTCCGTCCTTCTGCTCGTGTTATTCTTGAGCAGAGCTGCTGGTCAGTGTTCAGTGTTGACTCGTAACGCTTTGCACCAATCGAGCCCGAGTGCTGACAGAATTCACAGTGTCAATCAAAGCTCATTTTCTAACAGTGAAATAAGGAAGTAGGTATTAAACATCAAAATTAACATAAAATTACTTAATGCACATAGTATTTATTTTTAATTTGATCATTTATTTATTTTATTAATTATTGTATTTATTTTGTTGTCCACTAACACAGCTTTGGATCGGCTTTTTCAGACTCAAAAGTGAAGGAGATTATTATCCCCTGTGTGTGGTGTGTGGTCTGTGTGTGTCTGTGTGTGTCTGTGGTGTCTGTGGTGTGTGTGTGTGTGTGTGTGTGTGTCTGTGGTGTGTGTGGTGTGTGGGTGTGTGTGTGTGTGTGTGTGTGTGTGTGTCTGTGGTGTCTGTGGTGTGTGGGTGTGTGTGTGTGTGTGTGTGTGTGTGTGTCTGTGGTGTGTGGGTGTGTGTGTGTGTGTGTGTGTGTGTGTGTGTGTGTCTGTGGTGTGTGTGGTGTGTGTGTGTGTGTGTGTGTGTGCTTTTTAAAGCCATGCACTGTATGAGGGAAGCACAAGGACTCAAGGGTCAATAAAATCTCATCACAAATCGTCCAGAGCGTCATATTGTGAATTGCGTGTCTCTTTTGAACACATTTTAAAAGATAAATGTTTAATTATAAGATTAGAGTGTAGAGGTCTGATATTTCACACACACACAAAAACCTGAAATGCCAAAACAACTGAAGGGCAGACGTAAAAGTGGGCGGAATAAGGTGAACAGTGCACATTTAAAGCTGCATTACGCGACTTTTCTGCTTGTGATTGTTGTTTCTTTTATACTGAGTGAGTTGTAAAAGCAGAAGTTTGCGTCCAAATCTGACCGTGCGAGCTGTAAAACATTGTATCGACACAAACTTTACGATGAGAGCTGATTGGCCGTGTGATGGTGGTCCACGCCGCTTCACTGTCCAACTGAAAACACCGTTCTAAAGCTGTGCAAGACGCCAGAAAAGCCATGCATGTGAACACCAGCACCGGTCAGAAAAGCCATGCATGTGAACACCAGCACCGGTCAGAAAAGTCATGCATGTGAACACCAGCACCTGTCAGAAAAGTCATGCATGTGAACACCAGCACCTGTCAGAAAAGCCATGCATGTGAACACCAGCACCTGTCAGAAAAGCCATGCACGTGAACACCAGCACCGGTCAGAAAAGCCATGCATGTGAACACCAGCACCTGTCAGAAAAGCCATGCACGTGAACACCAGCACCTGTCAGAAAAGCCATGCACGTGAACACCAGCACCGGTCAGAAAAGCCATGCACGTGAACACCAGCACCGGTCAGAAAAGCCATGCATGTGAACACCAGCACCTGTCAGAAAAGCCATGCATGTGAACACCAGCACCTGTCAGAAAAGCCATGCACGTGAACACCAGCACCTGTGGAAGCCGTAACACAGATTCTACTGCCTTCGACCTCCTTTCACGGTTAAATCAGATAAACCCAGCTTCAAGTTATTTATATATATTTATAAAAAGTGTGGGTAAAACTTGGGAGACTGCAGGATGTAAAAGACGGAAAGCGGGATGTGTATTCTGATCAGAGGAGGAGGCGCGCTACGATCAAAGCGCTGGACCGTGCGGAATCAAATGATCTTAGCTGGAATCCGCGCGCTACATCGGTGCGGGCTACATCGGCTGCCTGATTAGCGGAGCATTTATGGCTCATATCCAGCACCAAAGAGTGAAGAGAATATAGATGCTTCAGGCCCCGGGGCGGGACAGGATACAGCTGCACTCAGAGCTTAGGCCAGATATACCTCTGCATTACGGGGTCCTTTTAGCGCCGCATGAAATAATAACTTCTGCTTCAAGGCGCCGCGCGGTTTATTTAAGGGATCAATGCCGGTTTCATTTGCACATGCAGGGTTTTCTGACGCTTTCTGCTCGCGTTTAAAATGACTTTGGACACGTCGCAGTCTTGGTATTTTCAATACCGTTCGATTTGTGAAGTAGAGAAGGCGTTTGCATGACGTTAAAAACGATGGTTGTGTCGAAGTTGCAGCGATTTGAAGATGTTTTGAGCACGGATATGGAGAAAACAAGTTTAAAAAGACATGAAACGCAACGCAGCGCAATAAAACGGGTACATAATTAGGAATAATTACGTTTAGCATCGTGCGGGTTCATTTTTGGGTCAAAGATACCGTATTTTCCGGACTATTAGTCGCACCAGCCAATAAATGCATACTAGAGAAGAAAAAAACAAAAAAGTTGCACTGGAGTATGAAATGCAGTTGCAAGTGTGAAAATAACAAATAATATAATATATAAGTCACTCCGGAGTATAAGTATAAAAGTATAAATATCAGTATAAGTCGCACCTGGGTCAAAACTATGAAAAAAGGTGCAACTTATAGTCCGGAAAATACGGTAAATGGTAAAAAAGGGGTAAAAAAGGTGGGAGGGCATCTGGTTTAAATATATGGGCATCCTACACCGTTTTAAAAATAGAAAAAAACTCTACCAGATTATTTGAATATTCAGGTTACGATAAAATAATTGTGAATATTTTAGCAGCAAAATCAAGTCACTTCAATTCAAACTGTGCTGCAAAAACACACACGTAAATCCGTTTTATGGCTGTTTGCGTCACAATAACTTTACTTTGGACGTAAACGATTGGAACATGTATGAGAACGAGATAAAGTATGGAAAATCAGACACTGAAAAAAACGCTCGTATCGAAACTAGATCGTCGTTTTAACACGCGACGAAAAGAAAGCGCGGAAAATGGGACAAAACGCGATCTTTCCCGAACACGTTGACGATAATCCCGAGCTTTATCGAGTCTAAGATCCCACGGCAACGCAAAGAAAGCCCTCATTTCCACAGCATCGGATTCAATCAAGTGATATTTACCGACTTAACGTTTGAGGAAATTAAACACATTCCACGTTATAGTCTCCCTCAGGTGAGTTTCTTACATTAATATACATAATCGACCTCCGAGTGGGAGCCGCACATCGCCGCCGCAGCCTTCTCGGAGCAGATGGAGGATTGTGAAGGTGTAATATGGAGGATTTAGTGAGAACCCTTCAGAGAAATGACTGTAATATTCTCCATCGCGTTGAAACAGATCGGGGCTCTTTACGAGAGCGGGAGACGGCAGCGCTCCGTCTCCTTTCACGTCTCTAAACACTTCCAAAAGGACTAATTGATGAAGTGATTAATGAACGATAAGAACGGAGATTAAAGACGTTCGAATGAAGACGTTCGAATAAAGACGTTCGAATGAAGACGTTCGAATAAAGACGTTTGAATGAAGACGTTCGAATGAAGACGTTCGAATGAAGACGTTCGAATAAAGACGTTCGAATAAAGACGTTTGAATGAAGACGTTCGAATAAAGACGTTCGAATGAAGACGTTTGAATGAAGACGTTCGAATGAAGACGTTCGAATGAAGACGTTCGAATGAAGACGTTCGAATAAAGACGTTCGAATGAAGACGTTCGAATGAAGACGTTTGAATGAAGATGTTTGAATGAAGACGTTTGAATAAAGACGTTTGAATGAAGACGTTCGAATGAAGACGTTCGAATGAAGACGTTCGAATGAAGACGTTCGAATAAAGACGTTCGAATGAAGACGTTCGAATGAAGACGTTTGGCGTCACTGAGGGAAATGGAAACGACTTCACGATTCGCCGTTTTGTAGAGACGGATTTGAACAATGTCACTTCTACGGTCGATCGGTTTAAATGACGGTGTTTTACGGAGCTGCCTCAACGAAGACGTTCCTCTCGGGTAATAAGCGTGTTTGATGTCGTACTGTGGAACGTTCCGGGCACAGCTGGACGAGCGGGTATCGAGCCCTCGGTCAGAAAAGCTGGAGATGGCGTCCTTCAGCGTCTCCGGAGCGCGTGTACATCTGACCTAAACTGCACTCGCATCACTGCATGAGAGTTTATGCAAAACAAAGCACTAAAGCGCTGTATTTATGTGGAAAGAGGAAGATTACGCTCATGATTTACTGCGAATAGCTCGTGCTTTCTGTTTTTCCTGTTTGCCCCAGACACAATAAATCCTTATTATGCCGATTCATGGGGTTCCACTTCCTCTTTCACGTTGAGGACCATTTCCTCATTTCAATGTTATAAGAGTTTGTTTTTAAATGCTTTGTACTCGTCCTAATTTCTCATCAATGATCGGTTTACTAAACTGCGGTCGACCAAAACACCATTGACCAGTTCATCGACCTTTATCAACCCCGTTTTACCCTCGGCGACACAAAGATCCTTTTTCTACCCGAGAGGCTTTAAAATATGATTTTCTTCTATAAAGGTGAACTTGAAGGCTATAGAACAATGGTGAAAGCTATTAACCTGCATTCCCTTTATTAAGGGCCCACAGAAACAAAGAGAAAGTGTTAGCGGTCACCTCCAGAGTCTCGCTCTAAAACCTACAAACCAAATTAGAAATCTGGGGGTAATAATGGACTCAGACTTGAACTTTAATAGCCACGTCAAATCAATAACATCAGCAGCTTTTTACCATCTAAAAAACATTGCCAAAATCAAAAATATAGTGTCAAAACCAGATTTAGAGAGACTTATCCATGCGTTTGTCTCCAGTAGATTAGACTACTGTAACGGCCTGCTCACTGGTCTCTCCAAACGAGCTGTAAAACAGCTGCAGTACATCCAGAACACTGCTGCTCGGGTCCTGACTAGAACCAGGAAGTACGATCACATTAGTCCTGTTCTCAGGTCTCTGCACTGCCCCCTGTGGCTCAGAGAATAGACTTTAAAGCAGCTGAGCTTGTGTACAAGTCTCTCCATGGCCTAGCACCAAAGTACATCTTGGATATGTTAGTGCCATATGAACCATCTCGGACTCTGAGGACCTCAGGGACCGGCCTCCTGCTGGTGCCAGAGTCAGGACAAAACATGGGGAATCTGCATTTCAGTTTTATGCAGCTAAAATCTGGAACAGTCTTCCTGAAGATGTGAGACAGGCTTCAACTCTGACAATGTTCAAATCTAAGCTAAAAACAGTTTTGTTTAACTGCGCATATGACTGAAAGGATTTTTTCTTTGCACTCTTCTCTTTTGTTTGTGATTTTATTAGTTTAGAAAATCAGTTGGATTGATAATTTTTAAATTAGTTAATTTTATTGTATTTCTGTTTCTGTCATTTCTTTGTGATTTGAATGCATTCTTCCTGCTGTGAAGCACTTTGAATTGCCTTGTGTATGAAATGTGCTCTACAAATAAACTTGCCTTGCCTTGCCTTAACATCCACACTCTCTAGTTTAGACTGCGTTTCCAAGAACGTTTCCATTGGCATTTTATATCATCCTTAGCATATGTTTTAAAGTGATAGTCTCTGAAATAATGAGTTGCCATGTCCAAGCGAAATCCCGTCCACAATAAACACCGGCGCACAGCAAACAGGATCAATAGGAGCTCGCCAGGGGTGCTCCTGCCACATGTTCAGGGTATGTTCAGCGCCACACGGCCACGCTTGCCACCCGCTGCCACCCGCTGCCACCTGCTGCCGGCGACACAGGTGCGAGGTCGCCGGGGCGCAGCCGTGTGTGAAATCCTTACACCGGTTCTGCCCGTGTGTGCGTCAACAGTGACCGCTCGGCAGGAACGACGTGTCACGCTCGGGATAATGGCCCTCAGGAGTCAAAGGCGACGCCCCTCTCAGCCCCCCCACACACCTCTCAGCAGCAGCAGGGGGCCGGTGTGTCACAGCTCGCCCCCGTCAGGCAGAGTGACCGGTTAGGCCTCTCACTGTGAGTCACTGGGGCCCGGGCAGTGCCGGGTGTAAACTGTGGAGCGGGAGTGTCAGGCCTGGTTTATGCAGAGGTCTGTTCTCTGACACAACCGCTCCACACACGACAGGGAAGTCTTTTTTTTTTACACGGGGCAGTAGAAAAGAAGTCTGGACACAGGTTTTAGCTCCACACGCTGGGCTTAATGGTGGGCAGTGTTGGGGGAACGCGTTAAGACTCCTCAGGATCCTTGTAATTTGCGGTTTTTCGGACACCCCTGATCCAGGCCATTGGCACATAACGGCAACGTCTTCGTCAGGCGGCTGTGGCCACGACTAGCTCAGTGTAAAAATGGTCTTGTGCAGCACTTTTTGAGAGGTTTGTCAAGTCGGCTGTTCCTCGTTTGTTCCCCGTCTCCTTCTCGTCATCTTCCTCCCCTCGGCTCCTTTCCCCCCTCTTCTTGTCTTCCTCCCCTGCTCGTCTTCATCCTTCCTCTGCTCCTCCGCAGACCTCACATCACGACGCCTTCACTTCGCTGTCAGCGCCGACACAAAAGGGCCAGTCACACTCCTCTCTGACGCGGCGCTCGGAAATGTTAATCACCTCAGAACCCTATTATCTTCACATCCTCTTCCTCCCCCCCACTCTCTCTCTCTCTCTCTCTCTCTTCCTCTCTCTCTCCATTCGTCTCCTTCTCACGGTGAAAACCTGACAACGCGAGAAAGTGCCATTGTTTCGAAGGGGCGAGCGAGACGGGGACATGAGGCCAAGGAGATAAGGGAGTAGCGAGAGAGAGAGAGGAGAGAGAGGGAGAGAGGAGGAACAGGAGATATGGAGACACAGAAAGAGGAGGAGGATGAGACAAGGGGAGAGATGGAGAAATAGAAAATAAAGTCACGGCGTGAGAGAGAAATGGAAGAGACGGGAAACAGACAAAAAGTAGAAAAGGAGGACAAGAGAAATAAGAGTGTGGGAGAAAAGAAGTGTGGGAGAAAAGAGGTGAGAGAAGAGAGACCAAAAGGAAAGGAAGATGGAAAGAGAAAGGCGTGAAAGGAGGAGTAGAGTAAGAAATTAAGCACTCGTAGGAATAGATAAAAAGGAGGAAGAGATCAAATCGAGGAATGAAATAGAGGAGGAGACTGTCAAAGAAAAAAGTGAGCGAAAGAAGTGTGGAAAAGCGAAAGAGAGAGTAAAAAGTGATGGGAGGATAACCGAAGGGGAGAGAAGAGGGAAGAGGAGGTTAGAGTGGGGATGAAGTAGGGAGAGAGAGCACAAAGTAGTAGAGAAAGAAGGATGAGACTGTGGGAAGGAAAGAGACAAAGGGGGGAGAGAGAGAGACAAAGGGGGGAGAGAGAGAGACAAAGGGGGGAGAGAGAGAGACAAAGGGGGGAGAGAGAGACCTGCTCTGGCTTGGACGTAAATTGGGCATCGTAAAAAGTGTCGGGACGGAATTAATCAGCGCGAATAAAAAGTGGAGTGTGTTTTGTGAGGCTGAAGAACAGAGGCAGAAACATGACTTTCAAATGTAATCATCAGGTCTAATGACTGTGCCACACACAAAGCCCCCGTGTGTGTGGCGTGTGCGTGTAGTGTGTGTGCGTAGCATGTGTGCGTGTAGCGTGTAGCGTGTGTGTGTGTGTAGCGTGTGTGTAGCATGTGTGCGTGTAGCATGTGTGCGTGTGGTGTGTGTGTGTGTGTAGCGTATGTGTGTGTGTAGCGTGTGTAGCGTGTGCAGCGTGTGTGCGTGCAGCATGCGTGCGTGTGGTGTGTGTAGCGTGTGCGAGTAGCGTGTGCGAGTGTAGCGTGCGCGAGTGTAGCGTGTGCACGTGTAGCATGTGTGCGTGTGGTGTGTGTGTAGCGTGTGTGCATGCGTGTGGTGTGTGCGTGTAGTGTGTGTGCGTATAGCGTGTGCGTGTGGCGTGTGCGTGTAGTGTGTAGCGTGTGCGAGTAGTGTGTGTGTGCGTGTAGCGTGTGCGTGTGGTGTGTGTGCGGCGTGTAGCTTGTGCGTGTGTGCAGTGTGTGTGAGTGTAGTGTGTGTGCGTGTGGCGTGTGCGTGTGGCGTGTGCGTGTGGTGTGTGTGCGGCGTGTAGCTTGTGCGTGTGTGCAGTGTGTGTGAGTGTAGTGTGTGTGCGTGTGGCGTGTGCGTGTAGTGTGTGTGCAGCGTGTGTGAGTGTAGCGTGTGTGCGTGTAGATTGTGCGTGTGGCGTGTGCGTGTGGCGTGTGCGGTCTAGCCTCAGCTGCGGCACCGCCAACAGGAACACAACCACATGAATTTTAAAACGGACGTCAACACGATGCATAATTTCGTAATAAGACGACGCTAAACGTCACCGAGCGCCAAGTTTGGACTGACAGCGTATGGCCAGAGGAGGCGCCGTAACCGGGTGGTGCAGCTGCTGTACGCGAGGAGACGTGGCAGCAGGGACAGGGCGCCGATAAAGGACGTCGCGGGAGGGGTGGTGGGGGCGGGGGGCACTGAAGGGGCGAGGAGGGTAATGAAGGACGATGGCAAGACGAGGAATTGAAAAGGACTTGAGGTTTTTCTTCTCCCGGACGCAGATGTACGGCGGATCCAGGCCAATACGCATGAAGAGTAATACGATCCAACATATGGTTCCTCTGTCGTGCCAGGCGGGTTCTATAGAAACGTCTTTGAGCGTCTTTGCTGCATGTCGTGTTTTATAACAACCCACAGCACTTTTTTGAGATCAAACCAAGGTCCAAGGCCACTTTGTCCACAGATAAAAGACAGGGAGAGACAAGAGGGAGAGACAAGAGGGAGAGACAAGAGGGAGAGACAAGAGGGAGAGACAAGAGGGAGAGACAAGAGGGAGAGACAAGAGGGAGAGACAAGAGGGAGAGACAAGAGGGAGAGACAAGAGGGAGAGACAAGAGGATTACGTATTTCATTTGATTTTTTGAAGGATTTGTTCGGCCCGTATGCTTTATTCGACAGGACAGGACAGCGTGAAATGGGAATGAGACTGGGGAATGGCATGCAGCAAATTGCAGAGAGCCGGATTCAAACTCACAACACTTTGGCATATGTGCTCTCCACTCGGCCACAAGCGGCACCACCGGCAGATTATTTCAAGTAGCACCTGGTAAAGGTCTGGTTTCAACCCCATTTAATCCTGGACTGGTTTATTTGTAGTGAAGTCCTGGTTGGTCTTGGTTAAGACTTGGGTTAGTCCGAGTTGAGTCCGAGTTGAGTCCGAGTTGAGTCCGAGTTGAGTCCGAGTTGAGTCCGAGTTGAGTCCCAGTTGAGTCCAAGTTGAGCCCTTATTGAGTCCTAATTGAGTCCTAATTGGTCCTGGTTTACTTCTAAATTTCCTCCTGGTTAGTTTAGTCTTGGTTGAGTCCAAGTGGAGTCCAAGTTTATTCCTCCTTGTTTAAGACTTATTTGAGTCCTGGTTGAGTCCTGGTTGAGTCCTCTTTGGGTCTTGGTTTAGACCTGGACTGGTTTGCTTCTAGTTTCCTCCTGGTTGGTTTAGTCTTGGTTAAGAATTGGGTTAGTCCTGGTTGAGTCCTGGTTATATCCCGGCTAATGTAGTCCCATGTAAGACATGGGTTAGTCCTATTAATGTAGTCCTGTGTAAGACATGGGTTAGTCCTAGTTAATGTAGTCCCATGTAAGACATGGGTTAGTCCTATTAATGTAGTCCTGTGTAAGACAAGGGTTAGTCCTAGTTAATGTAGTCCCATGTAAGACATGGGTTAGTCCTATTAATGTAGTCCTGTGTAAGACAAGGGTTAGTCCTAGTTAATGTAGTCCCATGTAAGACATGGGTTAGTCCTAGTTAATGTAGTCCTGTGTAAGACATGGGTTAGTCCTAGTTAATGTAGTCCTGTGTAAGACATGGGTTAGTCCTAGTTAATGTAGTCCTGTGTAAGACATGGGTTAGTCCTAGTTAATGTAGTCCCGTGTAAGACATGGGTTAGTCCTAGTTAATGTAATCCCATGTAAGACATGGGTTAGTCCTAGTTAATGTAGTCCCGTGTAGGACACGGGTTAGTCCTAGTTAATGTAGTCCCGTGTAAGACATGGGTTAGTCCTAGTTAATGTAGTCCCGTGTAAGACATGGGTTAGTCCTAGTTAATGTAGTCCTGTGTAAGACATGGGTTAGTCCTAGTTAATGTAGTCCTAGTTAATGTAGTCCCGTGTAAGCCATGGGTTAGTCCTAGTTAATGTGGCCCTGTGTAAGACATGGGTTAGTCCTAGTTAATGTAGTCCTGTGTAAGACATGGGTTAGTCCTAGTTAATGTAATCCCGTGTAAGCCATGGGTTAGTCCTAGTTAATGTAGTCCCGTGTAAGACATGGGTTAGTCCTAGTTAATGTAGTCCTGTGTAAGACATGGGTTAGTCCTAGTTAATGTAGTCCTGTGTAAGACATGGGTTAGTCCTAGTTAATGTAATCCCGTGTAAGACATGGGTTAGTCCTAGTTAATGTAGTCCCGTGTAAGCCATGGGTTAGTCCTAGTTAATGTAGTCCCGTGTAAGACATGGGTTAGTCCTAGTTAATGTAGTCCCGTGTAAGACATGGGTTAGTCCTAGTTAATGTAGTCCTGTGTAAGACATGGGTTAGTCCTAGTTAATGTAGTCCCGTGTAAGACATGGGTTAGTCCTAGTTAATGTAGTCCTAGTTAATGTAGTCCCATGTAAGACATGGGTTAGTCCTAGTTAATGTAGTCCTGTGTAAGACATGGGTTAGTCCTAGTTAATGTAATCCCGTGTAAGACATGGGTTAGTCCTAGTTAATGTAATCCCGTGTAAGCCATGGGTTAGTCCTAGTTAATGTAGTCCCGTGTAAGACATGGGTTAGTCCTAGTTAATGTAGTCCTGTGTAAGACATGGGTTAGTCCTAGTTAATGTAGTCCCGTGTAAGACATGGGTTAGTCCTAGTTAATGTAGTCCCGTGTAAGACATGGGTTAGTCCTAGTTAATGTAGTCCTGTGTAAGACATGGGTTAGTCCTAGTTAATGTAGTCCTGTGTAAGATATGGGTTAGTCCTAGTTAATGTAGTCCTGTGTAAGACATGGGTTAGTCCTAGTTAATGTAGTCCTGTGTAAGACATGGGTTAGTCCTAGTTAATGTAGTCCTGTGTAAGACATGGGTTAGTCCTAGTTAATGTAGTCCTGTGTAAGACATGGGTTAGTCCTAGTTAATGTAGTCCCGTGTAAGACATGGGTTAGTCCTAGTTAATGTAGTCCTGTGTAAGACATGGGTTAGTCCTAGTTAATGTAGTCCCGTGTAAGACATGGGTTAGTCCTAGTTAATGTAGTCCTAGTTAATGTAGTCCCGTGTAAGCCATGGGTTAGTCCTGGTCAAGTCCAAGCTTGGTCCTGGAGTTGCTTTGCTCCCATTTGGTTTTGACCCGATTTAGTCACGGTTCAGTTCCTGTATCAATTTCTGCTTTTAAACCATTTGCGTGTCTCGTGTTCGACATGGACTGAACCTTTAAACGCCCAAGGTCACATTATCTCTCAAAAACAAAAGGATTAAAGAATGGATCCATATTATTCATAAATGTATCTTTAGTGTGCAGGTGATAAACGGGCCCATCTCTTCTTCACTCCGTCAGAATGAGCGCTGAAAAGCATAAAGCCGCGCGATCTTTCAAGTATTTATTCAACGACGACGAGGAGCAGAATTTGCCTCGACCTTTCATTCGCCATAGCAACAAGTGGAGAGTAAACAAGCACAATGCACTCCAGCACTCGCCCAGGGACAAAGGCACGAGAGGCAGACACTCAAGTCACCCAGTAGAAATAGCCCATAAGTAATTATTTATCAAGCCCTCCTGAGGATCCTTTTGTGATCAAATATTTATCAATCTGGAAGGTGTTACGGCTCCGTTTCACCGCGGAAACGGAGAACGAGTCATTCTTCTCCGACCTAACGGAAACGTCAAAGTGTGAAGTGATTATGCCACGCAGAGGGAGGAATTATAAGAGCGATGTCGACCATAAAACGGGTTCTTTCAGCGAGGTGAAGTTCTGCAGCTCGGAGATGCATTCAGGACTTAGTTACAAACAAGAAAAATCATAATCATTCCGTTTGGTTCTTTAGGCATCTTTATTCATGCACTGAAAAAACACTTGCACATATGTAAAAAGCACGTTTATTATTGCTCTTCTATGACTGGTGTGCCGTTTTTCTGTCTTGGATATTTGTTGGAGCTGCAGCATCTGAATGATTTCTGATCAAACTGCGTCACGTTAACACAAACTACATTAAAGTATTTGACACGGTTGTTTATGCAGAACGACGCTGCAGAATATTTTAATGTTATTCTGTAAAAAGCCTTTCACTTGTTTACCTTTGCGTTCGTTTTCAAAATGGTCAAACGGGGTAAATAGAATGCGTGTCACGAGTCGGGTGATGCTAAAGCAACACGCGCATTAAGCTTATTTGAAATGTGTGACGCCCACTTTGACCTGTAGGGGCCCAGGCCGCCTTTTAGCATTAGCAATCCGCCAACAGGCGACCGTTTAACCTATTAATGCAAAAACAAACGATTATTAGTGAAATTATTGCATGAATTCTAACTCAACTTTAAGAAAACAAAGAGAGCAAAGTCTCAAATGATCAAATAGTGAATTATTACCATAATTACGACCAAAATGGATGAACTAATCAAACTATTAAGAGCGTCTGATTGCAGCACTTTTTGCTAACGTCACTTTTTTGCTAACAATGTCCGTGAATTGTGCGGTTTTAAAGATCAGAAATAAACTGCGCGTCAGCTTTTAAAACAAGACACTTTTACCTCGGGGACTGCTCTCAATTAGAAAGTCAATTTAAACATTTGTAATTGCAAATTAGCCGATCCGGGTCAAGTGTCTGGCTTTGATCCGCACCATATCGCTCCACTGTTCGTTTTACTGGCCTTTTTGTTCGTCCTTCTTCCATTTGCCTAATTTAATCCACTCGCTTCCCTCTCAAATGCCTCACACGCTCCATTGAGATTCCGCAGGAGTACTTAACAATATTATTATTTATGCGTAGCAGCCGGAAACATTTTCTAATACATCTTTCTGTCAGCGGCAGTCGCGTCTAATCATCATCGCCGCGGGGGACGCTAAAACACAGGCGACGCAAGGACACAAGGAAGACGGGGGGAGAGAGAAGTAGTACCTGGTGTTAGCGATATTCAGGCTCGGCGCTCGGAGGCAGGAGACCACCAGCCGAGAGCCGCGGCAAATGAAAAACTACACCATTAATATGTATGCGGAGCGGCCGCCATCGAGCCGGCTCCAAAACACACAGTGAGGGAGACGGCGAGCTGCCCGGGAAAGACTGTAGCGGGTTTTAAGCGTGGGCGAGCCCTGGCGGATGACCTTTACGCCGGGGAAGTAATGAAAGGAGATGATGGAGGGCTGACCCGGCGACGACGAGGAGTTTGGAAAAGAATATAAATGCACTCGTTCGTCAGGTTCTTTAAACGCGTTTTGTCGGGTTTGAGAAGTCGAGCTGCGTCGCCGATCACGTGAATGAGTCGTTTTGGCTGGTTTAAAACTAAATCCGACTCCAATTTGGAAAGATTGTTGTGTCATTCGGTGCTCGTCAGTTTAACGTATTTTCTGGACTATAAGTCGCACTGGAGTATAAGTCTCACCACGGTCAAAATTATGACTTACAGTCCGGAAAATAAGATAATCAAGCTTGGTTTGGACCCAGGTTAACGTGCTTTTCTCCCACCCACTCCTCCTATTGGTCAACGTCCGTCACGCTCGTGAGTGAGTGACAGCTGGATTCGACCAATCGCAGAATGGCAGTGAAGCAGAGAGATTTCTTACAGGAACAGGCTCTGTGCACGACAACATTTCCACAAAATGATTTCCCAAATAGGTTTTGCCAAGTCGTGCGAAATTCAATATCAATATCAGGCGGTGGCAGTGAATTTGGTCAAATACTTGAGCGGAGGTCGTGGCTTTGTAAAGGCAGATCTGTCCGGCCTCGAGGCTGGAGACAAACACATTTTTAAATACTACCAAAAACATTTACAATACATTTGAATCTGTTTTCATGAATGTCGCTCAGTATTAATTGATGTATATATTGTTTTTATGTTTGTCTCTCAAATGTGAAGTGTCTTTGGGTATCATGAAAAGGGCTACATAAGTGCTATTATTATGCATTATGTATTCTCATGATTATTATGATCATTATGGGGTGGGCGGGGAGTCCTTGCCCCAAGTGGAGGAGTTCAAGTATCTCGGGGCCTTGTTCTCGAGTGAGGGAAGGATGGAGCGTGATTATGATTATTACTATTATATTGTATTCAATTCAATTCACATTTGTAACGCCCCAAATCAGAACATCGATGAAAAAACAGATTAAACAATGTCCCAGCTCCCGTGTCCTTAGACCCTCCTTCATGGTCAGGAAAAACTACAAACCCTCTTGGGGAAAAGGTGAAACCCCTGAGGAGTTCCAGAGTGAAGGAAAGATACCATACACTCCATAGTGATTGTATTGTTAACAAATAAACAAATAAAAACATTCTAAATTAAAGTTCAGACTAGATCAAGTAGATGAATATGTCGTCTGACAATAATATCTGGATTAGCCAAGATACAGTAAATAGCTTATAATGAAGAACACAGAGCCTCTAAAGTTATGTTCTGGGTGTTTTATTGTAGAACTCTGCACATTTCTATTGAATGCATGTTACTAGAGCGATCACCATATTACTACACAATGTAAAAATAGAAAAGAAAAGCCTCCATTGTCTCCTTGACCTCCCCGCAGCTGTTGTCTTCCGTCCACTCTCCATCGCTTCTCACTGTGGCTCATCTCTCCAATCACCCCTAACCACTCCTCCTCCTCCTCCCCTCTCGTCTTCTTTATCTTCCTCTTCCTCCCTCGCTTTTCGCCATCCACACAAATGACTCAGTAAAACAGGTCAAGTGTTACAAAATTCCCCCTGCAGCTCAACCTGCCTAATACAAGGCCCGGCTCATTGCACCAAGACAAGTAATAAGCTGCCTACTCACTCTGACCCGCGCAGACAGGCTGTACCCACACATAATGAGAAGACGCTCGGATATTATGCATCGACTGCAGCGCCACATGGAGCAGCTAATACACACAATACTGTAAAAGTGAGACGCGAGCGGAGGTGGCCGAGTTACTATGGATACACTCCGTATGCTATAGTGTGTCCATAAACGCAGGTATTAAAAGCGGCTTCTGAATGATAAAATATAAGAAATAAGACTTGTTGTTATTATTATTGTGCTTTTTTTTGGTATTTGGTATTAAAGTTTAGGCCGTGGCTGCAGAGCCGCGGCGCGGTCAAAGGGCCCAGCAGTTTCAGGAACCGCGGCACTGCAATATAGCCTCATGGCTAACCCTAACATTAACCCTGACCTTAACCCTAACCTTAACCTTAACCCGGCGCGGTCTAAAACGGCGCGGTCAAATAGCGCAGCAGTTTCAGGAGCCGCGGCACAAAATAACATGGCAGTTTCGGCCGCGCGCCGCGGCCTAAAGTATAACTCACATTCGATTCACTGTAAACTGTAATACTGATCTAAAATGTATTAATAATTTTGTTTGTTTATATAGAAAAGTGAATGGACTGGAGATTACATTTTTTATTTAATTTTTATATTTAATTTTCTATTTATTATTTTAATTTTCATCGTATTCATTGTATTGATTTAAGTTATTCATTGAATTTTTTTTATTGATTAAATTAAATGTATTAAATTCAATCATGGATTTATTTAATTCATTTATTTAATTAATTGTTTTAATTTTATTTTCTTAATTTTCTATATAAATTTTATTCATTTCATTTATTTTTACTTGCTAAGCAGCCACGTTTGTTTTCACACAAACATGAAATAACTTCTTTGGGGTTTGCGGCATCAATTTCTGAAGCAATTATGAAAAAATAATTTCTCTTTGGTTTATTTACACCGACTGAAAACACATTGAACTTTGTGCTGGTTTTGTTTCATGTGAATAGTTCCATTAAAAACATTCACCACAAACCAGGACAAATCTGTCAGTGAATCAAACGACCATTGAAGAGCGAGGTCACCACGGCTACACTACGCTACACAAAACAAGATTCCACCGCTACAATTTCTGAATTCTTTGAAAAGTACCCTTCGCCCGCCTCGTCGTGCACAAAGGTCGTTGTGCACAAAGGTTTCTCCACTCTCTGTTTACCTCTGCACTAATGAATAGCAATTGGGCAAAAGAGGTTCCCTGAAGTGAAGCAGCCAAAGTGGCATTAGGAGGAGGACAGGAGGATGAACGAGCCAGAAACACAACACACTTGGCCTTTAACACTGGGTCTGCGCACGCGCACGCACACGCATAAGTGCCTGGGGCTGCACAGATAGAGAAGGTAACAGCTCTATACATCACTGCAGAGCGCTGCTCTGGAGAAGGATGAGCTGTGAGGGCGAGCAGGACAGTGTTGGTAATGCACGGATAAATCGAAGCTCGCACACTGCAAAAAGAGAAACAAAAGGGGGAGACAGCAATATCGTTTAGGTTTCTATGTAAAAAAGTGGCAATGTATTGTGAGTGGTTTTTGACTCATGTTTTAGTAATGCTTTGAGAGTTAAATTTATTTGAACGGAGAATATTTTGTGTCGATTTGACTTTATAAAGCAAATCAAGAATCCAAGTTTGTGCCATTTATCATTTTTTGCAGTGTTTAATGCTTTGTTTTTAATATTTCAGAAAGTTTTGGATGATTCTGTTCCTTTTCCATGCCCAAAGTCCAGAAGGTCCATCCATCCATCCATCCATCTTCTGCCGCTTTATCCGGGGCCGGGTCGCGGGGGCAGCAGTCTGAGCAGGGACTCCCAGACTTCCTTCTCCCCAGACACTTCCTCTAACTCCTCCGGGGGGATCCCGAGGCGTTCCCAGGCCAGCCGAGAGACATAGTCTCTCCAGCGTGTCCTGGGTCTTCCCCGGGGCCTCTTCCCGGTGGGACATGCCTGAAACACCTCCCGAGGGAGGCGCCCAGGAGGCATCCGGAACAGATGCCCGAGCCACCTCAGCTGGCTCCTCTCGACGTGGAGGAGCAGCGGCTCTACTCCGAGCTCCCCCCGTGTGGCCGAGCTCCTCACCTTATCTCTAAGGGAGCGCCCAGCCACCCGGCGGAGGAAACTCATTTCGACCGCTTGTATCCGCGATCTTGTTCTTTCGGTCACTACCCAAAGCTCATGACCATAGGTGAGGGCAGGAACGTAGACCGACCGGTAAATAGAGAGCTTTGCCTTTCGGCTCAGCTCCCTCTTTACCACAACGGTCCGATGCAGCGACTGCATCACTGCAGCCGCTGCACCGATCCGCCTGTCGATCTCACGCTCCATCCTTCCCTCACTCGTGAACAAGACCCCGAGATACTTGAACTCCTCCACTTGGGGCAAGGACACCCCACCCACCTGGAGAGGGCAAGCCACCTTTTTCCGGTCGAGAACCATGGCCTCGGATTTGGAGGTGCTGATTCTCATCCCAGCCGCTTCACACTCGGCTGCAAACCGTCCCAGTGCATGTTGCAGGTCCGGGTTTGATGGAGCCATCAGGACAACATCGTCTGCAAACAGCAGAGATGAGATCCTGTGGTCCCCAAACCGGACCCCCTCCGACCCCTGACTGCGCCTAGAAATTCTGTCCATAAAAATTATGAACAGAACCGGTGACACAGGGCAGCCCTGGCGGAGTCCAACATGCACTGGGAACAGGTCTGACTTACTGCCGGCAATGCGAACACAGCTCCTGCTCCGGTCATACAGGGACCGGACAGCCCTGAGCAAAGGGCCCCGGACCCCGTACTCCCGGAGCACCCCCCAAAGGACACCCCGAGGGACACGGTCAAAAGCCTTCTCCAGATCCACAAAGCACATGTGGACTGGTTGGGCAAACTCCCATGAACCCTCGAGCACCCGATGGAGGGTATAGAGCTGGTCCAGTGTTCCACGACCGGGACGAAAACCACTCTGCTCCTCCTGAATCCGAGGTTCGACTATCGGTCGGATTCTCCTCTCCAGTACCTTGGAATAGACCTTACCCGGGAGGCTGAGGAGTGTGATCCCTCTGTAGTTGGAACACACCCTCCGGTCCCCCTTCTTGAACAGAGGGACCACCACCCCGGTCTGCCAGTCCAGAGGCACGGTCCCCGAACGCCACGCGATGTTGCAGAGACGTGTCAACCAAGACAGTCCTACAACATCCAGATACTTTAGGTACTCAGGGCGGATCTCATCCACCCCCGGAGCCCTGCCACCGAGGAGTTTGCGGACAACCTCAGTGACTTCAGCTTGGGTGATGGATGAGCCAGCCTCCGAGTCCCCGGTCTCTACTTCCTCTTCAGAAGACGTGACTGAGGGATTAAGGAGATCCTCAAAGTATTCCTTCCACCGTCCGACGACATCCCCAGTCGAGGTCAGCAGGCCTCCACCCGCACCGTAAACGGTGTTTGTGAGACACTGCTTCCCCTTCCTGAGGCGCCGGACGGTTTGCCAGAATTTCTTTGGTGCCGACCGATAGTCCTCCTCCATGGCCTCCCCGAACTCCTCCCAGGCCCGGGTTTTTGCCTCTGCGACAGCACGAGCCGCGGCTCGCTTGGCCTGCCGATACCCGTCGATGACCTCCGGAGACCTACAAGCCAGAGTGGCCTGATAGGCCTCCTTCTTTAGTCTGACGGCATCCCTTACTTCCGGTGTCCACCACCGGGTTCGGGGGTTGCCGCCACGACAGGCACCGGAGACCTTGCGACCACAGCTCCGAGCAGCCGCATCAACAATGGAGGCGGAGAACATGGTCCACTCGGACTCAATGTCCCCAGCCTCCCCCGGGACATGGGAGAAGCTCTCCCGGAGGTGCGAGTTGAATACCCTACTGACAGAGGGCTCCACTAGACGTTCCCAACAGACCCTCACAATGCGCTTGGGTCTGCCAAGTCTGTCCGGCTTCCTCCTCCGCCAGCGGATCCAACTCACCACCAGGTGGTGATCGGTTGACAACTCTGCCCCTCTCTTCACCCGAGTGTCCAAGACACGCGGCCGGAGGTCTGATGACACGACAACTAAGTCGATCATTGACCTCCGGCCTAGGGTGTCCTGGTGCCACGTGCACTGATGGACACCCTTGTGCTTGAACATGGTGTTCGTTATGGACAATCCGTGGCTAGCACAGAAGTCCAATAACTGAACACCGCTCGGGTTCAGATCGGGGAAGCCGTTCTTCCCGATCACCCCTCTCCAGGTGTCACTGTCATTGCCCACGTGGGCGTTGAAGTCCCCCAGTAGAACAACGGAGTCCCCGGTCGGTGCACTGTCCAGTACCCCTCCCAAGGACTCCAAGAAGGCCGGGTACTCTGCACTGCTGTTCGGCCCGTAGGCCGCCACAACAGTGAGAGACCTGTCCCCCACCCGAAGGCGGAGGGACGCGACCCTCTCGTTCACCGGGGTAAACTCCAACACATGGCGGCTGAGCTGAGGGGCTATCAGCAAGCCCACACCAGCCCGCCGCCTCTCCCCGCGGGCAACACCAGAGAAGTGGAGCGTCCAGCCCCTCTCGAGGAGATGGGTTCCAGAGCCCAAACTGTGCGTGGAGGTGAGGCCGACTATATCTAGTCGGTATCGCTCAACCTCCCGCACAAGCTCAGGCTCTTTCCCCCCCAGCGAGGTGACATTCCATGTCCCCAGAGTTAGTCTCTGTGTCCGGAGATCTGGTCGCCGAGGCCCCTGCCGTCGACTGCCGCCCAGATCTCTCTGCACCGGCCCCCTATGGATCCTCCTGCGGGTGGTGGGCCCACGGGAGGGCGGCCCCACGTCGCTCTTTCGGGCTGTGCCCGGCCGGGCCCCGTGGGGTAAGACCCGGCCACCAGGCGCTCGCCATGGAGCACCCATCCCAGGCCTGGCTCCAGGATGGGGCCCCGGTGACGCCGATCCGGGCGACGTGAACTGCCTTGATTGTGTCGTCGTCATAAGAGGCTTCTGAACCGATCTTTGTCTGACCCGTCACCTAGGACCTGTTTGCCTTGGGAGACCCTACCAGGGGCATGAAGCCCCCGACAACATAGCTCCCGGGATCATTCGGGCACTCAAACCCCTCCACCACGTTAAGGTGTCGGCTCAAGGAGGAGAGTCCAGAAGGTTTCGATATTTATTTTGAGCAAAGTACTGTTTTTTCCGGACTATAAGCCTTTTTCAAAGTTTTGGCCGGGGTGCGACTTATACTTATATTTATACTTATATACTTCTATCCTACTATCCGGAGCGACTTATATTCGATATAGTTTGTTATTTTCACACTTGCAACTGCATTTCATACTCCAGTGCGACTTATATATGTTTTTTTCTTCTCTATTATGCATTTTTTGGCTGGTGCGACTTATACTATACAAGTCTTAACCAAGACCCGTTCCACCGTGAATGTTCCACAGTACGGCGTTAAACCGGTGCATCTCCATGGTGACGAGCGTGTGACACCAACGGGCAAAATTACGGCTCAGATCAGCGGGGCGACCTCGCTTAAACGTCTCAGAAATGGACGTTTTATGGCCGTTGTCGGGGAGCTAAATTTACAAACTAGGAAAGTGCTTCCACGACATGAGGCGACATAAAACAATGAATAGTGATAACAGTAAAACATAAACTATGATCAAATAAAAGGCATGCGTAGACTTTAACGGAGTGCTAAATATACAGTATGGACGGAGAAATATTCAGTTCAAGTGAGTTATTTGGGTATTTTTTAGGTATTTTTTGTTTTTGTGGAGTGAGAGACGGTTTTCAGGCAAAGTATCGAAAATCTGATATTAATTGATGCTAAAACTACTATCAAAACTACATACAGTATTTTCCAGATTATAAAATTATATTAAAAAAAATGCATAATAGAAAAGAAAAAAACATAGGTTGCACTGGAGTATACATTATGGGTACATTTATTTGATGAAATCCAAGACCAAGAACAGACATTTCATCTGTAAATGCAGTTTAAAATAATAAGAGATGAGGGAACATGGTGAATAGGTGTACGTATGCTAACGCTAACACCTTCAGCTACATGACGTATGCTAACGCTAACACCCTCAGCTACATGAGGTACAGACAGAACTGTGGTAAGTGTCTGGTATGTTAACGTAACATATGAACAGTTATTCAGATAACTATAGCATAAAGAACATGCTAACAAGTTTACCAAAGCATCAGTTTTACCCCAAATCACTAAATCCACTGAATTCTTCTTCCTCTGTGTCACTTCTAAACAACTCCACAAACTCCAGAGGAAGAGGAAGTGCAGATTCTTCTTCTGCGTCGCTTAGAGCCTAGAGCGCCCTCTTGTGGTTGTCAGTGGGAAAATAATGAATAATATCACATATAAGTCGTAAGTCTCATCCCGGCCAAAACTATGAAAAAAGGTGCTACTTATAATCCAGAAAATACGGTACTAATTCGAATAAGCGTAAAAACAAAAAAAACAACTCTCAAATTTCTTCAACTTTCTTTTCCATTTTAGACTGAGTTTCATTAGAACTTTACGATCACATTGTATCACCTTTAAACTCCTCAAACGCACACAAACGTCTCTTTTTATAGCACAAACAAATGGATTCAAACGTATTTATGAGTTTTTAGTAAATCCTCTGAGCAGCAGCTGTCGTTCGGTGGGTTAATGACGCGGACCAACTCAAATGTGCCGGAACACGAATTAATCACATTTGGAGCCGCCGATTCACGCTACATGTGGAGTCTGTATTTTCATACCATTTATCGTCCCGGCTCGCGTACAAAGAACCGCCGCCCGCCATTGCCATTTCCTCGAGACGCTCCCGATCGGCCAATGAGGTGCGGATGGCGTTAGCGCCTTTGTTAGCGTGATAATCGCCGGGGTTGACAAACACTTCACGTAGCCGCTCCGCCGCGCCAAAAAGACAAATCTGAATAACGTTTAATTTCCTCCTGGAAGATTAGCTCGCTTTGTGGGCCGGAGACTTCACACGAGCGTCGCCGGGGTCTGCTCGCGGACAGTCGGACGGGCGGGGCGGGCTGTGTGCGCCGCATGGCAATGGATGTTCTCCTTGCACGAGTCTTTTTTCTTTTTCTTTTCCATAAAACATTTCACAGCAAAGTGCACTTCAGCCGTGAATCGGGAGCCATTACCCGTGACGCCGCGGAAGAGGGGGTTGAATGACGGGCGCGAATGACAAGAGTAGGCCCCCGAAGGACGGCAAAGGTTAACAATGGTCCCGAGACGGCAAGGAGAGCGGCGGAGAAAGGGGGAGGTCATCTAACGCTCAGAGAAAACACGGAACAAAGTAAAGGATACGTACAGGTGAGGCCAGACGAGCTGAGAAAGTCGAGGCAATCTCAAGGCCACTTTGGAGCGGCTTTGTCTGATACAAAACACCTTTTGACTCCGTCTGGGGCCCCGGGCGTCTATTTTTGTAAACAAATAATATATAGTGGTTGTAGGTGCACTCGAAGTTCAGAGAGGACCAGCTCTAGAGCCATCGTCAATAAAGCCAAACCTTTACCAAGGTGAAATGTGCAAGACTATCACCAAGAAGCAACGGAAAAGACAAAGTGGCTTTACATTGATGTTGGTTCAAACTCTCACATCTCTCAGTCCTGGGTCAGACCTGGGACCTGGGTCAGACCTGGGTCAGACCTGGGTCAGTCCTGGGTCAGTCCTGGGTCAGTCCTGGGTCAGACCTGGGTCAGTCCTGGGTCAGACCTGGGTCAGTCCTGGGTCAGTCCTGGGTCAGACCTGGGTCAGTCCTGGGTCAGTCCTGGGTCAGACCTGGGTCAGTCCTGGGTCAGACCTGGGTCAGTCCTGGGTCAGACCTGGGTCAGACCTGGGTCAGTCCTGGGTCAGACCTGGGTCAGTCCTGGGTCAGACCTGGGTCAGTCCTGGGTCAGTCCTGGGTCAGACCTGGGTCAGACCTGGGTCAGTCCTGGGTCAGACCTGGGTCAGACCTGGGTCAGTCCTGGGTCAGTCCTGGTCGGTACTAGTTTAATTCTGGTTCAGTTCTGGATGGGCAATTTTACAAAGCATTGTTGGTAAAGCATTTTGTATATTATTTCCTCACAAATATATATTTCCTCACTATCGGCAGTTATTGTATTGTATAAACTCTATTTGTTACGTATTTATTGAAAATGTGTTGGGAATATTTTGCGTGACCCAAAATGTACATGTTGTGCCCTATGAAAAATCTGTCCCATAGTAGAATGTATTTGAATAGTCCTGCCTTAGACTTAGTGTTTGTAAACAAAATAACGCGTCACATTAGCATTTATGGAGTTAGCGCTGATGTATTTTCAACGGGAGAGTTAGCGTTAGCCTCCAAACGTTACAAAGTATGAACATCTAGGGCTGTTTTGGCGACCACATATGAGTAACACCAGATCCTTCAAACAAAACATTAAGTATAGAAGTGTTTTGTGTTATATTGTTACTGTTAGCCTGTATGCTAATTCAGGCTAATTAAGTTTTTAAATATGTTATTCTGGACATGACTGCACCAAAAACATGACGATGTCTGACAATGAAATACACGTCTTGTTTCATCTAGTGCCACACATTATACAGTATTAAGTGAACTTTGAAGTTATAGATTGATAGTTGTACTTGTTGGTAAATGTGACGCACATAAGCCCCATGTGTCTGTGAATGACACAAATAGTGTTTTTTTCTTTGCTGTCCCATTTAAATGAAAGTGACAGATGTCCAGCCAAGTACCCGGCTGCAGCTGGACGCATCACTCCTGGACGGGTCTAGTGCAGTTAAACATGTCAACAGCCTCGTATCCAACAGCTTTGGAGTGGATTGATCTGGCCTGAAAGTATCTCCACTGCCCTAAGTGAACTGCACTGCTTTAAAGGCGTAATGGACGATTTTTCGCCGATTTGAGAACTCAAGCAGAAGTGCGCATACGCAATCCCACGAGTAGCCGCGTGCGTTTATTAGCGCGACGGATCGCATCGCATCTCTCATCTCCGTAGATTTCCGTCTCTTCTGAGCTCGAACTGTCTTTCTCCATCTTAATTTTGTCCCGTAGACTGAGTGTACCGGAAAAAAATCTATTATAATATTATTATAATAGATCAATGCGCTTAAACAGGCGGAAACATGCACTATGATTGACACGTGGCAGGACTAATCGGCCGTCCACACCACGAGGAAATGAGACTCAGATTTGGGCCAAAATGTCGTCCATTCAACCTTTAAGTGAACTGCACTGGCCTTTGAGGCTCCAAAGTGGATCGCTCATGGTTTTACCTCTCAAAGCCGTCTAGCCCTCTTCCGCTTCCAAGTCCGCCCTCTTCCGCTTCCAAGTCCGCCCTCTTCCGCTTCCAAGTCCGCCCTCTTCCGCTTCCAAGTCCGCCCTCTTCCACTTCAAGTCCGCCCTCTTATTTAAAAAATGACACAAACTTGAAGTCTCTCCAACAGGCGCGCAAGTGCCACTTTTACACGTTTGCCACACATTTTACACCTCATTCATGTTGTGAGCAGGACTCGACATTGAACCAAAGGCACATTTGAGATGACATGCCTTGGTAAACACGACAGAATTATAACACTGTATGATTGTAATCATGTCAGATAAACGCTTATGTCAGCGATGGCGGGCAATCGAACAGACGGGCAAATGAGAGGGTGAAAAAAGTCACGCAATTGAATGACTTCTAATTTCTCATGATTCGCCGCTGATTGAACCGCTGTGGATGCGCGCGCTCGGTACAACGCAGATATCATCAGCCGCCGTGTAAGTAATAATGAGTCTTTTCCGGTCAATGGGTCGAGATCGTGCTGTAGAACTTAGAGAAAATGTGATGTCTCCGTCTGACCATCAGCCACGTCCATCTGGGTCAGGAACCAGCAGGAGAACAGGGCAAAGATGCACAGAAGGCGGTCGCAAATATGCAAACCACACACGGAAAAGGGCCAAACAAATGAGTTTAACAAATTCAGGATCTCTATCTGGGAACGTGACATTACTGCGTGAACTATGCAGAGGCAAAGTGTGTCCACTCACTAGATCCGGGACCATTAAGTCATAAATTATTGTATTCCATCGATATAGAAACAGCTCCAGTTGTGTTTTATTTCATGTAAAACTTTTTGGGGGACAGAAAACACTGGTTGGTACAAATAACATCGTCTGGGGCCGGCCCCTTGGTACGGCACCAAAGAACATTGCTCCTCATCGATTTCTCCTTTTAACAGATGACCCCGGCTTCACAGAGCACTGGGGAATTGGCTTATCAGATGTAGCTTGTGCCAAGATTGGACATTTAGTTTTCATAAACAAGCTCAGTGCGTCCTACAATCCATCTCACAAATCTATATTTTAACCTATATTTTAACTCCTCCTCAGTCTATTTAGTCCTGGTTAAGTTTGACAGGCTCAGAGCAAAAGTACTCAAGTGAGAGTACTGTTACTTCAAACAATATATGTATTTATGTAGATATTGGGTTCTAGAAGTCTCCTCATTCCTCCTTTCCATGAAAGCATGTTATCTTTCCTCTCTATTTACCTTATTCCAGACGCCCGTCCTGCAATGCGACCCCTGCGCCCGGCGTGACCCCTGCGCCCGGCGTGACCCCTGCGCCCGGCGTGACCCCTGCGCCCGGCGTGACCCCAGCGCCCGGCGTGACCCCTGCGCCCGGCGTGACCCCAGCGCCCGGCGTGACCCCTGCGCCCGGCGTGACCCCTGCGCCCGGCGTGACCCCAGCGCATCAGTTCTACACAGACTAAAAAGCTGTTTAAAGGATATTTTAGCTGTGAGACCCTCGTTGTCCTCTTATGTAGGGATGAAGCTAAGTACAAGTCCAGGAACGTCTTAAATAAGGGAACAATGTTAAAATACAGTTAAATGCTCAAAAAAGTATGGGTCCCTTATTATCCAATAATAAAGAGAGGCTCGCCTCTCCACAGATCTGGACATTTAGAACATTCCAGGTAAAGCAACAGCATCTCTTTAGCCGACTTTCCACCAGTAAAGTTACACAGTCATTACACTCTACTTCCTCTGCAGTGAAGTGGCTTCATCATGGGCATAAAAACTGTATTTCTGAGCCCAAAGTGAGACAGTAAATGGAGCTGTTGACCCGGCATTAAAGTCACTCTCCATTCACACGTCTCACCTTTGATTCTGGACTCAAGGAGAGAAAAGAACATTGAACACCTCGACATGAACAATTCTTCCTTTGAATTTAAAACGTCTTGTATTATGTAGAGACCAGTGTTGGACCGATTAGTTTGTGAAAGTAATCAGATTACTCATTACTACTCTTGATTACTTCGTTCTGCTAATTAAACATCCATTTTTTATATTTTTTAAAGCTATAATGAATTTAAACTAGTTTATAAGATGAAACAGGGCAACATTTATAGATGGATCTGTCAGATAATGTTAAAAGGCATTATTTTAATAGCTGCTATAACCATAATATCAGTGCATCAGTGTATTATCAGGGTATTATCAGGGTAATATCAGGGTAATATCAGGGTAATATCAGCGTAATATCAGAGTAATAGTGTATTATAAGTGTATTATAAGTGTAACGTCAGTGTAATATCAGCTTAACAGTGCATTATAAGTGTATTATAAGTGTAATGTCAGTGTAATATAAGCTTAATAGTGCATTATAAGTGTATTATAAGTGTATTATAAGTGTAACGTCAGTGTAATATCAGCTTAATAGTGCATTATAAGTGTATTATAAGTGTATTATAAGTGTAATGTCAGTGTAATATCAGCTTATTAGTGCATTATAAGTGTATTATAAGTGTAATGTCAGTGTAATATAAGCTTAAGTGTATTATAAGTGTATTATAAGTGTATTATAAGTGTAACGTCAGTGTAATAGCTTATTAGTGTATTATAAGTGTAATGTCAGTGTAATATCAGCTTATTAGTGCATTATAAGTGTATTATAAGTGTAACGTCAGTGTAATATCAGCTTAATAGTGCATTATAAGTGTATTATAAGTGTATTATAAGTGTAATGTCAGTGTAATATCAGCTTATTAGTGCATTATAAGTGTATTATAAGTGTAATGTAAGTGTAATATAAGCTTAATAGTGCATTATAAGTGTATTATAAGTGTATTATAAGTGTAACGTCAGTGTAATATCAGCTTAATAGTGTATTATAAGTTTATTATAAGTGTATTATAAGTGTAACGTCAGTGTAATAGCTTATTAGTGTATTATAAGTGTAATGTCAGTGTAATATAAGCTTAATAGTGCATTATAAGTGTATTATAAGT
>NW_027315945.1:34684425-34806925 GCF_026437365.1 Eucyclogobius newberryi | reverse complement strand
GGCGGAAAAGTTACGCAGTTTCTAGCCACAACCTGGCCCAGAACATCAGTTTTTTAAGAGCTTAAAGCGCCCCCTACAGGTCGCACGACTCATTGAACTAAAATGCAGTGAAGATAAATATATTTAGAATTTTGTTACATTTAATTAAACTGTTATCCCAGAATATCTCATTTTTTAGGTTTATATTTTCACTTCCTTAATTATAATTGATGACATCACACTTGGAAATTACCCAGTGAAAACTCATCTAATGTCACAATTATTTTTATTCAACAAAGACAAATATATGAGAATTACTTTATTTTGTTGAATTCCTGTTTAGAACGTCAAAAAATAAAAATCTTAATTATGCATAAACTTTGTCTGGAATGAGTGTCCCCAGTGTGATGTCACTTCCTGTCGATTTCTACAGATTTTTCAACGTTTTCCCCTCAAATACCTGCTCGATTGGTGCAAAACTATAATGTATAAGCACAACAGATACAAACACACCAAATAAAGTCAACATTAGAACCTGTCATAAACCTGTCATACGTCACTTTAATATCTCTGTACGTCGTCCGATCAAACAAAGACTGAACTAAACCAAACGGACCGAGGGCGACGCCTGCGACACTCACGATTAAAGGTCTCATCGGTCACGTTCGCCGTCCTCCAGATGCATTTGCACAATAAAACACAGGCACACAGCGGCGGCCTATAAACCCCAGCTACACGTCCACCTCCTGAAGCCCATATTTGGCAGAAACACTCAAAAAACCCATAAGCGCATCACATTTCTACCACATCAGCGACAAACCCGACGTTCTAATGCATTCTCTCTCTCACATTCCCTCTCCTCTGAAGTCCTCTTAAAGTCTCCCCGTTTCCTTAATGACCCTTTTCAATAGTTTAGACCCTCTTGTTCCTCCAAAAAGAGATTATTGTATTAAGGTGCCATGTTCCTGCCCCCATTTTGGGCTCTGACGCAGCTCGGGGGGGGATTTTTCACGTCTCATCTCCTGCCCGTGACTAATGCGACTCAAATTACATCCAAATTACATCCACGTTCTCGCTGTATTTTCCCATATTTGCGCCGTAGTAGCTATGGAAACTGATGAAGCAGTATTTAAGCATTCGCCGCAATCACCGGAATCGCACACAGTACGTGCTCCAATGAACTGAGAATCGCCGTGGTCATTTATTATCGTGTTACCTTGCAGAAAACTACGCCAAACTTGGAAAAACAAACAAAAAACAAGCATTTTGAATACTTTTAGTTTGAGGATTTCCGTCAAAACAGATAAAAGCAATAAACGGTAAGAATATAATAAAACAATAATGATCAGCACTTGTAGCATAAAAACATAAGGTGGTCGCTTTCATCGTCGCTTCCATCGTCGCTTTTATCGTCTATTTCATAGTCGCTTCCATTGTCGCTTTTATCGTCTATTTCATCGTCGCTTCCATTGTCGCTTTTATCGTCTATTTCATCGTCGCTTCCATCGTCGCTTTTATCGTCTATTTCATCGTCTATTTCATCGTCGCTTCCATCGTCGCTTCTATCGTCTATTTCATCGTCTATTTCATCGTCGCTTCCATCGTCGCTTCTATCGTCGCTTCTATCGTCGCTTCCATCGTCGCTTCTATTGTCGCTTCTATCGTCTATTTCATCGTCGGTTCCATCGTCGCTTCTATTGTCTATTTCATCGTCGGTTCCATCGTCGCTTCTATTGTCTATTTCATCGTCGCTTCCATCGTCGCTTCTATTGTCGCTTTTATCGTCTATTTCATCGTCGCTTCCATCGTCGCTTTTATCGTCTATTTCATCGTCTATTTCATCGTCGCTTCCATCGTCGCTTCTATTGTCTATTTCATCGTCTATTTCATCGTCGCTTCCATCGTCGCTTTTATCGTCTATTTCATCGTCTATTTCATCGTCGCTTCCATCGTCGCTTCTATCGTCTATTTCATCGTCTATTTCATCGTCGCTTCCATGTCGCTTCTATCGTCGTTCTATGTCGTTCATGGCTTCTATTGTCGTCGTTCTATGTGATTTCGTCGTCGGTTCATGTGTCTATTGTCTATCGTCGCTTCATCGTCGCTTCTATTGCGCTTTATCGTCTATTCATCGTCGCTTCCATTGTCGCTTTTATAGTCTATTTCATCGTCGCTTTCATCGTCGCTTCTATCTCATCGTCGCTTCCATCGTCGCTTTTATCGTCCATTTCATCGTCGCTTCCATCGTCGCTTTATCGTCCATTTCATCGTCGCTTCCATCGTCGCTTCTATCGCTATTTCATCGTCGCATTCATCGTCGCTTAATCGTGCTTTTATTGTCTTCGTCGCTTCCATCGTCGCTTTATCGTCTATTTCATCGTCCGACCTTCCATCGTCGCTTTCTCATCGTCGTTCACTTCATCGTCGCTTCCATCGTCGCTTTTATTGTCGCTTTTATCGTCTATTTCATCGTCTATTTCATCGTCGCTTCCATCGTCGCTTCTATCGTCTATTTCATCGTCTATTTCATCGTCGCTTCCATCGTCGCTTTCATCGTCTATTTCATCGTCTATTTCATTGTCTATTTCATCGTCGCTTCCATCGTCTATTTCATCGTCGCTTCCATCGTCGCTTTTATCGTATATTTCATCGTCTATTTCATCGTCGCTTCCATCGTCGCTTCCATCGTCGCTTTTATCGTCGCTTTTATCGTCGCTTCTATCGTCTATTTCATCGTCGCTTGCATCGTCGCTTCTATCGTCGCTTTTATCGTCTATTTCATCGTCGCTTCCATCGTCGCTTTTATCGTCTATTTCATCGTCTATTTCATCGTCGCTTCCATCGTCGCTTCTATCGTCTATTTCATCGTCTATTTCATCGTCGCTTCCATCGTCGCTTCTATCGTCGCTTCTATCGTCGCTTCCATCGTCGCTTCTATTGTCGCTTCTATCGTCTATTTCATCGTCGGTTCCATCGTCGCTTCTATTGTCTATTTCATCGTCGGTTCCATCGTCGCTTCTATTGTCTATTTCATCGTCGCTTCCATCGTCGCTTCTATTGTCGCTTTTATCGTCTATTTCATCGTCGCTTCCATTGTCGCTTTTATAGTCTATTTCATCGTCGCTTCCATCGTCGCTTCTATCGTCTATTTCATCGTCGCTTCCATCGTCGCTTTTATCGTCCATTTCATCGTCGCTTCCATCGTCGCTTTTATCGTCCATTTCATCGTCGCTTCCATCGTCGCTTCTATCGTCTATTTCATCGTCGCTTCCATCGTCGCTTTTATCGTCTATTTCATCGTCGCTTCCATCGTCGCTTTTATCGTCTATTTCATCGTCTATTTCATCGTCGCTTCCATCGTCGCTTCTATCGTCTATTTCATCGTCGGTTCCATCGTCGCTTCTATTGTCTATTTCATCGTCGCTTCCATCGTCGCTTCTATTGTCGCTTTTATCGTCTATTTCATCGTCTATTTCATCGTCGCTTCCATCGTCGCTTCTATCGTCTATTTCATCGTCGCTTCCATCGTCGCTTTTATCGTCTATTTCATCGTCGCTTCCATCGTCGCTTTCATCGTCTATTTCATCGTCTATTTCATTGTCTATTTCATCGTCGCTTCCATCGTCTATTTCATCGTCGCTTCCATCGTCGCTTTTATCGTATATTTCATCGTCTATTTCATCGTCTATTTCATCGTCGCTTCCATCGTCGCTTCTATCGTCTATTTCATCGTCGCTTCCATCGTCGCTTTTATCGTCTATTTCATCGTCGCTTCCATCGTCGCTTTCATCGTCTATTTCATCGTCTATTTCATTGTCTATTTCATCGTCGCTTCCATCGTCTATTTCATCGTCGCTTCCATCGTCGCTTTTATCGTATATTTCATCGTCTATTTCATCGTCGCTTCCATCGTCGCTTCCATCGTCGCTTCTATCGTCGCTTTTATCGTCTATTTCATCGTCGCTTCTATTGTCGCTTCCATCATCGTTTCGATCGTCGCTTTCCTCGTCGCTTTGATCGTCGCTTTCATCGTCACTTTCCTCGTCGCTTTTATCGTCTATTTCATCGTCGGTTCCATCGTCGCTTCTATTGTCTATTTCATCGTCGCTTCCATCGTCGCTTCTATTGTCGCTTTTATCGTCTATTTCATCGTCTATTTCATCGTCGCTTCCATCGTCGCTTCTATCGTCTATTTCATCGTCGCTTCCATCGTCGCTTTTATCGTCTATTTCATCGTCGCTTCTATCGTCGCTTTTATCGTCTATTTCATCGTCGCTTCCATCGTCGCTTTTATCGTCTATTTCATCGTCTATTTCATCGTCTATTTCATCGTCGCTTCCATCGTCGCTTTTATCGTCTATTTCATCGGCGCTTCCATTGTCGCTTTTATCGTCTATTTCATCGTCTATTTCATCGTCGCTTCCATCGTCGCTTTTATCGTCTATTTCATCGTCGCTTCCATCGTCGCTTCTATTGTCTATTTCATCGTCTATTTCATCGTCGCTTCCATCGTCGCTTTTATCGTCTATTTCATCGTCGCTTCCATCGTCGCTTCTATCGTCTATTTCATCGTCGCTTCCATCGTCGCTTTTATCGTCTATTTCATCGTCGCTTCTATCGTCGCTTTTATCGTCTATTTCATCGTCTATTTCATCGTCGCTTCCATCGTCGCTTTTATCGTCTATTTCATCGTCGCTTCCATCGTCGCTTTTATCGTCTATTTCATCGTCGCTTCCATCGTCGCTTCTATTGTCGCTTCTATCGTCTATTTCATCGTCGGTTCCATCGTCGCTTCTATTGTCTATTTCATCGTCGCTTCCATCGTCGCTTCTATTGTCGCTTTTATCGTCTTTTTCATCGTCGCTTCCATTGTCGCTTTTATCGTCTATTTCATCGTCGGTTCTATCGTCTAGTTCATCGTCGCTTCCATCGCCGCTTTTATCGTCCATTTCATCGTCGCTTCTATTGTCTATTTCATCGTCGCTTCCATCGTCGCTTCTATTGTCGCTTTTATCGTCTATTTCATCGTCGCTTCCATCGTCGCTTCTATCGTCTATGTCATCGTCGCTTCTATCGTCGCTTTTATCGTCTATTTCATCGTCGGTTCCATCGTCGCTTCTATTGTCTATTTCATCGTCGCTTCCATCGTCGCTTTTATCGTCTATTTCATCGTCGCTTCCATCGTCGCTTTTATCGTCGCTTTTATCGTCTATTTCATCGTCTATTTCATCGTCTATTTCATCGTCGCTTTCATCGTCGCTTTTATCGTCCATTTCATCGTTGCTTCCATCGTCGCTTCTATCGTCTAGTTCATCGTCGCTTCCATCGTCGCTTTTATCGTCCATTTCATCGTCGCTTCCATCGTCGCTTCTATCGTCTATTTCATCGTCGCTTCCATTGTCGCTTTTATAGTCTATTTCATTGTCGGTTCCATCGTCGCTTCTATTGTCTATTTCATCGTCGCTTCCATCGTCGCTTCTATTGTCGCTTTTATCGTCTATTTCATCGTCTATTTCATCGTCGCTTCCATCGTCGCTTCTATTGTCTATTTCATCGTCGCTTCCATCGTCGCTTCTATTGTCGCTTTTATCGTCTATTTCATCGTCGCTTCCATTGTCGCTTTTATCGTCTATTTCATCGTCGGTTCTATCGTCTAGTTCATCGTCGCTTCCATCGTCGCTTTTATCGTCCATTTCATCGTCGCTTCTATTGTCTATTTCATCATCGCTTCCATCGTCGCTTCTATTGTCGCTTTTATCGTCTATTTCATCGTCTATTTCATCGTCGCTTCTATCGTCGCTTTTATCGTCTATTTCATCGTCGGTTCCATCGTCGCTTCTATTGTCTATTTCATCGTCGGTTCCATCGTCGCTTCTATTGTCTATTTCATCGTCGCTTCCATCGTCGCTTCTATTGTCGCTTTTATCGTCTATTTCATCGTCTATTTCATCGTCGCTTCTATCGTCTATTTCATCGTCGCTTCCATCGTCGCTTTTATCGTCTATTTCATCGTCGCTTCTATCGTCGCTTTTATCGTCTATTTCATCGTCGCTTCCATCGTCGCTTTTATCGTCTATTTCATCGTCTATTTCATCGTCTATTTCATCGTCGCTTCCATCGTCGCTTCCATCGTCGCTTCTATTGTCGCTTCTATCGTCTATTTCATCGTCGGTTCCATCGTCGCTTCTATTGTCTATTTCATCGTCGCTTCCATCGTCGCTTCTATTGTCGCTTTTATCGTCTATTTCATCGTCGCTTCCATTGTCGCTTTTATCGTCTATTTCATCGTCGGTTCTATCGTCTAGTTCATCGTCGCTTCCATCGTCGATTTCATCGTCGCTTCCATCGTCGCTTCTATTGTCGCTTTTATCGTCTATTTCATCGTCGGTTCCATCGTCGCTTCTATTGTCTATTTCATCGTCGCTTCCATCGTCGCTTCCATCGTCGCTTCCATCGTCGCTTCCATCGTCGCTTCCATCGTCGCTTCCATCGTCGCTTTTATCGTCGCTTTTATCGTCGCTTCTATCGTCTATTTCATCGTCGCTTGCATCGTCGCTTCTATCGTCGCTTTTATCGTCTATTTCATCGTCGCTTCTATTGTCGCTTCCATCATCGTTTCGATCGTCGCTTTCCTCGTCGCTTTGATCGTCGCTTTCATCGTCACTTTCCTCGTCGCTTCCCTCGTCGCTTTTGAGTGTTGCTTGGAAAATCGGGCGAATAGAGTCAGCTGCGCGGACGGAAGACGGATCTGTTCATTTGCGATCGATCCGCCGGCGAAAACCGCGGCGACTTCGACCCACGAGCGTGATCGACGACTTAACGACGCAGTCTGAAGTCGGGCGCTTTTCTGCACCGAGCTGGCCAAAGACGTCCACGAGGCGTTCCGGGTCGAGGTCGCATTTGGACAAAACATCGTCAGCAGTAATTTATTTTAGCGCTGAAGCTTTTGTAGAGCTTCAGATATAAGACGCTATCAAGGTCTTTTTGGGGTTGATCTGCTCCATAAATATTTATTGGGAAAGCAACAAAAGACGGAGCATTTAATCTTGCTTCGCGGCCAATTGCTTTAAAATGCCAAGTAAACAAAAAGTCAATCTGAAAAAGAGTAAAGTTGCAGGTGATTTAGCAGAACTTGAGAACATGCTTAAGAAATGGAGAGCAAGAATGATACGCACAATTTTAATTGAGTTAGAAAGAAGTGAATGGATTAATCGCAAAAATGGTCATTAATGTCATCAAATTGTGGCTATTTGGACACTAAACGGACTCAATCATGACAAGAGAAGCAGGAATTATAACAAAATGACACAGGAAATGGTGATTTTAATGGGAATTCTGTTTGTCAATGTATAAAACTCATTTATTAATCGAAAAAAAACAAAAAATAACCATTTGTTGCAGCCTTAAATCACCTTCGATCGAAATAAGAACTTTGCCATATCAACGATGACTGAAAATAAAAAAGGATCGATAGAAAAACGTTTGGGTTTGAGGTTCAATTAAAAAGAAGAATTTACCCCTGAACTACATATTAATTGTACCTGGTCCTTTGCACATCCAACGTTTTGAGGAGTTTATACCATTCAGAAGATCATTTTTCATCATTCTGAATCTGAGCTCTGTGGGGAAACTAGCTCTTAGCACCGTTAAAGTTGTACATATAAATGATAGTTTTACACCAATCGAGCAGGTATTTGTGGAGAAAAGTAAAACAATTTGTAGAAAAGTGACAGGACGTGACATCACAATAGGGACACTCACTCCAGTCAAAGTTTATGCAGAATTTACATAAAATAAACATTTTTGAAGCTCTAAACATTAATTCAACAAAATAAAGTCGCTCTCATTTATTTTTATTTGTCAATAATGGGTAATTTCCTAGTGTGATGTCATCAATTACAAACAGGAAGTGAAATAATAAACCTTTAAAAAAATGCTATGCTGTGATGAAATGTTTAAATTGTTTAGCAAAATTCAAATTATATCCATCTTAACTGCTTTAGTTCAATGAGTGGTCCGACCTATAGGGGGCGCTTTAAGTCCTTTGAACTGACAACAATCCCGCCGTCGGTGTCGACCATCACCACTTTCAGACGCAACTATTTCACGTTTGTTTATTTGCGTTGACGGGGAAGATGTCAAGCCGCGTTGCAGTTTGCGCTCCGTGTGGATCGGCCCTGTAACTACGGCGACGTGAACCACAAACCGCATCGACGCATCTGCGATCGAACTGCCGAGTTCCATCACCGACGCCCGACCTTCCTCTAGCTCTCATCCTGCACGTCCATCGCTCAAGCTTCTATTTTATTTCCTGGACCATCGAGTTGAAACTGTAACTATGGAGATTGTTTTTATGAGAAGCAAACATTGGCGGAGCTCGCCCACGCGCGAGAACACACATTTGCATCCGTAGACCCCGCGCGACCCATCACCGTCCAGCTGCTGCGAGCGCCAACGGACGAGAACGCCGTCCCACTCTGCTCGCCGCGGCCTCGCACTTTCCTCTGACACCGTTCCACTCTGCTCGCCGCGGCCAAGCCCTTTCCTCCGAGGCCTCGCCCTTTCCTCCGACGCCGTGCCACTCTGCTCGCCGCGGCCTCGCCCTTTCCTCCGAGGCCGTCCCACTCTGCTCGCCGCGTGCTCGCCGCGGCCTCGCCCTTTCCTCCGAGGCCGTCCCACTCTGCTCGATGCGGCCTCGCCCTTTCCACCGCGGCCTCGCCCTTTCCTCCGACGCCGTGCCACTCTGCTCCCCGCGGCCTCGCCCTTTCCTTCCAGACTTTTTTTAAAAATCGTTCCTTTCACTTTCTGTTTTCTTTTTCGGGGTATCGCTGGCTCAGATCTCACGTCACGATTGTTTACACGCTCTTGTCGTCTGGAAGTCGCCCGTCTCGACGCGGAATCAGACGGCGCTCCGCATTTGATCTTGTTGCGGCGCCGCGGGGCGAGTCGACGGATCGCACCAATCCTACGAAATGGCTCCCGTCACACGAGCTATTCTTGGCTGCCGTGACAACAAAACCCCAGATACACATCTCCGGTATCCGTGTAAAGAGAAGGCCCAGACTTGGCGAGCGCGTCGTCGTCCCCGGTGGTCGCCAGGCGAGCTCCTTCTTCCACGTTCTTTGTTTTTCGGATTCTCTGGTTCTGAGAGGATTTGTTCCAGGAAAAGCTCGGCGTCGAGGCCTTCGGGGGGATTTGGCGACACACTTTCATGTCGGGCGGGAGAGCGGGGTCGGGCCGGGGCGCCGAGGTCGGGGCGACTCACCACCTCACCTCACCTTCTCTTTTCATCTGGTTCCACACTTCTCTTCTATTCCTACTGCTCTTTCTATCCTTCTCTGCTCTGCTTTTCTGTGTCTGTGCTCTCCTTCTCTTTACTTTCCATTTCTCGACATCTTTCCGTCTTCGTCCCCGTATCACCCTCTCCTGTTTCCTCCTCTAGCTTTCCTTTTTCTATATCCTAATCTCCCTTCCTCTCTTAATTACCCCCCTTCCCTTATCATCTCTCGTCTCCCATATGCTCCCTTCCTTCCTCCTTTCTCTCTCTTCATTCCCTTGTCTTCCCTTAACCCGCCTCTCACTCACGTCCATCTCTCCATCTCCCTCCCTCTCTTTATCTGTCTCTTTCTCAATCCCTCACCCATTTCCTGTCTCCTGTCTCCCTCCTCATTATCTTTCCTTCCTCCCCCTCTCTCGATTTCCTTCTCTTATCTCCCTCTGTCTGTCTCTACTCTTTCTATCCTCGTCTCCCATCTCCTCTTCCACCTCTCCTCCCCCTCTCTTTCCTTCCCTTATCTCCTTCTCTCTTTCTGCCTGTCGCTCTCTTTCACAATCCCTCACCCATCTCCCTCCTCCCTCGTCACTATCTTTCCTTCCTCCCCCTCTCTCGATTTCCTTCCCTTATCTCAGTCGTTCTCTACTCTTTCTATCCTCCTCTCCCTTTCCCTCCTCTCTTCCCTCTCTGGTCTCTGCTTGCCTTACTACCTCCTCTCCTCCCTCGTTCCCTCCCTCTCTCCAGCAGATCTGAGTGGAGCTAAGTCAACACAGCTGCAACAACTCCAGCCCTCCGTGTCCCGCTCACTTCCACTCCATCTCTAAACAGACGACTCCTCCTCCGACTCCGACTACTCCTCCATGAGGCACAGACAGAACTGTGGTAAGTGTCTGGTATGTTAACGTAACATATGAACAGTTATTCAGATAACTATAGCATAAAGAACATGCTAACAAGTTTACCAAAGCATCAGTTTTACCCCAAATCACTAAATCCATTGAATTCTCCTTCCTCTGTGTCACTTCTAAACAACTCCACAAACTCCAGAGGAAGAGGAAGTGCAGATTCTTCTTCTGCGTCGCTTAGAGCCTAGAGCGCCCTCTTGTGGTTGTCAGTGTGAAAATAACAAATAATATCACATATAAGTCGCTCTGGAGTATAAGTCGCACCCTGGGCCAAAACTATGAAAAAAAGGTGCAACTTATAGTACAAGTATTTTAAGTTTTACGTTAATAAAAGTATTTGAATTCTGCTATATATTATTCTGCTATAATATTTTTCCATCATTGTCTTAAAGATACTTTTAAACTGAGACAGAGAAGTTGCTTTTTTTTTTTTTAACAACTGTTCCATAATAAAACTCTAAGCGTTCTCACATAATCTGTCAAACAAACACATTCAAGTCATATTTACTTTCTCTCTGGGTAAACTTTGTCTCCAATGATTTAGGGATTTGATTATATTTGACTACACACACAAACGCAGCACAACGTATAAAAGTCGTAAAACTTTCAAAGCTTTGAATGAACAACGGGCCACAAGGAGAACGGTAATATACATGGTTTAGTTCTAGTTTTACATGTATTTCCACATATTTCACAGTCATAATTATGTCAAGTATATAATATAAAGCGTTTCTCTTCAGAATACACGGCAAATTTGTACAGACTTGAAATACTTTGATCCTTTTTTGTATATTTGATCACTCCAAGAAACTTAATATAATTTACTCTTTCAATTTCTCAGCCATTTACTTTTCATCTTTTAGTCCTCTGTACGTTTGTCCCTGAATACCATACTAAATGTCTCCCCCCGTGCTGTAGAAAATACACCAGTTTTGTCCAAGGTTAATTTAAAAAGTACTACATCAGGAGGCGTTTGCGTACAGCTAATGTTTGTAAAGATCCGGTAGAAGGACCTTTCTGTAGTTAATTTAAAAAGTGTCCTGCAATGTACCGAGATTAAAACAGAAGGTCAAACACATAAGAGTTAAATGTAAAAAAAAAAATATTATTCTAAGCTCGTTTTGGGACGCATCTGAAAAATACCTTAAAAAATATCGATTGTCAGCGTCGCAGTGCGCGCCGCGGTTTACCTCGTTTTAAGACGATTCCTGGTGAATTACGTCTGTTTTAAGCACAAATACTTCAAGCCGAGTCACTATTGCGTCTTATTGTAACTAGCTGACATAGCATTAGCTCAGAAAAACTAACGGTTTGTTATGTAGATGTTGAAATGCAGCAGGCGGCGCCATTATGGTAGCATCGCAGTAGCATTCAGCCTGAAGCTGCCGTTAGCATTCTTGGATATTCGTACTAATTGCAGGGCCGTTTACAGTTTTTGTCTTCGCTTTATTCTTTTCCGTGTCTTTGCGTCTGTATTTGGCAGAGTAAATATAAGTATAATAAAGTCTGTGGGTGACGGAGCAGATTAAATTTAAGGTTTGTTTACCCCCACAGAGCTGTTCCAACCGCTTATATGTTTTATTATGATTATGATAAACTGCTAAGGTGTTTAGGAACAGATATTCTGGTTACGGTTCGGGCTTTTGTAATATAATAAACCCTGTGCTGAGCATTTATGATTATTTTTTGTCACTTTGATTGGATTTAAATAAAGTAAACGCACAAATCACTTCCAACACAAACAGGTTTAAATTAAAAAAGTTACGTTGGGTTTACAGATGCGCACTTTTTTGTCCCTTTTTTCTCTCTACTGGATCTCCATGGAGACAAGCGGCCGACGCCACCAGGCCGAGTTATGGGTCAGATCTGTGGCGAGGCGACCGTGCGAGTACAAATGCACTTTCGATAAAACCATCAATATCTGAACGTATGCGTGAGACTTTTTTAACATTGTAGACATGATAAACATCTCCAGAAAAAGTTACACAGTGCTCCTTTAAAAATACCAATGGGCTATGACATGTTTAGCATTCCGACATCACGTTTATAGATTCAGAAGAGCCCATACTTCGCCCGCTCTTTTGCCCCACAGTAGACGCCACGCCACCTTGATACGGTGTTTGTTGTAGGAAATAATAAAGCCTTCACCGTCCAGATGAAGGCCAATAAAGGCACCTTTGCCGACGCCCCTTCCATAATAGAGGGCAGAGGTGTGCGCCGGCTCTAATCCGGCAATAGGCCCGGGTCAGGGCGCCGGGCCGGGTCAGCGCGCCGTGGGCCGGGCCGGAGCAGAGGCCGCTCGCTCATCGCTCACATTGGGATTTATTAGCTCGGGCCCGAGGCGGAGGGGAGGTTATTAAGAGGAGAGCGCTTGTCGAGCTCTAATCGGCCCGCGAGCCAAAGCGTCTGCACGCGCGCTTAATCCCGCGCGCGCACGGGCACACGCGGCCTTTAATCAATGCCGCTGCAGGTCAAGTCAACACCGGGGGACGAGGCACTAGGAGGGACTTGGCGAGGAACACGGGACGATAACGAATTAAACGCTCTCGATCGTGTTATTTTAGAGTTCCGTCGTCATAAATACATCTGCATCGTTAATAAATCATCTTTACATGTTAATGATGTTTAAACATGCTTTAGTTACTCCATCATACAAATCGATATCAGCCCTACTGGCAGCGAAGAGAATTAGCACGGGGAATAAAATATAGCAGTTTGACGGTAGAAATGCACAAACCAAGTCTGGGAATGATTTATGGACTTAAAGAGCGCAGGAGATCAGCATATGACGTTATAAATGTGAGGAAAGTGTTTGTGAGGCTCGGACGGAGAGGACCTCGTCAACAGGATATTGAAACTACAAAAAACATGACAGGTATTTTGATACGGAAACAATGTTATAACAAAAAGCTAAAGAATGGATACATACTTTGTGTTGAATGGCTTTTTTCTGTTGCTAATCTTAAAGCGCCCCCTACAGGTCAGAACGACTTTGAACTAAAACGCAGTCAAGATAAATATTTAGAATTTTGCTAAATATTATAAAAATGTCATCACAGAATAGAAGATTTTTTTAGGTTTATCATTTCACTTCCTGTTTGTAATCGATGACGTCACACTAGGAAATTACCCAGCAAACACTGGGCAAAACTCATCGAATGTCACTTTTTTTTTATTTATTTGACAAATAAAGAGAGCGACTTTATTTTGTTCAATTAATGTTTAGAGTCAAAAAAGTTATTTATTGTGAATAAATGATGCATAAACTTTGACTGGAACGAGTGTCCCTGGTGTGATGTCACTTCCTGTCATTTTTCTACAGATTATTTAGACTTTTCTTCACAAACACCTGCTCAATTGATGTAAAACAATAATTTATATGTACAACAGGTACAAATACACCAAACAAAGTCAAAATTAGACAATCGTAAAGACCTGTCATACGTCACTTTAAAGTGTCTATAACAGGCCTGGAACTTTAAACAACTTCAACTCCAACTTCACTTCATAATGCAGAGTTTAAGTATGAATACATGGACCAGCGACATGCGTTTTAGTCCCGGTTTAGACTTGTTTGGTCCTGTTCTGGTCCCGCCCGGGCTCGGTCTCGATGTGGAAGTGTAATCGCAGTAAAACCAGGACATGAGCAGATCGTTTGGTCACTTACGCTACAATAAGTCAGAGGAATGCAGACGATTAGCTCTAAACGTTATGTACCGGCAGAAGAATGTCCAGGACACGCACTTTTGTACTTTCAGACTTCACCTCAGGATTCAAAAGCAAAGCACAGAAGAATATGCAGAGGAGGATGTGATGGAACTCTTGGATTAATACATTTTTATTATGCACATATCACCACTTTCTATTGCACTACATAACTTTATACCTTTATATTTCATTATGTACATATCATGCCGTTTAGTGCTCAGTGTTCAACGTTTTGTTGTTTGTGTTGCACCAAATCACCTGAATTTTCTTATCGACAAATGGCAATAAACCCTTTTCTGATTCTGATTCTTTGATGCTTTTCAGGGCCTTTTGTAATCCAAGTATTTCCATTTTAATATAGTAACTTCTAATTCAAGTCCTGACACTACATCAATAACAACACTCCTCTTGAGTCTTTAGTGACAGCTGTAGGGGGAGGGCTTATCTCAATGACATGCAAATGAGCCCCGCCCCCCGTGACTCTGGGCTCACTCAGGTGAGAATCCGTTGAGCCCCGTTTTCACAGTGAAAGGTTCTGAGAGTTGTATACATTAAAATGACCACAACTTACTCAAATATGATCAGATGTGCATGAGTGAGACATCATTGCAAAGCTTTTAATGCAGTGATGTCTCTGGGGAGACTTGTGCCTGGTCTATCCATGGTCGGTCACATTATGTCCAGCAGAGTCGCGTGTCAGAGGCGATTACATTTCTTTTTGTGGATAGTTATGCGCAGTATTTAGATTTCAACATGAAGGCCGGAGTCGTGGTTTTGCTCTGCCGTTTACGATGCGTTTGAAAAGGAGATGTGGGCGTGGGCCAGCGGGTCGTGGGCGGGTCAGCGAGACAAACGCTGGACGCAACAACCGTTTAATATCAAAGTGTGAAAAATCGAGATGGTTTTTGCCAATGAAAACCCCTCAGACACGTGCGAGCGAGATCAGAGCTTCATTTAAACTCATTTATTACTGAAGTTTATATTATTTGTTTGTTTTTATGAAGGCAAAATCCAGATATGTTGACCCTATAATAGTTTTTTGAATTGATCTACTTGTATTTTACATAATATACTACATGTCCTTTGTCTTTTTGTGAAGCTCAAACACAATTTTGAGTCTGGAATGTAAAACCACAAGTCAAAAATGAAACAAAGGGCACTTGTTTTGTTTCTGTGGTGCTGTTTTTAGAGGCTTTTGGTCTTTTATTCGGTGTGCGTTTGAGAATATGTGGTTGAACATGTGCAGCAAAATACAACTGACCTTGAATGAATGACCGAGTTGAACTTTTTACAGCTTTTCCTTCTTAAAAATGAAAGCGAAATGACAAATATGCTGAAATACCGTCTCAGGAAACCAGCGGCGTGACACTGGAACGCCAGCGTGTTCTGAGCACATGGCTAAACCTGCTCCGGTCACATGGCCTGCGATGCGTCGAGCCGCCCCGGGGCAGTTGGAGGCCGCCTCCTCCGCCGCGGTGCTAAGGCAAGCGACTGTCACCTTGGCTTCAGATCCAGGTTATTCGCTCGAAGCTCAAACGGGTCAGATCGTGCACTAAAGGGTCACTGCCTCACATACTGCAATACCTGCCTGCGATCCGACTACAAAGTCCTTCAAATACTACAGTACGGGTATATGTTTTATATTTAAGTCCATTTTATTCTTACATATATTTGCATGCTTCTATTTTTTACTACTACTACCATTACCATTATTACAATTATTACGATTATTGTTTTATTTCTTTATTATGCATTTTTTGGGCTGGTGCGACTTATACTCCAGTGCGACTTATACATGTTTTTTTTTTTCTTTATTATGCATTTTTTGGGCTGATGCGACTTATACTCCAGTGCGACTTATACATGTTTTTTTTTCTTCTTTATTATGCATTTTTTGGGCTGGTGCGACTTATACTCCAGTGCGACTTATACTCCGGAAAATACGGTATAGTTTTTATTGATTTGTGCCATGTCTTTTGTCTGTCTCTTTCTTTGGTCTTGTCTCGTTTGTTTTGTCATGTTTCTATATATTTTTTTCGTTCAATGTTCCTCAAAGTTGAAAAATTAAAACAAAATCTTAATAAAAAAAATAATCGGACAAGGTCAAACTGGGAAACGAGAGACGAGGGCGGCGGCTAAGACAAAAAAAAAGATCGATGGCAAATATCAATATCTGGCCGATCAGGGGAAAACGGTCAATACCACGAATACCACAGGCAACCACTGACAATCGCTCATTTACGTCATGTAAACAGAAACATCGCGAAGGACGTTCCAGCGGGCGAAAAAGAAACACTGAGAACTCTAAGAATTCATAAGTCTTTGGGGGTCTGAAAGTCGCCAAAACCAGCGCAAAAAAACCCTTACTCACTCACTCACTCAGTCCCCCTTACTCACTCACTCACTCACTCACTCAGTCCCCTTACTCACTCACTCACTCACTCACTCCCCTTACTCACTCACTCACTCACTCAGTCCCCTTACTCACTCACTCACTCACTCACTCAGTCCCCTTACTCACTCACTCACTCACTCAGTCCCCTTACTCACTCACTCACTCACTCAGTCCCCTTACTCACTCACTCACTCACTCAGTCCCCCTTACTCACTCCCCTTACTTACTCACTCACTCCCCTTACTTACTCACTCACTCACTCCCCTTACTCACTCACTCACTCACTCACTCAGTCCCCCTTACTCACTCCCCTTACTCACTCCCCTTACTTACTCACTCACTCCCCTTACTCACTCACTCAGTCCCCCTTACTTACTCCCCTTACTTACTCACTCAGTCCCCCTTACTCACTCCCCTTACTTACTCAGTCCCACTTACTCACTCCCCTTACTTACTCAGTCCCCTTACTTACTCACTCAGTCCCCTTACTTACTCACTCAGTCCCCCTTACTTACTCACTCACTCCCCTTACTTACTCACTCACTCCCCTTACTTACTCACCCCCTTACTCACTCACTCCCCTTACTTACTCACTCACTTACTCCCCTTACTCACTCACTCCCCTTACTTACTCACTCACTCCCCTTACTTACTCACTCAGTCCCCTTACTTACTCACTCAGTCCCCTTACTCACTCACTCACTCACTCACTCCCTTTACTCACTCACTCCCCTTACTTACTCACTCAGTCCCCTTACTTACTCACTCAGTCCCCTTACTTACTCACTCCCCCTTACTTACTCACTCACTCCCCTTACTTACTCACTCACTCCCCTTACTTACTCACTCAGTCCCCTTACTTACTCACTCACTCACTCAGTCCCCTTACTCACTCACTCCCCTTACTTACTCACTCACTCCCCTTACTTACTCACTCCCCTTACTTACTCACTCAGTCCCCCTTACTCACTCAGTCCCCTTACTTACTCACTCAGTCCCCTTACTTACTCACTCAGTCCCCTTACTTACTCACTCAGTCCCCCTTACTCACTCCCCTTACTTACTCACTCAGTCCCCCTTACTCACTCCCCTTACTTACTCACTCACTCACTCCCCTTACTTACTCACTCAGTCCCCCTTACTCACTCCCCTTACTTACTCACTCAGTCCCCTTACTTACTCACTCAGTCCCCCTTACTCACTCCCCTTACTTACTCACTCAGTCCCCTTACTTACTTACTCACTCCCCTTACTTACTCACTCAGTCCCCCTTACTCACTCCCCTTACTTACTCACTCCCCCTTACTTACTCACTCACTCCCCTTACTTACTCACTCAGTCCCCCTTACTTACTCACTCAGTCCCCCTTACTTACTCACTCAGTCCCCCTTACTCACTCCCCTTACTTACTCACTCCCCCTTACTTACTCACTCACTCCCCTTACTTACTCACTCACTCCCCTTACTTACTCACTCAGTCCCCCTTACTTACTCACTCACTCCCCTTACTTACTCACTCACTCCCCTTACTTACTCACTCAGTCCCCCTTACTTACTCACTCACTCCCCTTACTTACTCACTCACTCCCCTTACTTACTCACTCAGTCCCCCTTACTTACTCACTCACTCCCCTTACTTACTCACTCACTCCCCTTACTTACTCACTCAGTCCCCCTTACTTACTCCCCTTAATGCACTTCAGAGCTGTTTGCGGTCTTTTATCCCCTTTAACGCCGCCGTACGCCGAGCTACGGTTAACGCAGAGGAACGGCGACGCCAGCGTTTGAGCACCGTTCCCCGAATGTTGCCGTCCCGCCAGCCTCTGATCCAAAGCAATTAGAGGGGCCAGATGGCGGGCAGCGCTCGCAGTAAATAGCGGAGCGTTGACAGAAGAAGCAACAAAAATTAACTGTGACAAGCGGCCAGGACGACACACACACACACACACACAGAAATAAACACAAATACACACAAAAATACACGACAGGTTCAGAGCGAGAGAGGGGGAAAGACGAGTGCAGGGGACGAACAAACTCCGTGAACCAACTGTCCAGAGTGGAGACGCGCTAACAATGAGCAACGGCACGAAAATACCGTATTTTTAAGTGTATAAGTATAAATATAAGTTGCACCTTTTTTCATAGTTTTGGCCGGGGTGCAACTTATACTTATATTTATACTTGTATACTTACTCGGGAGCGACTTATATGTGATATTATTTGTTATTTTCACACTTGTAACCACATTTCATACTCCAGTGCGACTTATGTTGTTTTCTTCTCTATTATGGTGTGACTTATAGTCCCATGCGACTTATAGTCCAGAAAATACGGTAATGTCCGTTATTTACAGTATTTGCATTAAACTCACACACTGGTGGTTCCAAGCTGCTGAGTATATCATGATACAGGTTTTTTCCCCCAATTTGAGGGCTAAATGGCCAGAGCCGACCCGCCGAGTTTATCCACAAATAATCCGGTGTGGTTATTTAGAATATGGCGTTATGCATAATGCGCAGTAGGCTTATCTTTAATAAGCGTGATAAAGTGGCAGGTCTCGCACTGTCCAGGAGAGCAGCTCTGTTCTGGGCTGTAGTCGTGATGTTCACATGGGAAGTTAAAAGAGCCTGTATTGGAAACGGACCGTGATCTGTGTGTTTAAGGTGGAAAGGTCAGAGTCATGTTTAACGCTGGGAGAAACTGACCAATTTACTTCTATATTTATACATTTTTCCTGCAAAGAGTTCAATCACTTCACTGCGGTTGGTTAAATCCACGGAGGCGGAGCAACTGCAGGAGCTGTGATGAAAAGAAGAAGATTACAGATGGTTTGATTTGGATGGAGTGAAACCACAAACTGCAGCTGGAGCTCCGGAAGTACTTTTACCATATACTTTTATTATAGGCTATCATAAAAAAAAAAAAAATGAAGACAAAATAAATAAAAAAATGTAATATATTAAAATAAATATAAAAAATAACTATATAAAAATATAAAAAAATTAAAAAGCTACAAATACACTAAATTACACTAAAAGAAACAAAAAACTAATTGAACAAATTGAATGAAATTGAATGAAATTGAAAGAAATGAATATCAATTTGCTCAGAAATATTCAGTTAAAATAAACACAAGGCTTATTATTTTATTCTAACTTTATAAACCGGAAAGATATTGAAAAAAATGTGCCTAAGTTCCATTCATGTTTGGAAGTGAAACCAGCCGTGTTAGGGACAGTAGTTTCCTCGTAGCTGGTTATAGCCCCCGTCATCACTTTAACTACGTAATATTCACACGGATGATAAATGTGCTCCGGAAACCAGGCTTCAGAGAGAAAGCGCTCTGAAAGCGACCGGCCGGGATAAATAAAGGTTAAATAGAGTACGAAAAGGACAGAGAGGATGGGACGAGGGGGGGCGGTCACATACCATCACACTGACACATCACATGACACAGACCTGCTCCGCCCAAAGCCTCGCGGGTTAAACTTTGACTCGACTCCATTTGCTCTTCACACAGTTCAAACAACGAGGCCTCTGAGCAACACATTCCACTCTGCAAACGCACGGGCGACTCTACGGGAACGCCACGAAATCCCGAGCCGACCGTCGAGCCGTTCAAACCGCGTGTACGTTTTACTTGAATGAAGAGGAAAAATCGCCTAAATACAGTACCGTATTTTCTGAACTATAAGTTGCACCGGAGTACAAGTTGCACCAGCCAAAAAATGCATAATAAAGAAAAAAATACATATATTCTTATGCTCCGGAGCAACTTATAAGTATAAATATAAGTATAAGTCGCACCCCGGCCAACACTATGAAAAAAGGTGCCACTTATAGTCCGGACAATACGGTATGTGGAACTCTTATTACTGAAAGGCAGGAGCTTAACATCACCGCGCATTAGGAAATTAAAACGTGTTTGGAGAACGACGACACGCTAAGTGGCTAGCAACATATAACGTGTAATATCTACTGTAAATGTTTCAAACGACTTCAACCTGGTCGACATCGATGGAAATTGGGAGCGGATAAACGTCTCTTTATTGCAATACGGCGCGATCAAGGGCCAAAATCTGTAGCGTTAGCGACCGAGTTCAACATGTGGGCTTTCCGTCGTGTTATCGAGGGTGAAAGCTGGCGCAGTATGACGTCATCGCGTGCTAAGATCTGATGCGCGATCTTTCCTTTGGTCTAAAAAAGACAAACGAGTATCTTTTCCTCTCTCGAACGTGTTATCAGTGTCATTGTACGCTCTCAATGCGACGTTACACAAGTGTCATTCAAGAAGATGAGACAGCGGGAGCCTGAAGAAATCGTTACTTTCAAGAACCACAATGACTAACACTTCTGTGGCAACCAAAACCCGAGAAGCCCCAGCGACTCCGGTTTCTTCAAGACATTTTATCTCTGGGCCCTCAGCCACGGCGACGCTTCAGCCACGGCGACGCTTCAGCCCAGTCAATCCTATGTATAATGCAGCGTGACGCCGCTCCACAGACCTGGCAATCGAGGTTAATTTGCAGAGCAGCCAAAACGTGTACTCAAGAGTGCAACATGGTGTCCGAGAAAGAAGTACAAGTTAAAGCGCCCCCTACAGGTCGGTCGAAGTGTTGAACTAAAACGCAGTGAAGATAAATGTGTTTTGCTAAAAAAGTATGACAATTTTAGCACATTTTTTCGGTTTATACATTCACTTCCTGTTTGTAATTGATATCACAACAGGAAATTACCCAGCAAACACTGGGCCAAAAGGATAATGTCGCCCTTTGTTTTGGACGGAAAAAATGTATAAGAGCGACTTTATTTTGTTGAATTAATGTTTAGAATGTAAAAAAGAATGAGTGTCCCTGGTGTGATGTCACTTCCTGTCATTTTCAGCACATTTTTCATCGTTTTCTCCACAAATACCGGCTCGATCGGTGTAAAACTATAATTTATATGTACAACAGGTACAAACACACCAAATAAAGTCAAAATTAGAAAATTGTAAAAACCTTTCATAGGCACTTTAAAAATATAACGACTGAAGAGTGAGAAACAGTCGGGGCGATACAACTGATTTAAAAAGTGAATGAAACTGGAAGGACAAAACATTAAATGCAGAAAACCAGGCGTTTTTAAAGGTCACACCGGAAAAGAAAAGAACATTTAAACCATCTCTAAAACGTCTAATGCGTTTTCCACATACGTACATTATGAGCCGACTTATACTTGTGAATCTACGGGTGAAAAAGGTGAAAAGAGTCTTGTTTATTCAGTTAGGTCACAATAGAACTAAGAATTTAAAAAAATAATAGTCTTGACAATTCTAGAAGCAAAACGAAGGGGTTTTAAATCAATGTACAGTTAAAAAAAAACATCTTGAATATAAAGTACTTTTTCGTCTTGCAGTATCTTGCAGTATGTTCATTTTCTCTTTATATTTGCCACATTTACTCTTTATTTTGTCATTAGACAGTTAAATTTCATAAAGCTGATCACAAACTTGAGAAATAGTGATTGTTGGACAAGATTTCACACTAATAACACACAATTATCGCGAATAATTGTCAAATTGTGATTTTCTTTTCACAATAATCATAAAATTTGACATTGTTAGTCTAAAGTATGAAAAACAAATACAATGAGTCAGCTGATTCAAACAGTTATTTAATGTCATAAACTGGAGCAAACGACTGAACCAGAAAAAGACCAGTAATGCAACATTCTATGAGCCACAGAGACATTATTTACGTTCTCTGATGTTCCAGTGGACGGTGTTACACAAAGAAAAACCCTGGTCCAAATGAAAGCGTTTGGATGATGGATGGACTCCTGGACGTTTCACACACACTTACAGCTCAATAATACATCCGTGTCCAAACTACCACAATATTGACTTTAGAAAATGTGAAACTCGGCGAAACTTTACCCACTTAAAGCACCGATCGCCTTAAAAACGAGATGGGGAGTGGCTTAAAGTGACGTATGACAGGTGTTTGACTTTATTTGGTGTGTTTGTACCTGTCGTACATATACATTATAGTTTTACACCAATCGAGCAGGTATTTGTGGAGAAAACGTTGAAAAATCTGTAGGAAAAATGACAGGAAGTGAGATCACACCTCATTCCAGTTAAAGTTTATGCAGAATTTAAACACAATAAACTACATTTTGTGACTCTCTAAACAAAAATTTAACAAAATAAAGTTGTATATATTTATAATTGACGTTAGACAAGTTTTTGCAGTGTTTTCTGGGTAATTTCCTCGTGTGATGTCATCAATTACAAACAGGAAGTGAAATTACAAACCTTTAAAAATCTGCTATTCTGTGATAAAATGTGAATTGTTTTTAGCAACATTCTAAATATTTTGATCTCAAATGCGTTTTAGTTCAATGAGTGGTCTGACCTGTAGGGGGCGTTTTAAGATGGACACTTTCTGCCCTTAAACCAAACTATAATTTTATTAAGTAGACGAATAATTGCATAAAGTAGAAGAAAGTCCTGCCTTATTGGTTTGTTTTTGTAACATTGTATACATAAAAAAAGCATCTAAAACAAGAAAAATTTATTATATACTGTATGCATCGTTATAATTGTGAGAAAACTGTCTTTGTCTTACTCCTCGTTGTTTGGCGTCGGCGGCTGATGCGGTTTATCCTCAGCGCTCCAGAACATGAATTCATTTTCATTTGTTTTTTGTATTAATTTACCCGTCCGAGTGTCGGGGGAGTCGGCTTCTGTTTATGCACTGTTGTTCTTCATTCGTTCAGTCCTCCGTCTTGTTCCGGCGTGAAATCCAACAGCATATTTCAGAGTTAAGTGTGCTTTATTGGCTCTGAAGGAAAATGTGTCTTTTGCCTTCGACCTCGAGACGCGCTGCGTTTCGCAGAAGCGTCGCCGTAACGACGCCGGCTGACACCAAGATCGATGTCGCAGCAAACTGACACAAATGTATACTTTTTAGAAGGAAGAAAGGGTGATTTGTATTCATGCTTTTGCTCATTCGGTTTAAATTAGCCTCAATTTTGTCGGTAAAATACGACTTTATATTGAATTTTTACCGAATTTTTTGGACTATAAGTTGCACCTTTTTTCATAGTTTTGGCTGGGGTGCAACTTATATTTATACTTATATACTTATACTCCGGAGCGACTTAGATACGTTTTTTCTATTCTATTATGCATCTTTTGGCTGGTGCGACTTAAAGTCCAGAAAATATGGTCGACGTCTTTTTTTTTTTTTTAACAGTATTTTGAAAGAGTCCGACTAAAACGTTACGGCATAAATGTGTTTGTTTTAATTGAAATGATTGTCATATTCAAATATCCCTGTATCCCTGCACTTCACAGCCAGTCTGTTTGTGGCGCTCATCTCCAAGGAAACCTGGAGACACAGGGAGAATATGCAAACTACACAAAAGAAAGGCCGGCGAGGGAGTCTCATTACAATGAAATGTATTTTTTTTTAAACAAAAGGCTAATTAACTAACCTAATCGGACTATGATTATTTAAAAAAATAAAAAAAATTAAAAAAAAATCAAATTAAAAAAATTTGTTTGGGTTAATTTGTCTTTTGATTTGTAGTTTTGATTGATTTGTTCCATGTCTTTTGTCGGATTTATACCGCAGCTTTCAGAACAGAGCACTCTCCACATGTCCTGCAGCGCCCCCGGTGGCACCTGGTGTTACAGCGGTTTCCCATCCCAGGTATTGACCGAGTCCTGACGAGCTCCTGCACTAACGAGCAGGTGCGGCCACAGCGTCTGGTGGTGCTACACCCGTCTTACAAAAGCCCATTAGGGTCATGATTCATGTACAAAACACGCAGTAATAATATTGCAATAGCAGGACGTGTGCCGCTACGCGCTAATGTAATTGTTAGCTTTACCGTGATCGCAGAACTCGCTGGCTCGGGCCTCTGAATGTTGTGAAACGCCCTCATAAAGTCGTGGTGGTGGATAAGGAGGATGAATTATGTCATTGAGCAATAACTTTGGACTGCTGCGAACAATTTAAAACAAACCACTTCCAGTTTTGAGACGGTAAAGGATAAATAAATGCAAATAAACACAGAAGGACCCACTTACATGTATGTAAAAGACACTACGAGCTTAATAAGTGTCATCTCAAATAAAGTGTTGCTCAAACTCCATACAGAAATACCAGGAAACCCCAACTGTGAATGACTATAACTTGGAATCGAACACACGACCTCCTGGCTCAAAGGCATGTCTGAAAACAAGCTCGTCCCAGATTACGCATTCACATTTCTTTACATTTCCATTTGCCTTACAGTGTTCGTTCTAATTGAATGAACCTTCCCGGGGCCATCGTCTAGCGTTTACCTCTGCATATTGACACGCATTAGTGGGGCGGGGGGGAGGAGCTTATGCACGGGACAATCGTAATCCCCAAAAATTGCTTCTCCTGCTCCCGCCGCCGCGCCCCGTAAGCCCGTTATCGCACAACTGTTGACACACATAGATTTATCACAAACGAAATGAGACGAGCCGCGCCGGCAGGAAATGAGTCGGGGGTGAGGGGGGAGGCCAGGGCGGGGCACGGGGGGGAGGCGAGGGCGGGGCACGGGGGGAGGGGGGAGGAAGAGGGGGGGAGGAGGAAGAGGAGAGAAAAATATCAGTGCGATTTGTCGGCGGCGTGAGCGATGGCTGACGGGCGCCGGCCGCGATCAATTAATCCATAAATCTAATCAGCGACAATCAACGGGGCGCCGCGGCACTTCGGCCCGCGCCTCGCCCGTCACTCGCCCCTTCAGTCAACCCCCGAGCGTCGCCCCCGGAGACGGATGAAAGAAACTGGGGCCGAGACGTAGGCGATATGTCAAAAATCAAGAAGCCTTTAATAGCAACGGAAATACAAAGAAAACGACAAATGGCGATTGACAAATACCATTTCTTACTTTTTTTTCTCCGTTTGTTGTTGTTTCAGTAAAAGACAAAATCAAAAAGTACAAAACAAAAAAATACAACTTTTACACAGAGCAGTCGATTGAGAAATAAAAGTGATAAAAAAGCAGCACATCTGGGGGGGGGTGTTTCGTTGTCGAGGAAACGCCGGCGACGTTCGAGTTCAGGGATCGCGAATTAAAGATTAACCGAGGACTAACGAAGCGGTTAATTAGATCGCTGTTCGTAAAGCCCTCATTAATCCTCTTCCCCCGCTCTTAATTAGGGGTCTGCCACCTGTCGATCGCCACGGAAACGCCGTCGCTTTGCCCGAAATGTTCCGCGGTACGCATTTAAAAAGTCGATTACTGCCGCGAAATACCTCGAAAAACTTAACATAAATTTCCATTTCCAACTTGTAGCGTCGCTTTGTCGTCTCCGTGGTGATGTGTACGTTTAAAGCTTTACGCGGGAACATCTCCATGGAGACCGGCAGGTGGCGGACCCTTTGCCGTAAAACAAAAATACACAGTACACACGTGTTACGAGCGCAAACAAGTACTAAATAACTGCCGGAAAAGCAACTTCGTTAGCGATTAATGCGTCGTCCCTGAACTCGAGCGTTGCCACGACGACGTTGGCATCAATCACGGCGCGCGGCAGTCGAGGATAAAGCGCTCGGAAACATGAATTATAAAAGCGCCGCAACAGAAACAGAAGGAGAATCCGGGAAAACAAAAGGAGCAAAACAAAATAAATCCTTCATGCGTTTTTTTTTGCTGTCACCGGGAAAAATACACAAACGTGACGCCATAAATTAGTAATTCTTTTTCGCGGCTACGTATTTATATATTTATACTATGTACACGGGAAGGGGTTCGTCTCTGAATGCTGCGAGATGTTAAGGCCTTGATTAGTATTTGTGTCTGCAATTTGTAAAAAAATAAAATAAAGTCGGGGCTCGTTTTTTCCAAATGTAAATGAAAACTCTGCATTTTTTTTTTATGAAACTTTTCAGGTGTTGAAGCCGATTTTGAACGTTTATGGCGACATTTTTAAAAATTTGATGGCAGCAACACGGCTCCAAAAAGTAGCACGGGCTACAACGAGCTGTGACGATGCTTAGAATAAAAGGCAAATTTGTACCGTATTTTCCGGACTATAAGTCGCACTTTTTTTTCATAGTTTTGGCCTGGGTGCGACTTATATATGATATTACTCGTTATTTTCACACTGACCACTGCAAGAAGAAGAATCTGCACTTCCTCTTCCTCTGGAGTTTGTGGAGTTGTTTAGAAGTGACACAGAGGAAGAAGAATTCAATGGATTTAGTGATTTGGGGTCAAACTGATGCTTTGGTAAACTTGTTAGCATGTTCTTTATGCTATAGTTATCTGAATAACTGTTCATATGTTACGTTAACATACCAGACACTTTTGCGACATATGTTTTTTTCTTCTCTATTATGCATTTTTTGGCTGGTGCGACTTATACTCCGGAAAATACGGTATATCAGGGCGGCGGTTTAATCCACAAGCAATAAAACATAAAACGCATCTGTACAAACACTTTCTGAAACACATTGACATAATTTTTGTCCATTTCACCTTTAAAAATGTCCACTTTTAAAAGACTAATCAATAAAAACACAAATTGCAGTCGAATCTCTCGCATTATGGGCGTCTAACACTTGAAATATGATTGAGATTAACATGATCGTTTCTGAAGGAGAGAACCTCGTTGACAGAAACCGCCTCGACTTAAAATCTGGATAAAAACGTGGAAATTAAAACCGTTTTCGCCCACATATTTGCCCCTGTGTTGCTGCCACCCAACCACCCGCCGTCTCATGCACGCGTCGGTTCCGTTCGGCGGCGAATCGTTCCGTTTTTTTGCCTCGACGCCTCGCAAATCGGGGTCGGGATTTTTGGACACTTTGAGGAAAGGACGAAGCGAAAAGCGAAAAACAGAGATATTGTTTGTTTAACCTCGCGCACGACCCGGCGCTCCGATCCGGGCGAATCGCTATAAAAGCCATTTGTCTGCGAGCGTGAGGGAGGAGGAGGGACCGTGTCTGCGTTCAGGGGTCGAGCGTGGAGGAAAGTGGGAGGGCGGGGCCAGTCGAAAACAACAGATTTTCGGGGAGGGAGGAGGAGGGGGCGAGTAGGAAGTTGCAAGTCGCTAAAAGCTTTTAGCGCCGACCGGAGGGTGGGCGGAGGTCAGCGCCGCCGCATTTTCATGAAAGCTCTGTTTCCCGCACGGATAAACAACGGCCTTTACAGGAACAAACTGTGCGGAAGAGTGTGTGTTTCTGTGTGTGTATAGTTCTGTGTGTGTGTGTGTGTGTGTTTCTATGTGTGTGTGTTTCTATGTCTGTGTGTTTCTATGTCTGTGTGTTTCTATGTGTGTGTGTTTCTATGTCTGTGTGTTTCTATGTGTGTGTGTTTCTATGTCTGTGTGTTTCTGTGTGTGTGTGTTTCTATGTCTGTGTGTTTCTATGTCTGTGTGTTTCTGTGTGTGTGTGTGTGTCTATATGTGTGTGTGTCTCTGTGTGCCTCTGTGTGTGTGTGCGTTTGTCTGTCTGTGTGTGTCTGTGTGTGTCTGTGTGTGTCTGTGTGTGTCTGTGTGTGTCTGTGTGTGTCTGTGTGTGTCTGTGTGTGTCTGTGTCTCTGTGTGTGTGTGTTTGATATGTGGCTAAAGTGTGAAAATAGTTTTGAAGCCGTCGCGTTTGTATTGACCCCAAAAAAATAGAAGCAGCAAAAAACACGATTGAATATAGGGTTTTTATTTTTGCCACGTGCGGAGCCGGTGTGCGACTGTGTGTGTGTTTGTGTGTGCGCGACTGTGTGTGTGCAACTGTGTGGGTTGTGTGTCAGGGAAGATGGCAAAGTTGTCAGGTGTGAGGCGTCTTGTGCGTCTGTGGGAGTGAGCGTAATGAGAGTGAGTGAAGCGCGTGGGAGAAGGAAAAACACATGAAATATATAACCATTTCTCTGCATTCTCCGGGACGCGCGCCGCAGTGAACACGTATCTTTGAAAAACGCACTGGTGAGTCGACCGTTGCCGACGCTCCGCTCGTCGGCCGGTTTGTGGGCGAGCTACGACCCTTTTAACGGCGGTGACGTTAAGCCGGCGTAGACGAGGCGGGCGATGTAACGAGATTATATCGTTTGGACGTCATCACGATCGTAGCTTTGTGTTGTCTCGAAGTGGTAACCAAAGACAACCAGGGCTGTCGAGATCATCAGTTTTTAACGATAATCACGGTTATTCAAGGTCAAGAACCCAAAAAAATTATAATCGTGATCATTTTAGAAGCAAATTTAAGTATTTTTCTTTCAATACAAAGCCCAAAAATAGACATAACTGTAAAGAACTTTTTTTTAAAATCTGGGCGTTCTTGTCAAATTTAACTTTATTTTGTTTTTCGGAGAGTTGAATTTTGCAAATTTGCTCACAAACTTGAGGAATAGCACGCGTCGGACCACGAGAGTGAAGGAAAACGAAAGATTTGACCTCAATAATCGTGAATAATCGTTAAATCTCACAATAATCGTGACACCAAAACTGTCAATCGTGACCACTCGACTGTAGTAATTAGTCAAATTCGGCAATTACTCACTCTGGCCAACAGGAGGAGTCAAGGGGAACGTGTGTTTGTGTGAAAACGGACGCACCGAGTCGTGAAAAGTGGAACTGATCACGCCCGGTCAAAGTATTCTTGGTGTAAGAGAGATTTCGGGGGGAAGTCGACCGCAACAACGTGTGCTTTTTGCGATGAACAAAAAAAAAAAAAAAAAAAATTTTTTTTACAGCGTTATAGAATCTCCTTTGAAACCAAAAACCCGACAACGAAACGGCGGATGAAAACTACATTCTCAAGACATCTCACGTCACCCTGCCCGAGTCGAGGAAAGGCTCCATTTTTGATATTTACATTGGTCATAAATATCCACATTTCCACGAGAAAAATAAAGATGCTCACATATATATAGTACACGGATACCTCACACCAAAATGTACACACACAACACTCGTCCCTTTCGGCACTTTCTGATCCACTTTGCCACCGTGACACGCACGAGTGTAATACATTTGTGACGTCCAGTATGTCGCTTTTTTTCATTTTTTTTTTACCCAACATCCCCGGGAGTTACATTTGTGTTGGAGCTAAGGCCATTAAAAAAACAAACAATCCCTTTGAAAAACACTCCAGCTCCGTCAGGTCTTCTGCCCTTTTTCCCGTAGGCCGGGCCGTCCTCGCAGCGGAAAACCAATCAAAGTGTCAGAAATTAGCACGGTCGCCAAAGCGAACTCGAGCTTTGCCGAAATAATATTAATTCATCTTCATTTTTAATAACCTTGGATTGTTTCTGGCTCGTTTTTCCAGCATATTTCTTCTGATTCAAAGCCAAATTGTTTGCCAACGTGGTTAAATCTCTACCTCACGGGCAAATGTAGTCCATCATTTCAAGCTTAATTATCTTGAAACCAGTGAAACCTCGTCAAAACAACTCAAATCAAGATGAATATTTGGGTCATTTGAAGCGAGGCTAGATATTCAACGTATGCCGTGCATCTTTTGACTGGTCATAAGTCCTCAAAATGTCGCCGATATAAAAGTCTAGTCGCATCACGTCACGCCGACCGCCGCACTCTCGCACTTAGCTCCGGGTCACACCTTTGACCTCTTGAACTTCTAACCTTTCCGCGGTGCCACTCGGATTTGTCTCGACCTCGACATGGGCTTGTACGGCTTCCCGTCGGGTCGAAGGGTAGCTTTAGGTAAATGCCAGGGAATTAATTATTAGTTTTCTGCCTCCGTCAACACAATTTGCGATCGCCCGGAGTCCTTGGGAGTTGCGGTAATGTACGCCGCGCATAAAAGGACCGTACGCGGCGAGGAGGAGGGGTTCGGGGAGCCGAGTGCTTCTCCAGTGGCTCGTTAGGAGGATAAATTAACAAGCGAGAGACAATCAGGCCTAAAGCTGCGCCATAAAGGGCCTAAGCTAGTCTGTTAGTCAATACGACTCCCATCCGTCCCGACCGCAACTTTATACGTCGTCCCGATCAATTTACTACCTTTAATAACCCGCGCTAATGGAACCGGAATGTAGCGCCCCGCCATCGGAAACCTCTCTCGCACGCGGTCAAGGTGGGTTTGCCGATGCATTACAGGCGCGGCCATTTCCGAAAGCCGCGCGGCCATTTCCTAAAAGGGGGAGGCGGCCTTTCTCAAGTGACGGGAGCCGACCGTGAGCTGGACACTGCCGGTGGACGGAGCGAGTGGGTTTTTTGACACGTCGGCGGCCGTGAAATACTCTGGCGCCTTCCGCAGCCGTGACCCCGGCCCCGGCGCCGCTCGGGATAAATCACGAGCTGCCCCTAAACGATGGCGGAACGGCGAGGCATTGCCGGAGGGAGAGAGAGGGAGATACGATGCGATGGAGGGACGGGACGGGGGGGGGGGGGAAGCCGCTGCGTCATAAACGATAAGTGGCCGGCAATCTGTCGGCGCGGGGCCTAAGCGAGCGACTTCACGGCTCATTACCAATCAAGCTCCTCCTGTCAGCCGCACTCTGAATAGACGGCCGTGAGCGGGAGGAAAGGCCACATGCTCGCCAAGCTCCTCACTCCTAACTCCCTCGACGGGTTCATGACCCCGTGACGTCGTTCCCGTCTTCTCCGTTCGCTCCCTAAACCCGCTCGATTCACGCCGCGATCGTCGACCCACTTTTATCATGTCACTCCACGTTCTCGCTGACGGTTTTTGCAAAGAGCGTTTCCCGAAGTTCGAGACGGCGCCGCGTGAGTTTGTACTTTGTAGTGACGGACGTGTTGCGATCTAGCGTCCTCGTTCCAGATCGCTGGATGACGAAGACCTTATTTTTCCCTAAAGCTCTCGACAAGCGGCGTGATCAGCCGAAAAAGAAAAGGTTTCCCGTTGGAGGACGGCGCTCCCACAGAACAGGCGACACAAATATATCCATTGTTTATGTGAAAATGCAGAGCCGCGACGCCAATTCTCCACCTCCCACGCCGCAGTTTTACTTTTAGTCTGCCAGTCAAGTCCACGAAAAGGCCTCGGTCTCATCAGACGAGACGAGTTCTTCTCCGTTCGGCCAGAGTTTGTTCTTTTTTTTTTGTCTTTTTTTTTTTTTTTTCAGGAACAAGATTTAAAGCAAAGATCCAATAAAACATCCTGCCACACTCTCAGTCCTTTCAGTCCATAATCAGGCTGCACTGCGGTGATTAATAACCATAGACTATTTATCAACTCAATTGTAAAAAATAAAAGTGGATACATTTCTCTTCCCTCCTCTCGACGGGAGCGGTAAATCCTCAGGGGAAGGACGCTCCGCCTTTGCCCGCCGCGCCTCCGCCCGCCGCACCAGCGCTCTATACATAGACAGCAGTCCGCGAGATGACCGAGCCGTCCCGCTGAGACTCCATGTCGTCGTCGATGTAGTCTCCCATGATGTGCTCCTGGTCGTGCGGGCGCAGCTGCAGGATGGGGGCGCCTCCGCCGAATTGGTCGTACCGCTCGTCCTCCTCCAGCTCGTCGAACTTCCTCCTCTCGCCGTCGTCCAGGTCGTTGCTCAGCAGGATGTCTTGGGCGGTGGGGGCGGGCGCGCTCACCCCGTCCGGGCGCCCGAGCGGCTGGTGGTGGTGGTTGTTCTTCTCCCCCGAGCCCTGGTGGGACGAGCTGTCGTTGTAGACGTAGATGGGGCCGTTGTTGTTGGCGCCGCCCACGCCGCCGGGCCCCGCGCCACCGTTCCCCGTGCCGTTCTTGGCGGTCTTCTTGCCGCCGCCGAATATGCGCGTCTTGAGGTCGCTGCCGCCGTTGGCGCGGTAGCCCTGCTGTTGCCGGCGGCTACGGGTCACGAGCACGGCGATCAGAGCGACGACCAAGAGGAGGGCGAGCAGGGAGCCAATGACGGCGCCCGCCACCACACCGGCATTGGACGGGTCCACGGTGGGTTCTAAGGGAGCGGGGGACAAGAAGGAGAAGAGAAAAAAAAGAGGTTTAGAAAAAAAAAAGACAGGAAAAAAGTAAGACCCTAAAGAGTGAAGGACAAGAGCGAAGAAGTGTAAAGAAGTGAGAAAGAAACCACCGACAACCAAAGACTTTATGCAGCAGAGACGTAAAAGCATCTTTGAGTTAGAGCCTGGAATGCTGATTATGGAGTCACAAAAGTTATTCATAGTAAAAGAAAAAGCTAGAAAAAAGCCGCCTTTTCAAATCAGGGCAGATGGTGATGTAAATGCACTTTTGTCATTCATTTTTACAGACATTTGACACATTTCAATTGGGCTGACATAACATCGTCTGAACAAAGCATATCAAAAAATAGTCAGCATCGCCCACACCTTTTGGGTCATAGCTAAAAAAAATAAAAAAATCCTACAAATTTGCAAAAACGAATTGGCAAACTCAATTATTCGTCATATTTTGCTATTCACGTTCTGACAGCCACTATAGATTAGACGAGTGGCTTCAAAGGGCAGAATGCCCTTTCAAATCCTTCAATGAGGATTTATTTTCTTATTTTTCCACCATTTTTTTTTTCAGTTGGTTGAACAATAACTGTAATTTCAAATCAATGAATACACAGCCCAAGCAAGAGCACATCAATATCCCGTATGGGCTTTCTTTATTTCACGTGGCCACAGTGGAAATTGTGATAATCATCATCTCTTTTTCTTTTCTTTTATCATCAGGCGGTGAAAGCAATTGACGAACGTTCCCCAACGCATTTTTAACCTGGAAGAACGTTGACGTCTAGAACATCCTTCACGCTGCACTTTAATTCCTGCAGAGGTCGGCCAAAACTTAAGAGATGCAATTACACTTGTGTTGAATACAGACTGTGTGTGTGTGACATTTCCCCGATCCCTCAGAGCTGCTCGTGTCCCCATTCCCACAGCCAAAAACTTGATTTTTTTCTCTCTCTCTCTCTGCACAGCACAAATCACAGAGCAGCCAGTGTGGGTGGAGGGTAAATGGTTCAAGCGGCGGGCACTTTCCAGCGGGGAGCGGCGGTGCAGAAGGGCAGAACAGGTGGAGGCCATGCAGAGCGAGATAAATGATGGATCGACAGCGAGCGAGCATGGGAGGGGGGGACGAGATGGAGGCGGCAGATGAGGAACGAAGGAAGGAGAAGGAGGAAGAGACGAGATGGAGAGAGATGGGCCGAAGATGGAGGGCCGCCGTGAGTGACAGCAGCGACGCGGAGCACTGACAACTCCCTCCTGAAAGCGGCGTACGGACGAGTGGCGACGAGGGGGGACGAGTGGCGACAGGGGGGGATGGGGGGGTGACGAAGGGTGTCGAGGGGTGACGGGGGCAAAAGTGTGGCGTCCCCCGATCTGCTCCCGTTAGCCACAAACGCTGGTTTGGTGTGCGATTTCCGGTGCTATGAACTTGTCACCGCATCGGAGCCCCCCAAACGCCGGAGATGGCAGGTGGCGGGCGGGCGCCGCGACAGACGTCAAACCGACAGGGCGTACCGACGACGGCGGCGGAGCATTTCAGACGTTTCAAAAGGGGATGAATAAATCGATTTAAACGTTAATCGGTCTCGCGGTGAAAGCAGCACGTCACGCACGCTCAACGCTAATGCAGTTGACGAAATCACGTCTACAAGCTGTCAATTTGAGGTGGTTCTTCAGGAGGTGAGGTCAAAGGATCCGGCGCGGTAATTGGCTATGAAAAGTAGGCACGTTGTTGAGAGGCGTCGGCTAATTTGTCCACATAGTTGGGGAAAATGAGTTTTTCCCAGGGTCAAAATGAGACTGTGGAGCGCATTCTGAATCTAATTAGCGAAGGTTTTATCCTCCGAAAACCAGGAAGTGCCTTGGTAACGCTGATAATAACATCAGACTGCCCCGGGACGACACGTGGGAATGACCTTGAGCTACAACCAGGTACAAACATCTCTCATGATAAGTTTAATGTTTATCGTGCACTGTCCCATACTCAAATAAACTAAACTAACTAACTTAACATGTCGCTAGTTATTTAAATTCATTGCGGTGAATTAGGACGCTCGGAAAACTAAAAACTTGCGGTTATTCAAATGTTTTAAGACGGTAAAAACAGGAACAGCACCGTATAAAATATTTGTGTTATTATTATTGTGGTGATAAAACATGACTATTTCACAATTATTGAGACTGTGGCCAAACAAAGGTGAAATCTTTATTCTTCTTTCATTCCCGTGGCGTTTGTGAGCGGCTTTACGAAAACTAACTCTCTGAACGACAAAAAAAGTTAAATTTGACAAAAACAGCCAGATAAAACAAAGTTCTTTACATTTCGGCCTGTTCTTTGTGCCGTATAATGAACAAAAAAATGCTTAAATTTGCCTCTAAACTTGACACGATCATTACTTTGTTGGTTCTTACGATTACACTGTGACCTGAACGATCGCGATTAACCAAAAAATCTTGACATCCGTAATTTTGACTGAATAAAGATGCTGAGGAAAAACAGCAACATAAATGAAAATGGTAAGATTAAAAATGAGCGGATAAAAGCTGTATCGTCTTAAAAAACACCGCTTTTTGGGCATTTATAATCGTGTAAACGACCTAAATCACTGTGGCAGATACAGGCACTCGACCATCATCCTTCCAAAGTTTGCAGTCTTCGCCTTCGGGTCGATCGAAGTGGATTAGACTAGAGGCAGTACAAGCGAACCCGGCTCACAGCACTGGTCTCTGTGTCGTATCCGGGGACGACTCTGTGTATACATCTAAAAGCGGCGTATCTATAAACGGCGTCCCTCGCGGCCCGCCGTCCGCACGCCGTTCACACTGAGCTCGCACACTTCATCCGCCGGCGTCCCGCTGCAAAAGCCCCACGTTTGAACAGCGCTCTCTCTGCAAACACGACAAGACTTAACTCTTAACTACGGCTCAGAGTGAACGCTCCGCACGCCTGGGAATCACGGGATGCACCGCTCGAACGCTGTAATCGTACTCTCCGAATGGGACGAGTGGAACGCAGTATCGCACGTGGTATTCGACGATATTTATCTCGGAACAAACACATTTTCCCAACAGTGTTTCTTCTCCTTCGCACACGAAACACATTTTTTTTGAAACGGTGCATTACGTAGATTATCCGGCGAGCTTCAAGTACGCCAAAAACGTCATAAAAAAGGTCACGTATCAAAAACGGCAGTCGTGATATCCTTCATTTTCAGGAATAAAAGAATAAATCTGTGCATTGGTGTTTTATCACCGTGCTTTTTACTTATCCTCGCCATCCACACCGGCGCACAATGGAATGTAAATGCCGGCGTACGTACACCAAAGGCAGCGTTAGCGTTTAGAGATCTGAGGCTTTTTCAGTCTGAATCCACAAAGCGTGACAAAACAATCAGGATCGCTGCAGCCGCGTGTTCCGGACGCCTCTGAAAAGCAGAAATGCAGGATTTTCCCTTTGTCGTCGCGGCGTTCCACCGGGAAAAAAAGCACCGGATCTGAGTTGGGATTTTAAAATGTGTCGATATGTTGGAAGTTTAATCAAAATCAACAGTATTTACAGAGTTACAGTAGAAATACAATAAACTACAATACTACATTTAGCAAGTGAATGTCTTTGTTTGGTTGATGAAGTATTTTACGGGCGACGCCCACAACGGTATCGATAGAAACAACTGTGAGAGAAGTTCAAGGTCCTTCTGTGAAACATCAACTGCACGCGGGGAATATATACAAATAGATTATATTGTGAATGTGTGTTTTGAAAAATTATACAAAATCTTTATTTGGAAAAAAAATTAAAAATAAAGCGGAAAATAAATACCCTGATAAAACGCCATGTTGCAAGCTTTAGAAGATTTTACTTTTGTAATTTGTGTGATAATTAAAGCTCAACTAATATGTTTAAAGACCACCGCTTATAATGGTGGTCTTTAAACATTATTACATTATTTTGTATATTTTATATCATTTTTAATTTGGTTTTATTCATTTATTTTTTATGGTTTGTACGTATTGATTTTTTAGATATTTTTTGGACATATTACTTGGAGACTGAGGTGGTAAAAAAAAAAAAGAGGTTCTAGACAAATAGGATAAAGAAAAGGATAAAGACATGTTTCTGTTTCGGAATACTAACACATTAATTTATGTCAACAACAACAACGAGCTACTCAATGAACATTTAAGTTTCCACAATAAAATCTGCCTTAAAGCCTACACTTGTTCATTATGAATTAAGCCTTTGTTCATGCTTTATTAAGGCTAATTAAGGTGTAGAACATTCTAGACAAAGCGAAGCCCAATGAGACGAGCAGGAACAGGTTTAAGACACGCCTTCACTCGCGACGAGCCGGAGGCCGTTCGGGGGTCAGCGTGAGGGGGCTCTAAGTGCTTTCTGACACTATGATCGCTCCCTGAAGACGTGACCGCTTCCCCATCTGGTCACCGCGGTAACGTCCGGGGCCGGGCGGGAGGACACCGCCTCGTGCTCAGCAGAGTTTGAGCTTTTCATTATTTCAGTGTTCAAAAATCAAACATTATTTCTACTGAACACATTTTTAACCTGATGAAAGGTTGAAACGTGAGACTGAAGGCTTCTTTTAGACTCTGAATATTTATGAATTCTGTGTCAAAGATATTAAACTACGACTGCTCCTCTGGCTCCTAAATATTCCATCATCTTCCATTGATTTAAAAAAAAAAAAAAAAAAAAAAATCCTCAACATTCCCCAAATTGTCCAGAAATTTGACACATCAACAAATAATTTCCCATGTTTACCTGTACGTTTTTCTCCCATTTTTCTATACATTTTCTTTATCCACCACAACATTTCCTCATATTTTCCAGAATTTTTCCACCAACTTTACATTTCCCTCACATTTTATAGAACTTTTTTACAGATTTTTACTACAAACTTTACATTTCCCTCACGTTTTCCTCAAAATCCACAAAATTTCCTCATATTTCCCGGAATTTTTCCACCAACTTTACATTTCCCGCACATTTTACGGAACTTTTTTACACATTTTTACCACAAACTTCACATTTCCCTCAAAAATCTCAAATTTCCAACAAAATGTCCACATATTTTCCTCCATTGAGCACATGTTTGTCTCCAATGTTGAACTTAATTTTCAAACAATAAGCCTCAAATTTTCTTTAAAATTTCCTCACATTTCCCTCCATTATTTGACACGCGCCGGGATCCATGCGGCAAGCTGGAGATAAAGCGGTGTCGATGTGTAAGAGCTTTATTTCATCTCCAGTTCCGTCAACATTAAAGGACTCATATTGTGTACTATTTGTGCACATAACCACACTCAGATCCATCAGGATTTACCGTTATTATGTCTTCTAAAGGACACGGTTACCGACGGAAGAATCACAAGACAAACTGGCCCTGATGAAGAGCTTTCAGAACAACCAGCAAAAGAAAACCAAGGCATTTTATCCACATTGTCTGGCAAACAGTCCCTGTAGAAGAGCGACGAGCGATGGCGAGCGGCGGCGAGGGCCCGAGCGAGACCACGATTTATGAGGACAGAGACCGCCAGGCAACAGACAAACTGCAGCAGTGCCATCGGAGAAGCTGTGGAGCGAGACGACTGGCACGCGGCCCTGCACGGGGAGGGCCAAGATGATGATGTCTCCTGGCAGCGGAGCAGATTACTTTGGGGAAATAAACAAAAGTTAGCTTGCCCCGACATGCTGATACCTTTGTCAGCAGAAATGTGATGATTTATGGACTTAAAACCAGTTCAGGAAACCTCCAGATCTCAACAAAGAACATGGAGTATTTTCTGAGGCTTTCTGAACATGATCAAAGAAACGCTTTCTCCAATTTTTCTATACATTTTCTTTATGCGCCACATTTCCTCAGATTTTTCTGATTTTTTTCCACCAACTTTACATTTCCCTCACATTTTACGGAACTTTTTTACAGATTTTACTACAAACTTTGCATTTCTCTCACGTTTTCCTCAAAATCCACAAAATGTCCTCATATTTTCCGGAATTTTTCCACCAACTTTACGTGGAGTATTTTCTGAGGCTTTCTGAGCATGATCAATGAAACAAACTTAAATGAGTTTAAATCCAGCTAACTACAACTCCAGGTATGTTTTTGATGAAGAACAACATTATACCATGGTTAAAAGCTCATGTGTCACCATAATACACAGCATTAAGTCTCCTCCAGGTAGCTTTTCTCAGACCTTGCAGTTCCAGGCTTGATCTGGAGGGTTTCTGGGTTCTGCACAGTCACCCAGTGCCTCCTGGTCTGACGGCTCAACTGCAGAAGACAATAGTCGACCTTAATGTAAAGACTTATAAAAGCTGCAGCCACGTGTGCCGCAGTAAACGACACATTCACGACTGAAGCTGGCGTGCCATTAGCGATCTCACGCCGAGGACACATTCTAGAGAGTGGCTTTATTGCAAACGAGTTCTGCTTTCAGAGTAATGGGCTTGGGAACCAACACACAACATGTAAAATCAATATTTGTTCAGACGAAGAGAAGAGACACTTTACTGTTGCCAGACGATGTGGCCGCAGTCGAGAAGCGAGTCCGACTGACTCTCTCGTGTGAAATTAAAAGTCCTTTATTAGCGCGGATACAGACATCCTCAGGGCAATGAAACTAGCACCAGGCTTAAGAACTGATGGCATCGCGTGAAAACCAGGTTGATGTATTCAGGAGACAATTTACATATATAATATTTAGAAGTCATTATGAAACAACAGTGGCGGCAGTGACAGAGATATAAAGTACACCACAGCCTTCTTTAGAGTTGCAGAAAAAAATCTAAAAGAGTTGTTTGAGTGCAATAATTATCTCATTTCTACCTAAGAACACAGATGGTAATGTTTAATATTTTAGATGGCTCACATGTGCTAAAAACGCAGAGACGCACTGCATATTTCCACAGGCAAATGAGCAGAAAGCGCCACACATCCAAGTGCTTTAAACGGCTCTCGTACATCAAAACCGCAATTACCATAAACGAGTGGATTTACAACTTCCTCGCCGTCGCATTTGTTGCTCGATTTGGCCCGCCCACTCGCCTGCGCTCTCGACAGGTGAGCAAATGACTTTTTAATTTGAGCCGCGCGCTGAAAGTGATCAAGCGGGCCCCGGCTAAGCCCTCTCTGGCGCCACCCCCCCCTCCACCTCGCTGTGGAGGATTAGCCCTCAGAGCCCAAATCCCCCGTCTAAACGCGAAAGTGGCGAATCAGCCCTATTCTCATTGTCGTTTCCCATTTAGAATCCGGGGCCGTCGCCTCTTGTCGGGCGCAGAACTGACAGAATGACTTTTTTTAACACGATGCTTGTCGGGCGGAGGAGAGAGGAAGCAGTCAAGGCCGTCTACACCTCTGCTCGTCCACACTTCCCCCCGTCGGGAGCTTCCTGCACCGTCTCCTGTGGCAGAAACACCCGGAACATCCCGTCTTTACCCGTCCACGGCCACGTCTGGCATTTGCACGTTAAATAAGACGCATTTTGCTTTCCGTCGGCTTCGATCGAGAACAAAAGGTTGTGGTTTTGGAATTTTGTTCATTGAAAAACTGATGAAATTGATCTACGACGACTTAAAGATGTAATTTTTCTGGTGCAGTCGCTAAGATGTGGTCAGGATTTGATTTTAATACAAACAGTTATTGTAAATGTGTTGCTTTGTGTAGACTTCTTTATGGAAAGCACTTTGTCAACTTTATTTCCATCCAATCCAACGTTATTTGTACAGCACATTTTACCAACAAAGTCTCCAAAGTGCTGCAGCGAGTACGAAACGAGCAGAAGTAAAATATGTTTAAAAATGAAAAATACAAATAAATAATTAAATACATACAAACCAAATAAAACCTGATTAAAAACAACATAAAATACATAATCAAATAGAAACTCAATTAAAAATGGCATAAACATACATAAAAAATAAAAACGAATCAAAAACATAAAATCAAATAAAAAACTAATTATAAACGTAAAGTATATAAAATAAAATAAAAAAATAATTAAAAAAACATAAAATATATAAAAATAATAAAAGACAGTCAGAGGACGACACAATTCTCATGCCGGGTTAAATGCCAGTGAGCACGTTTACACCACCACCACGTGCACAATCCATGATGAAAACACAGATAAATACACGTGTAATTCAGTGATTAAAAACACAGTTTGCTGTCGAAAGCCAATGCAAAGAAATGTGTCTTTAAGAGCGGATTCACGAGCGACGGAGCGACCTACCTGATGTCGTGATTTTGGGCATCACAAAAATAAATTGAATTGAAATGGAATTGAAGCAGGTGTGATCTGCGGAGAAGCACAGCAAAAGGCCCCCTCCCCGAGCGCTTCATCAGGATCCGGGCGTGTTAAGCTGGTGTTCTGACCTCACAGATCTGACTGGGACATGGGCGGGGCATGGGCGGGACATGGGCGGGACAAGGGCGGGCGTTCGGCGGTTGCTCTGGTAAATCTGTCACTTCCATCTTCTAAAAACCTCCACAAACATGTTTCTAACGCTCCAGTCGGGTTCATTTGCTCGTCATTAAATGTATTTGTTTCTGGTCTGATAAAAGAACATTCCAGATAAATCGTTTGTTCTGAACAGCGTGTGACGTTGTGTTCGTTTAGCACTTCATCTGTCACTCAAAAGCTCCCGATTGCAAAGACTTGACTGAATCTTAATTTGCAAATCAAAATCGACAAAATAACAAAACAAAAAATAGAAGAAACAACGAGGGAATTAGACGTTTGTTGTTTTGTTCAGTTTCCCCCCCAAAAAAATTCATCTCCGTTCTCGAAAGCGACAGCTCCTGGGACGGGAAATTCACTTTGCACAATTTATTCATTTCGCTCCTAGTTCAATTTTTCCCACCAGTCTCCCACGGCGCCCGCCACGCATCCTTTTTTCTCCAGCAAAGCACTGCTAAACATCGGCGTTGGCACGGGCGGAGGAGCGAGCCGGCCCTCGAGTGTCCACCAGTCACAGGAACAGCACAAATGCATTAGCACGTCGAGCTCCGAGGCGTCGCCGAGGCAATCTGCGCGCGCGAAAGTCAGCTACAGCAAAAAAAAACATTGTCCACGCAACGAGAGCGGCTCTTACTCCACGTTCCGCTTTTATCTCCTGATCTTGTTTTTTTTGCCAGGTTCGGGTAATGACAGATTTGGGAATTAGACGCAAATTAGAAACGGTGGAGGAGCCAGTGGGGAATGTGATACACCATATTTTCTGTACTATAAGTAACTATAAGTTTCATGGTTTTGGCCGGATGCGACTTATATGTGATATTATTCGTTATTTTCCCTCTGACAACCACAAGAGGGCGCTCTAGGTTCTAAGCGACGCAGAAGAAGAATCTGCACTTCCTCTGGAGTTTGTGGAGTTGTTTAGAAGTGACACAGAGGAAGAAGAATTCAATGGATTTAGTGATTTGGGGTAAAACTGATGCTTTGGTAAACTTGTTAGCATGTTCTTTATGCTATAGTTATCTGAATAACTGTTCATATGTTAAGTTAACATACCAGACACTTACCACAGTTCTGTCTGTGCCTCATGTAGCTGAAGGTGTTAGCGTTAGCATACGTACACCTATTCACCATGTTCTCTCATCTCTTATTATTTTAAACTGCATTTCAAGATTAAATCGTCCCGGATTTTATCAAATAAATTCAAATGCGACTTATACTCCAGTGTGACTTATATATGTTTTTTACTCTTTTAATGTCCTTTATATTTCATACCATTTTAAATCAAGGCCAAAAGGAGCTGAATAAAACAAAACAATCAATTTGACTGTCAATTTTCTTTTCCAGATTTGCATGAACGCACCGGAGAAAACATTATTCCACTTCACCATCGTCCCTTCATTTTGTCTTTTCATCTTCTCGTTTGTTCCATGGGTTTCACAACGATCAGAATAAAGTAATATTAGGCCTTTGCAACAACTCGACATAAAAGCAACTTGTGAATCTGAAAATGATGGCTCGACATCGCATCTCGAACACAATCATCGAGCGTCGCGTCACCGTTCTCCGCGCTCGGTGCTTAAAGCGAACGACGATCTGCAGATGGAGCTCTGCAAAGTGGGAGGAGATTGAAATTCAGACAGAAGAATTAGGTTTTTTTACGAAGCGGGATTATGATAAGACGACGTGCGATCACAAATCTCATTAAAGTGACAAACAACCGCAACTTTTAACGGTTTGAGTGCAATACTGAGAGTTTGGCGTGAACAAATACACAAATACACGATCTACTGGGGAACTGTGTCGCTTTGTATGGCATTTAAGAGGACTGTCTCCACGGCGACGCCACTGAGGCTCGTTACAGGTCAGATCTTTGGAGCGGTGACATGTTTTCTAGTACAAGACGAGGTGAAAACAATTTAGTTTTAATTACGATTCATGGTTCCACTTTATTGGCCACTTTTGAACTATACACTGCAAAAAAATGCTCAAAAATTGGAATAATGGAAAGTGATGTGTTAGAAAGGCATTTCATTTTAGTCTGTCACGTTCCAATAATCCTGAATAATCGTTAAATTGTGATGTTTCTTCTGACAATAATCGTTAGAATAAAATGTGATATGGTGGCATCCCTAATTGTGAAAAAAAAAGTCTGCTCGTCTCGTCAGAAAAATAAAAAAAAAATCCTGAAAAAAAGAAAATCACAATTTTTTTTTTTTTTTTTTTTTAAATCCCTGAAAAATCAAAAAGAAATCCCTGAAAAATCACAAGAAAATCTCACAAAAATCCGACAAATTAGATATTTTTTCACAATCATTCAGCACTAACGTCAAAGTCATAATTGTTATAATAAAATGTAATATTGTGACATCTCTAATTGTGAATAAAGCTTAGTTTAGATTTGGAGCTCCTTAATTAGCATTAATAAAGCATGAACGAAGACTTAAGTCCTAATGACACATATGTAATTTGATAAGAATGATTCGGGCTGAGAAAGAACTTAATTAGTACAAAGGAATTAATCAAGCAGTTTCCCAGCCTGAATAAAGGTTATTAAACTATAAGAATGACGCTTCCTTAGTATTATAATTATTTACAAGGCATGAATAAGCACTAGTTTATAAGCGCTTAATGATGCTCTTACAAACATCGTGTACACGCTTTATTAACACACATGTTTTTTGATGGTTATTAACATTTATAAACCATCCATAAATACTAGTACATACCGTATAACAGATGCACAGTAAGAACCTTAAACTGGTGCTAATTCATGCCTTATAGTTTAAAATAAGGTTTATTTTATCCTCTTTGTTCATTATAAATTAAGTCTTTGTTCTGGATTTATGAAGTGTACTTTATAGTGTTAAGTTTATTATTAAGTCAGCATAGATTTCTTCATTTAAACTGTAAAGAGCCTAAAGCAACATTCTCTTGCAACAGGGATTTACCACGTTGTATTCCTTTTGCGAAATAATAAACCAACAAACAGACTTCTGCCCACACTTGCCAGCGTCTGGACCAAACCACTGCCCTCGCCAGCGTCTGGACCAAACCACTGCCCTCGCCAGCGTCTGGACCAAACCACTGCCCTCGCCAGCGTCTGGACCAAACCACTGCCCTCGCCAGCGTCTGGACCAAACCACTGCCCTCGCCAGCGTCTGGACCAAACCACTGCCCTCGCCAGCGTCTGGACCAAACCACTGCCCTCGCCAGCGTCTGGACCAAACCACTGCCCCAAACCACTGCCCTCGCCAGCGTCTGGACCAAACCACTGCCCTCGCCAGCGTCTGGACCAAACCACTGCCCTCGCCAGCGTCTGGACCAAACCACTGCCCTCGCCAGCGTCTGGACCAAACCACTGCCCTCGCCAGCGTCTGGACCAAACCACTGCCCTCGCCAGCGTCTGGACCAAACCACTGCCCCAAACCACTGCCCTCGCCAGCGTCTGGACCAAACCACTGCCCTCGCCAGCGTCTGGACCAAACCACTGCCCTCGCCAGCGTCTGGACCAAACCACTGCCCTCGCCAGCGTCTGGACCAAACCACTGCCCTCGCCAGCGTCTGGACCAAACCACTGCCCTCGCCAGCGTCTGGACCAAACCACTGCCCCAAACCACTGCCCTCGCCAGCGTCTGGACCAAACCACAGCGGCGCAAAACCCCGTCCAGCTTGACCGTGCGCTCCAAGTGACCGCGAGTAATGAGAGAGACCGAGTGGAAGTAACGGGCACTGCGGCCGAGCCCAAATAACTCCACACCACACACTTCCACAGAGGAGGAGGAGGAGGAGTGTGAGGAGGAGTGTGAGGACGAGGAGGAGGAGTGTGAGGAGGAGGAGAAGGAGGAGGAGTGTGAGGAGGAGTAGAAGGAGGAGTTTGAGGAGGAGTAGGAGAAGGAGGAGAAGGAGGAGGAGTTTGAGGAGTAGGAGGAGGAGGAGTGTGAGGAGGAGGAGAAGGAGGAGAAGGAGGAGTTTGAGGAGGAGGAGGTTGAGGAGGAGGACCACACGCACGGAGTCGAATATGGCCTCGCCCACCCCACTGTCGCCCTCTTGTTTTATATAAACTCAATATTCTAATTTGACTAATCTAGATGCTCATTTTTTTAACTGTTTGCAGTGCAGTGAACCCAGGAAGAGGAGGTGAAAACCCGCCTCAAACCCGCCTCAAACCCGCCTCAAACCCGCCTCAAACCCGCCTCAAACCCGCCTCAAACCCGCCTCAAACCCGCCTCAAACCCGCCTTTGCCCTTGAAGTGCCCCTCAGATGAAGGTGGAGGCACTTTAGAATTCAAATGGAGTTTTTTCAGGAGACGAGAGCGTGCGTTTAACATCGTGAGGTTCAGGAGAAGAAAATAAATCTGGGTTAGCCACACAAGTGTTCCCCCCAGAGAGAGGAGAGCGTGATGGATGGAGGGAGAGAGGGAGGGAGGGATAGAGGAGTGGAGGAGTGGAGAGGTGGAGGGAGGGAGGGAGGCAGGCAGAGCACTAAGCTGTGATTAAGGAAGAGCTCCTGGTACTTAAGAGTTAAGCCAGAGCGAGAGGGAGAGAGAGAGAGAGAGAGAGAGAGAGAGAGAGAGAGAGAGAGAGAGAGAGGAGGAGGTAGAGGAGAGAGGAGAAGAGGGAAGGAGACAAGAGAAAGAAGAGAAAGAACAGAGAGCCAAACGTGTAGAGGAGAGAGAGAAGAGACAGGGGAAGAGGGGAGATAAGAGGAAGAAGAGGGAGCAGGGAGAGAGGAGAGCAGAGGAGAAACGAGAGGAAAGAAGGAAAGAGATGAGAAGAGAGAGTGGAAGAGCGGCAGGAGATAGGAGAGGAACAAGGGAGAGGAGAGAGGAAGGAGCTGAAAGGAGGGTTGAGCGATAGGACAGGAAGTGGGGAGGGGGAGAAACGGGAGAAGACACAGTAGAGGAAAGAAGAGGAGAAAGTAGATGGGGGAAAAAAGAGAATGAGGAGAGAGGGAAAGGAGCAGGAGAGGAGATAACGGGAGGGAGAGAGGGGAAGGAGCGAGGAGAGAGACGAAGAAGGGAGATGGAAAAAGAGAGGGAGTGGAGGAAGTATAAGAGGAGGACGAAACAAGAGAGATGGCAGAGGAAAGAAGGCACACGGGAGGAGAGGAGAAAGGTAGAGAGAAGGAAACGGAGAGAGGGACGATGATGAGACGAGGGGAGGAGGCCTGGCTCAGGGGCGAGCGGGGGAGATCAGCGCCGCCTGAAAGACAACCTGGAACAGATAAGGAGGATGAGGAGGCAGCGTATGCAAACGGAGAGAGGATGAGAGACGAAGAGGAGGGGAAAAGAGCTGAGCCAGAGATGGAGAGGGTGAGATAAAAGTGTGGGGGGGATGAAGAGGGATGAAGAGAGAAAGAGAAGGAGGGAGGGAGCTCTAGCTACAGGGCGTTTGCAGTGACTAAGCAAAGGATCGAAGAGGAAGGAGCGCGAGGAGACACGAGGACGTCCTTGTGACCGTCTGTGCCCTCGGGTGCCAGGGCAACACACCATCCGAACACAGGGGGCGCCGTTCAGTGCAGCCTTTAAAACGAGCGTTTTCAGTGCCACCAGGGAGTGCCAGGTTTGGTCCGTTTAAAGCCGCTTTCGGGCGTTGTAAAAATGGCCCGGGTGCAGATGAGAATGCAGGGATTTTCGCACAGTAAAAGTCGCTCAAATCGATGAAATTTATTTAAAAAGACAATGACGGTTAAAGATCATAATGTATACTGTGAATACTGTGAATTTGTGCATTAATAAGGCGAATTTGAGCCCGTTTTTGTCCAGTTTGAGTCTAGGTTTAGTCTCGATATCAATGCGGTGAAAGTGCGCACGTCCTCGGACCTTTATCATCTATACATTTTGTGTTGTACAGCTTATACGGTGCATTTGACGGGTTTATTCTACATTTTCTACAGTTTTTTGTAGTTGTAACGAATCAAGTTGACAATTTTGCTGCACACACATTTTTGCACACAATTGTGACGTTTCTTCTGACAATAATCGTTATGTTATTGTTAAAATGTGATATCGTGACATCCCTAATTGTGAATAAAGTTTAGCTTAGCTTTCAGAATTGTCTTAAATGTGTTTAAAACATAAACCGCTAATCGAAACCGTAATCGCAATCAATGCTAGTCAGAAAATTGTAAAAAATTCCCCAAAAAACCCTGAAAAATCCCCATAGCTAGAAGCCACAATCATTCAGAACTAATCTAATATCAAAGTCATAATCGTGATAATACAATTGATTTGATAAAATTGATTTCAGAAATATTCTAAATGTGTTCAAAACATAAACCGCAAGTCAAAACTGTCATCTCAATCAATGCATTGATTGAGAAAGATCTCACAAAAATCCCTAAAATTAGATATTTTTCCACCATCATCAAGCACTAATATCAAGCCTTTTTTAAGACTGTTATGTCACTGCCCTGCTCGTTTCTACGCAGCAACAGTCCATGTATAACCCGACTAAGCGACAATCATTTTACACGCAGTAAACCGGCACGGAAACTTCCAGGACGTCCCGACAGCCCGGTGACCACTCGTCCTGTAGGTGTTGGACGCAGCTGTGGGGGACGACAGGGGGACGACAGGGGCCGGTTCAGACGTGGTTCGGACGTGGTGCAGAGCAGGTGTGTCCGTCTGTCCGTCTGTGAGAGTCGGATCTCTCCTTCACTGGAACTCCTCCAGGTTTCTACGCTTTTTTCCCAAAGAGGTTTTTTTTGTAGTTTTTCCTGGCCGAGAAGGAGAGTCTAAGGACAGAGGACCCTGGGACATTGTCCCTCGCCACCACAGACATTGTCTGACTTCATCGCCACCACAGACATTGTCTGACTTCATCGCCACCACAGACATTGTTGATTCATTTCTCCCTGTGGCCCTCAGAGGCAACTGTTGTTGTGATTTTGGGCCTTACAAAAATAAATTGATTTGATTTGAGGTGCTGGCCATTTCACGCCTGTCGCCCCCTCTTAGCCCCGTTTGTCCTCGCACGCCGGCGTCGGACCCTCGTCTGTCCCCGCACGGACCAGAACACACAGCAAACACCAGCTCCAAATCGCTCATATTCAGAATATTCAACTTTAGATTCATATTCAGTCTTATTTTCTTCACCGGGACGAGGTAATTGGACTTGTTCGAGGTGTTTCTAACTAGTTTCAACATGTGTTCTTTCATCTCGAGCTAAACCTGCTACCTGTGGAGTGGGAAAATTGTTCAAAAATAAGAAAATATATAAAATTTCTCTGGTCAAACATAGTGTAATAAAGTGTAACTCAAGCGTATACGTTCATGCATGTTTTTCAGGGCTATTTTTAAATGTGTTATCGAGTTAAAACGATCAAACCTTCAAATTAATGCTCAAACGTTGGCGTGATTTAAACCAAAAGGAGGTCAAAAAGGTCCAACGTTGCAATATTACAACATTTACTCACTAAATAAAGAATAAAAAAGACAAAAAGTTTAATTTCTACATCGCCGGCTTTTAAAAACAACACGGTCGAACATGTCGCTCGTTTCCAGCTATATTCAAGTCTTAAATACTGCAATTTAAAACACGCGACGCTCGATCCGTTTAACGCTACGCTGCGGAACTCTCCGGGCGAAGCAGGAACCCCTACAGTCGGCAGAAAAGTTACAGTTGCGGCTTTAAAACGGCCACATCCACACAATCCAAACTCGTCATAGTTAAGGCAGCCCTTTTCTGCCTTTCTTTCACGCCCGTTATTGTCGAATCCGCCGACTTTCTTTTCATCTTTTTGTGGTTTTTCAGGTTTCGAGTCAGAGGAGGTGGTTTTGAAAACGGCGTGGGCGAAGAGAGGAGAGCGAGTGTAAGTGCGAGGAGAAAAATGGAAAGAACAGTGGGGGGAAATGGGATCTAAAAAGCCAAAAGAGGAAGAGAGGATGGTGGCAGGGAAGCAGGCAGCAGCTGAACCAGCAAAGGGTGACTGATCCACTCTGAGGAGCTTGGAGAGACACACACACACACACTCACACACACAGACACACACACTCTCACACAGAAACACACACACACACATCGCAGTCCGGCCGCGGTGGAAATAGCACACGGCGCACACACCATTCCAGGGGGACTTTTAAATGGCATTCTCCCATCTTTCTACCTCCCGTTCTCCTCCTCTCTTTGCATCCTTCTTCCCTCCACCATCTACTTCTCCCGCTCAGTCCTTTAGCGGCGAGTGACACGCAACCCATTTGCAGCGCCGGTCTAAAACAGCTTTTTTGGGGCGGATTTGGAGAGATAACGGGTGTATCGGGCGGAAAAACACGACTTTCCTCGTCAGAGATTGAAGGATTCAGAGGGTCTCGTCCTATCTCGCAATGTTAAGAATATAGTGAAGTCTTGTAAGTGGTGAATATGCGTTCCAATGTGAGTCAAGAAGCTGTGAAATATATTCTATTGTGGAGAAAAAACATATTACCACTATAGAGTCTTTATATATGTGGCAGAAGCCATTGATACTATGAAGGCAACAAATGAACGGCCTTGTAGTTCGTTCACTGACTAAGCCAGAGACGACGGAACAAAACCAGGTCTGAACCGGGTCTGAGCCGGGTCTGAACCAGGTCTGAACCATAAACTAGACTGTGGCAGGACTAACCCGACCATAGCACTACAAAAAACACTCTTTATGAGTAATTGTAACATGAACAGCAGAAATACTGTGTACTGTACATGTACCACAAATGTGCCATAACCACAATCTGAAAACTTCAACAACTCTTTGTCCTTGAGCCATGTTTATTAACAGAGCCTTAAACTTAAACCAGATCTAAACAAGGACTAAACCATAAACTAAAGAGTGTGACAGGGCAAACCAGAAAGCAAAAGCAGCTCTTTTAAAACAAATCGCAACATAAATTGCAAAAATACGAGATATTCACAACGATCCAAAAATGATTCATTCTCTGGCCTTTTACTGACCTTTCCAAGATCATTTCTAATTAAAATGTCACACCTGCATAAAACAGCATTTCATAGACTCCGTTTGTATCGCCGCGGTCGTGGTCTAATCTTCTTTGTGCGCGCAGCCGGCTCCGAGACGCATTCTTCTTCTGCCACGCATGAGACGTTTTTTACCCCACACTCCGCACCACAGAACGCTCCCACGGGAATACAGACTTGGAGGACGACGGCGGCGCAGAGATGGAACAGAACAAAAACGTGGGGGGGAAATTGAGCGCTCGAGAACGAAGCCATCTCGGAAATGTACTTTTTTCCCTTTTTTTAGCCATCACAGAGTCAGGTTTTCAGCAGTCAGCGAAAAATAACTTCCAGGAGTGCAGGAGATGTATTTTGCATGAGGCTAAAATCAGCTCGGAGTACCGACTGTTCAAGGCGCTTCGCTGCGGTAGTGAGCGAGTACCGCGAGCGAGTACCGCGAGTACCGCGAGTGAGTCCGACGCTGGATGATTATCGGTGCCGTTATCGTTATTGGGGCAATAATGAGCGCCGATACTTTGTACTCAGATGGAAACAATGGCGGCCGCGCTGGACGTTTACACAATTAGCGTGACAAATGTATTCATCGTTAATGATATCATATTGTCATACTCCAGGACAGTTATATGGCCAAAAATACACATTACAAGCACAAGTGTATGTAAAGGGTCTAAGTCAGGGGTAGGCAAACTACGGCCCGCGGGCCACATCCGGCCCGCTGGGCCTTTCAATCAGGCCCGCCAAGCTTGTCCAAGTAATATAAAAAAATAATTTTTGTTTTAATTTTTTTTTCCTTTTTTGCCCTCAGGCATCTGTCTGCACTTGTATCCTTAATAAATATAATGTGAAATGAATTAAATCATAGATTCAATAGCCTATATTTGACAGAAAAGTTATATTTTATTTGATATTTAATTTTTGGGATTTTTTTTTCCCCACACCAATGGATCACGGGCTCCGCTACTTGCCTGGATTCGAATATGGCCCTCGGAGAAAAATAATTGCCCACCCCTGGTCTACGCCTTAGACCAGGGGTGGGCAAGTATTAGACCAAGTATTTTAGGCTCAAAAGGACAGTACACTCAAATTAAACTTTTTTTCAAACGGCTGAATTAAGTTGTTTATTTCTTCTGAGCTCTGGCCAATCAGAGCAGGTGATTTGAGACTTGGATTTAAATGTAATGAAGTACAATTGCATGGACAGAGTAACAAGTGCAGCTCTAAACAAATATACACACAGCATTATTTTTGCAAAAGTACCTTGTTTAACTTTAGTTCATTTTGATGACCTTGGCATTATTTCTATATCTTGATCATATAAAGTGCAGTCATGGGCCGCAGCAGATGAAAATATCCCCCTCATAATAAGCCTAATGTAGCACCTTGTAAAGTGTTTTATGACATGCTACTCCACACGCTGCAGAAATGTGTGTGTAATATGTAAATATTACATGAATAATAATTAACTTTTCACAGGATGAACTGTATGTACTTTATGGACTGTTTAATAGTGCAAAGCTAAACGAGAATGTCATGTATATATACACTCATGTTTATGTAATACTTTAATGTGTGTGCGTGCGTGTGCGAGTATTTGAGTCACTCCAATTTACTCCACATTTACTCCACATTTACTCCACATTAACTCCACATTAACTCCACATTAACTCCACATTTACTCCACATTTACTCCACATTTACTCCACATTTACTCCACATTTACTCCACATTAACTCCACATTAACTCCACATTAACTCCACATTAACTCCACATTAACTCCACATTTACTCCACATTTACTCCACATTTACTCCACATTAACTCCACATTAACTCCACATTAACTCCACATTTACTCCACATTTACTCCACATTTACTCCACATTTACTCCACATTTACTCCACATTTACTCCACATTTACTCCACATTTACTCCACATTTACTCCACATTTACTCCACATTTACTCCACATTTACTCCACATTTACTCCACATTTACTCCACATTAACTCCACATTAACTCCACATTAACTCCACATTAACTCCACATTAACTCCACATTAACTCCACATTAACTCCACATTAACTCCACATTAACTCCACATTAACTCCACATTTACTCCACATTTACTCCACATTTACTCCACATTTACTCCACATTTACTCCACATTAACTCCACATTAACTCCACATTAACTCCACATTAACTCCACATTAACTCCACATTAACTCCACATTAACTCCACATTAACTCCACATTAACTCCACATTAACTCCACATTAACTCCACATTAACTCCACATTACTCAAACTGGCAGAGTTTATTGTTACACTTTATAAAATTCGGTCGTGTTTCAGTTTACCCAAGTCATTACAGAACCAAGACAGTATTTTCTTTCCAAAACCAAAAAGTGCAGACTTTCTCTGTGATTTTGGCTCTGGGCTTTTCCCGAATGAAAACGCCGAGCGAGACATACGGAAACAAATCCTCGATCAGATGGTGCAAAAGAACACATGCTTTGTGTTGAATTAATATTCGAGAGATGGAAAACACACAAACTGAAATATGATGTTTGAATGGAGGATGTGGTTGAAATAGTCTTGTGTCAATTAGACTTTAACTGCTGAAGTGGCTGAACAATTATCACATTTCCAGTCAAGTTTCATTAGAAAAAGCACATAATTGATCGTTATTAAGGTCGTTATTCTTGTTTTTGTTCTTTGGTCTTACACATCATGCAGTAAAGGTATGGCCTTTGTGATTATTTTAAAACACAATTATACTTAATTGACATAATAACCTGAACAAAAGTTGTCCACAGGGTCGTCCTTTTAGCCAGGAAAAGGCACAGTATGAATAATTACAACCTGCCGTTCAATTATGCAGCGTCTGAGCTGATGAGTTTAACAGGAAAGAGTTACATCCTGTGCAGTGGATTATTTAGAGTGAGCGGCGATTTCAGACACTCTGTTTTGTCTTGGTTTGTTGAGTTAGTCCCGGCCTCTACTAGTCCCGGCCTCTACTAGTCCCGGCCTCTACTAGTCCCGGCCTCTACTAGTTCCAGTCTCTAGTCCCAGTCTCTAGTCCCAGTCTCTAGTCCCAGTCTCTAGTCCAGCTTCTAGTCCTAATTTCAGTTCCAGTCCTCGTCCTTATTATAGTTCCAGTCCTCGTTCTGCTCCTAATCCTGGACCTAGTTAGTAGTTCGAGTCATCGCAGTCCCAGCCCGACAGTCGCATCATTAGTCCTGGTCTAGTTCCAGCTTTAGAGCCACTTTAGCTTCAGCGTGTTCAGAAGTTTAAAAGCAGCTTTCAAAGTCAGACTTTAAACCTTCACCAGAAAAGTGAAAACGGTGCAACTGGAAGATTTAAACTTTAACCATCGAACACAATACAAAGCTGCGAGAGTCACTACTTTCATTTCTTTCCCTTTTTTTCAAACTCCATCATAGTAATCAAAGGAGGAAGAACCAAAATCCAAAGATAGCATGAGAAAGTAGCGCGTCAGTCATGTTCCGGCTAATTACACGGCGCCGACGAGCTCCGCCACATTTCAAAGTCAACAGTGTCACTTTAGCGTATCATTATTAGCCTCCTCGGCTTATCTTCCGCTAATGAACACTCCTCGTTTTGCCTTCAGCCCCGGTCTCCTCCGCCATTATCACGAGCCGAGGAGAGACATGAACATTTCTCCTTCGCTTTTGACTCGTTTCGGAGAAGAAAAAAAAAAGGGGTAGAAACGGGACAAAGTGCAGCGATGAGGTCGTCTCCGGGAAACCACGTGTAGTCGGTGATCACGGTAAAAGCCAGTGCGAGCACAAAGCACCCGCCGAGGCCGATGGGAACTTTTACAACACTGCGTTTGTGAGTGAGTCGCACAGAAAAAGTGGAAATGTGACATGCATTTTAGAGAGAGTGAGAGAGAGACCAAAAGAAATCTGTTCCCAAATCCTTGAGCGATGTCAGAGGTGGGCCGCGAAGCCAACGTTCTGCTCAAATATTCAGCTATTATTCAAATATTTGTTAGAAAAAACATTAAAAGTCACGTTTCTAGAGAAGGGTTCGATGCTTGTCTCCATTCAGATGTCATGGCGTTTGAATGCTCCGCAGTACGGCATTATGGGCCGGTAGGGTTGTCAAGTATCGCAATTCAGACACGAACCGATACTAAATCTGGAGTAGAAACGAGATACAACTACCGTATTTTCCGGACTATAAGTTGAACCTTTTTTCATAGTTTTGGCCGGGGTGCGACTTATACTAATATACTAGCGACTTATGTGATATTATTTGTTATTTTCACACTTGCAACCGCATTTCATACTCCAGTGCGACTTATACATGTTTTTTTTCTTCTCTATTATGCATTTTTTGACTAGTGCGACATACTCCAGTGCGACTTATAGTCCGGAAAATACGGTATCAATGTGAACAAAATAATAACAGGTCTAATCCAGGCTTATTCTGAAACATTTTAGAATGATCTAGAACTTTTAATTTTCTTATCATTTAATTATTGTTGTAGTCTCAGTATCAAGAGTAGAGTTTGAAAATGTAGTACTGAGACAACACCACTGGCCACGATGGGAAGTGGCTAAATACATACTAAATACTATTACAATACTGAAAAGTAGTATTCTGTTCTGTATTAAGGATAAACATTTTGAGTAACTGTATTCTGGTAGAGTTACTTTCCTAAAATCAAAGGAATAATGTACATTTAAGTACTTTAAACTCTGAAATGGTAAAAAAAATGCAATACGGGCAGTGGGGAAAATTCCTATGTTGCATTTTTTACACTATAATAGGATTTAGTTTGTTATTGTTGTGAACGCATTGCTGATTGGACCTCATTGGACCACAAAGTATTCTTGCCATGGCAGATTACCGTGTGGAGACAAGCATGTGACGAGAGAAGCTGTATTTTTAGCACAGCGCGACAAAAAGTGAAGAAAAAAAAAAGGCTGGTTTGGACCCACCTCTGACGACCGCGCCCACATTCACCACGGACAGAGCAGCTCGGGCATTAACCACTAACCCACAGACGCCACCGTAATGTGCTGGTCGTGTTGTGCAGAAACATGTGCGACGAAACCGCAGCGAGAGCGCGTTTCTGTTGAATCGCCCAGTCGCGTACGTGGAGGGCGAGCTCTGTTAATAAACGCATCCTTTGATATTCAAATTTTCTACATTTTTGTTCACCATCTATCGATTTTTTTTTTTTTTTTTTTTCAATCACGGAGCAATAATCCACCATGAGACCTGTAATTTATCTTGTAAATCAAAGTATAATGGACGTTATTTAAAGCTTTTATTCAATACTAGCACCAGTTTTTGTCTTTGTCATCATTTATGCTCCTGTCTTACTGTAAGAAGTGAAAAACTGTCTTTTACTGTAATATTATTAAATTACCGTATTTTCCGGACTATAAGTATACGTTTTCATGGTTTAGCCGGGGTGCGACTTATACTCCAGAGCGACTTGTATGTGATATTATTCGTTATTTTTATCCTGACAACCAAAAGAGGGCGCTCTAGGCTCTAAGCAACGCAGAAGAAGAATCTGCACTTCCTCTTCGGAGTTTGTGGAGTTGTTTAGAAGTGATACAGAGGAATGGATGGATTTAGTGATTTGGGGTAAAACTGATGCTTACGACTTATGGGTGTTTTTTTCTTCTCCGTTATGCATTTTTTGGCAGGTACGATTCATAGTGCGGAAAATACAGTAATATTTACGATTTTACATCTAATTTCTGAATCCTGAACGTCATGCAAGCCTATATTTGTGGTTTTGGCCGTAGTCATGGTCAAAAACACAATAACTCTACACGTTTACAGTAACCTCCAGTGACAAAAGTTGCCGAGCCCTTGTCGTGTCTGGCTCCCGTCACTTTCAGACATCCATTATTTCCGCAGCTCGACCTCGACGCGACTTCTGAGCGTTTTTTTGTGATTGTGGCCCGGGTTGTAACGTTTGATGTGATTTGTGCGGCTCGCGTTGCCGTCGCCGACCGGCGCTCGCTCACCTCGGACGAACACGGTGACCTGGTCCTTCCCGCGGCCGATGCGATTCTTCACCTCGCAGACAAAAGTGGTGTTGACCGCGTCGTCCACCTTCAGCACCTTCAGCTGATTGTCCCGGACCTCCACGGTGTCCGGCATCTCTCCCGACATCCTGCCCGAGACAGAGGAACCACATCGGGATTTTAGTCGGGTGCATCACATGTCGTTGCGTCAAACAAACAACTGAGTATTTATTTTTTTTAAGTGATAATTTCAGTGGCAATTGTCCAAAATGTTTGTCGCTTAAAGGTGGTATGGACGATTTTTTCCAGCAAATTTTTGATCATATTTCCTCGTGGCGTGGATAAATCATTTGTCCTGCCACGTATCAATCATAAAACGCACCTACCGCTCACCTGCAGCCGCGTCTGGCTCGTCCCCACGTTTCCGCGTGCCTAAGCGCATGGATCTATCATAATATAGTTCCCTCAGTGTACGGGGCAAAATGAAGACGGAGAAAGACAGTTCGAGCTGACGCAGAAGTGGACAGAAATCTACGGGAGACGAGCGATGCGATGCGCTCCGTCGCACTAATAAGCAAACGCACGTGTGTGTTGTATCAGTCCGCACGGGGGAGTGCGCATGCGCACTTCCGCCTGCGTTCTCAAATCGCCGAAAAATCGTCCATACCGCCTTTAATGACAGGTTTTTACGATTTTCTAATTTTGACTTTGTTTGGTGTAATTTATACCTGTTGTACATGTAAATTATAGTTTTGCACCAATCGAGTATTTTGAGGAGAAAACATTGGAAAATTAGTAGAAAGAGACGAGAAGAGACATCACAATAGGGATAAAGATTCCAGTCAAAGTTTATGCATAATTTACACAAACAACATTTTTGACTCTTTAATAAACATTAATTCAACAAAATAAAATTGCTCATATATTTGTATTTGTCAAATAAAATAAATTGTGACATTCAATGATTTTTTTTGCCCAGTGTTTGCTGGGTAATTTCATCAAATACAAACAGGAAGTGAAATTGTAAACCTTAAAAATGTGCTATACTGGGATATTGTTTTTTTTCCATATTTTTTTAGAAAAAAATCAAAATATATTTATCTTATTAGATGTAAGTGCCTGGAATGTTCCGTACAATGGCATTATACACATCTACTGCACTTCCATGGAGACGGACAACGAGAATGAACGTGAATTGTCATGATATAGTCCAATGTATCGCTCTAAAACCACATGCTTTTACTGACTGATGATTGAAGATCTCATGATTAAAAAGTTGACTTTGATTAATATCCGATTAACTGCAGAGCCCGAATTTGTACATTTTCAAATTCTACAAAGAAACTCCTCGCCGCAAAGTTGGTCCAAACCCACCAGCTTATTATCACTGAATAAAATACAGCGCTGCGGGGGAACTCGAGGAAAGTCTCTAACCGCCACATCCCCAAATCTCATCTCCGCCAATTTGAAAAAGTACGGGTGCTCATTTTTCCGATTTTTGTCACAGTTATGTTAATAAGCGGTAATGCGGGGGAAACGGAGCGCGGGGAGTCGAATTGTGTTTCTCATTATGCGAGGGTTAAATCTCAAGTCACAGAGTCCATTATGAGAAATTATGTGGCTATCTCCATAATCAGAGCGCAGACGCTGTAGTGGCAATAATAAAAGCGCTGATTGCAGCTCGGTGCGGATTGCGAGGGGCCCGGGGGGGGGCCTGGGGGGGCCGGGCGAAGAAGTGAAAGAGAAAACAAAGTGATAGCGATCGGGACGATACTGAAGACCTTTACGTGAAGTCGGCTGAAAAGGAATAGTGTATTGTATTTTTTGGTGATTGTAATAGTTATCCCGACTATATAGACTCTAAAACACACAGGAAAATATGTTTAATAATAAAGACAGTGGGATTATTACATGAAAATACCAATCGCTAAACTAAAGTGCGACATTTGTTTGGGTTCAGTTGTGTTTTTATCATTATTATTTTTGGGATGTCCCTCGATTTATGTCCGTTTTTCTTTCTTTGGTCATGTTTTGTTTGTTTTTTCATGTTTGTATATATTTTTATTGTTCTTTAAAAAAAAAAAAAAAAAAAAAAAAAAAAAATCTTGAGGAAAAAAAGAAAACGCTAATCACTATTTGGAAAACTTAAAGGCGGTATGGACGATTTTTCGGCAATTTGAGAACGCAGGCGGAAGTGCACATGCGCACTCCCCCGTGTGGACTGATACAACACACACGTCCATTTGTTTATTAGCGCAATGGATCACATCGCATCTCTCGTCTCCCGTAGATTTCTGTCCACTTCTGCGTCAGCTCGAACTGTCTTTCTCCGTCTTCATTTTGCCCCGTACACTGAGGGAACTATATTATGATATGAAGACGCGGCTGCAGGTGAGCGGTAGGTGCGTTTTATGATTGACACGTTGCAGGACAAATGATTTATCCACGCTACGAGGAAATATGATAAAAAATTTGCTGAAAAAAATAGTCCATTCCACCTTGAAAATAAAAATATAAAAAAAGTTGAAATTTTAAACTTTTTTTTCAACAAAAAAATGTATACAAACATGAAGAAAAAAAAAAGGCCAGAGAGAGAATGAGAGACATAAATCCAAAGATATTCCACAAATCAATAAAAACTAAAACCCACTTGGCCCACAGTCCGTGTCAAATTTTTCCTTTTTCAAATCGAGTCCGAATGTGATTTTTTTCATTTGTCAAACGTCCATCATGTCGTCAGTCCAGTAATATTTCAACTTTTATCTGGTTATAATCATTTTAAAACTCTGTGTACAATAGAAATAATCCTTTGACTAGTCGCCATGGAGATCAGTTTGAGGTCATACTGTGCAACTGTGCAACCGTGCAATTTAATGTTAGTGGTTTTATTCAGAGGCAAATCTAACGTTTCTGTCCTCGCTCAGTTTAATCATTAATTAGGACCAAATTATCCATGATTAAAGGCTTTTTTTAGACCTGGTTTGATCCAACTTTGGGCCACGTTCATCCCTCATTTATGCCCAAAATACTGACCACAACAAACAACTATCATTGTACTAAACCTGGTTATACAGTATATTGTGGGCTGCTGTATTGATACACAATTAGTATTTTGGAATATTTTAGTTATTATGTAATTTAAGATATTATAGTGCTTCAATTTTGCTGCTCGTGAGAAATACATTTGACATATTCACAAGTTTAACAAAGGTTGTTTTGTGTGTCGTGTACAGAGTATCGTTTAGAGTATCGTGTACAGTGTCCTGTACAGTGTGTCGTGTACAGAGTGTCGTGTACAGAGTGTTCTGTACAGTGTGTCGTGTACAGAGTGTCGTGTACAGAGTGTCGTGTACAGAGTATCGTGTACAGTGTCCTGTACAGTGTGTCGTGTACAGAATGTCGTGTACAGAGTATCGTGTACAGAGTGTCCTGTACAGTGTGTCGTGTACAGAGTGTCGTGTACAGAGTGTCCTGTACAGAGTGTCGTGTACAGAGTGTCCTGTACAGTGTGTCGTGTACAGAGTGTCGTGTACAGAGTATCGTGTACAGAGTGTCCTGTACAGAGTGTCGTGTACAGAGTGTCCTGTACAGTGTGTCGTGTACAGAGTGTCGTGTACAGAGTATCGTGTACAGAGTGTCCTGTACAGAGTGTCGTGTACAGAGTGTCCTGTACAGTGTGTCGTGAACAGAGTGTCGTGTACAGAGTATCGTGAACAGAGTGTCCTGTACAGTGTGTCGTGAACAGAGTGTCGTGTACAGAGTATCGTGAACAGAGTATCGTGAACAGAGTATCGTGCACAGAGTATCGTGCACAGAGTATCGTGCACAGAGTATCGTGCACAGAGTATCGTGGACAGAGTGTCGTGTACAGAGTATCGTGTATCGGTTCGATGTGTGGTGGTACTTACGCTCTCCACGTGACGATAGTGGGCACTGGGTTTCCGTTGGCCTGGCAGGTCAGGACCACGTTGGTGCGTCCCACCCACCAGTTGTTGTCGTAGCCGGATATGGCGACTTGGGGCGGATCTGAGTGAAGACGGAGAAGGTCAAGACGGAGCAATATTACTACGGTACGCTGATTTCTGTCAATTAAAATGAGAAAGTGAAGTTGTCTTTTATAATGACAATTGTAAAAAAAAAATATCCCAGGCAGGTCGAGTATTTCCCAGCATAAAGTCCTGTTTTTTATAGTTATACATTTATATATTTTCCTAAGTGATATACTGTATGAATAAAATATACTCTTTATTTTCTCTTATTATACATTTACTTATTGCCTTTAAATGCAGATTTTTACAACTGCTATGGCATTATATGAAGAAAATCTCTACATATTAGTTTGCCAATTAACTGTTTATTTTTCAAGTATATTTGTATGAATGTATTTACCCTAAGTGCTGCAAACGTGTATTTTAGTCGTTGACCCATTGAGCGTGTTTGGGACGCTCTGGATCAGCGTGTTCCAGTTCATTCCAAAATCCAGCCACTTCGGCGGCCATTTTGGGGGTCATACTAAATTCTGACGCCCAATAAAGCAAAACAAACATTTCAGAGTGTCCTTTCCCTGTGGCCAGCCTAAGGCACACCTGTGCAATATTCATGCCGTCTCATCTGCATCTGTATACACCACATCTGTCAGATTATTCAGGTTAATTGCGTAGTAAGACAGATTTGGACAGATTTGTGAACAATATTTGAGAGTTATTTGCGTCTATAGAATAAGGCAATGGCTGTATCAAAATAAAACGATTATACACCTTTTCTACTGTATAACTACCATCGTCATAATTAACAGAGAGGATTGTGGGCCTTACATTGCACGGCCAGTTTCAGCGGGAAGCTCTCCGATTTGGTCTGCGTCCGGTGCTCCACCACGCAGCTGATGTCCTTGCCGTTGTCCGCGGCGGTGGGCACGAGCCTGTACTCGCTGCTGATGGTCTCGGTGTTGTCGGCGTTGGCTTTGGACACGGACGTGGCGTTGCCGTTGGCCGTGGTCACCCAGCTGATCTTCGGCGCCGGCCGCCCGTTCGCCGACTCGCAGCGGGCGACCACCACGGCCTTGGCCCCGGCTTCCACGGTCACGGTGGAGGCGGCGTTCTGAGGTTTGGCTGTAGACGGGGGGAGGAGAGATTTGAACGCGGACAGATAATATGGAAATAACGCCGCCGAGAGGAGAGATGTGCGTGTTCTGAATTTAAGTTTGAATAAATCACGTCATGGAACTGTCATCTCTAAACTTTCTCTAGGAAAGAAGTTGAATTGACCTTAAAATGAACAGCAAAAGAGAAGACCTATCACTTTTAAAACTTTCGTTTGCAGACGATACACTCTACACTCCGCTCATCTCCCACGGACCTGACTTGTAACTTGACCCCCGTTCGCGTAACGTAGAGACAAACACGCCGCACAGTATTGCACGTTCCAAGCAAAGCAACGACATCGATCGTGGAGACGAGAGACCAAACCCTCCAGAAAAGTGACATGGTGCACCTTTAACTACGGGCAAGGCCATTCCATTTGAACAATACAAACGGATAAAAACAAACATTTAATTTTAAAAGAGTGTGTGGAATCTTTTGGGATTTGCCAGTGTTTGTTGACAAGTGAAACTGCATTTTGCGTACTTTACATCCATAGGAGCAAACATAGTGATGAGTTAGCTTATGTAATAATGAGAAACTGTCTATTTTCTTATTTTCTTGACAGAGCTAAACCTCTTTGGCCTCGTGGCTCAAAGGTGGAACAGCAGCAGATCGACTTCCTTCAGACCCGCCCACAGTTTGTCTCTCCCATTTCCAACTCCGCCGTTCTATTAAAAAGGAAAAACCTGACAATGTCCCAAATTGAGTCGAACAGATTGTTTTGCCCAAATCAGTCAATCCCGCTTCTAACCCCACAAAGCTGGGCCGCGCCTACATCTATTTGCCCATTGATAATTATCGACTTCCTGCTCGCGCCGCTTCTCCTTCACAGCGGGTCCGCTCTGGCCCCTATTCCTCCTCTTCCTCCTCTTCGTCCTCCTCTTCCTCCTCATCTCCCCTCAGCGTTACCAGAGCGCGATCAAAGCGCCGGGCAGGACGACAGCAGCCGACAGCGGGCATGACAAGCAGCCAGATCAATACTACGCCTGAGGGGAGGCGAGGAGGCGAGGAGGAGAAGAGGCGAGGAGGCGAAGAAGCAAGGAGACGGGGAGGCGAAGAGGCGGGGAGGAGAGGAGGCGAAGAGGCAAGGAGACGGGGAGGCGAAGAGGAGAAGAGGCGAGGAGGCGAAGAGGCGAAGAGGCAAGGAGGCGGGGAGGCGAGGAGGAGAGGAGGCGAGGAGGCGAAGAGGCGAAGAGGAGAGGAGGCAAGGAGACGAGGAGGAGAGGAGGCGAGGACGAGTGGAGGAGAGGAGGCGAAGAGGAGAGGAGGGAAGGAGACGAGGAGGCGAGGAGGAGAGGAGGCGAGGCGGAGTGGAGGAGAGGAGGTGAAGAGGAGAGGAAGCATGGAGGCATGGGACGAGAGGAAAACAAGGACTAGTGGTAATAAGGAAGCAAGGAGGCACAGGGGAGAGGAGAGAAGAGAACAGTATAGAGCTGGGAATAAAGGAGACAATGAGGCATGGGGTGAGGAGAAGGTAGGAGAGAAGGAGGCTTTAAGGTTTAGAGCTTGGAATAAAGGAAAGAAGGAGACAAGCAAGCATGTGGTGAGGGATGGAGAGAAGAGAAGGAGACATGGGGTAAGGGCAGGGGAGGGAAGGGAAGGGAGGAAGGAAAGAAGAGAAGTGAAGGAGAGGTGAAGGCTTTAAGGTGTAGGAAATATATAAACGAAGGAGACAAGGAGACAGGCGGTGAAGGGCTGTGTAGGTATAAAGGAGACAAGGAGTCATGGAGCAGGAGGAGAAGACAAGAAGGAGGAGAGAAGGTGTATAAAGGAGACAAGGAGTCATGGAGCAGGAGGAGAAGAGAAGAAGGAGGAGAGAAGGTGTATAAAGGAGACAAGGAGTCATGGAGCAGGAGGAGACCAGGAGAAAGTGAGCGACGGCGTTCTTGAGCCACGATCAGACCAACGGCTCCGTCGCTTTGAGAACAACACAACTGATCTGCCCGTGCCACTTAAAACAGCAATTACGGCCGGGCTGGACAAGCTTTTAACCTGCGGGCTGCCTTTGAGGGCGGGAGTGAAGCGGAGGCGGGGGAGAGCGGGGGAGGCGGGGGAGGCGGGGGAGAGCGGGGGAGGCGGGGGAGGCGGGGGAGAGCGGTTTGCATACAGATGACGACTTCAAAGTGTATCGTCGGTGGTTAAAAGCGTTACGAACGGCGATCGCGGAATTGTGAGGAACGCGGCTCATTTTGTCGCAGAACCAATAATATTTTTTTTTTATTTGAAACAAAAATTGAAAAAAAAATTGAAAACAAATTGGGGGGAAAATGAAAACAAAAATTACGGATTTGTTTTTCAGGGAATCATTTTCATAACAAAAGTTCTTTCATTTTGCATTTATTTTTTATACATCAATACTTTTGTTTATACAAGGGGAAAAATATAGATTTTTTTTTAAAAACGGTTCAGATCCAAGTCAAATATTACAAAGTTACAGTGTTTAAAACTGGAGGGAAATCGATTGCGTTCAGTGAAAATATTGTAAATATATAATTATATGTGATACTGTTTGTTATTTTCACACTTGCAACCGCATTTCATCCTCTGGTGGTGCTGGTGCGACTTATACTCCGCTGCGACTTATACTCCGCTGCGACTTATACTCCGCTGCGACTTATACTCCGCTGCGACTTATACTCCGCTGCGACTTATACTCCGGAACATACGGTATTTTTTTGAGTGCGATTTTACTTTGGTAACCAGAACTCACCGAGCATGACGAGGTACGTGATGCCCTGCTCGTTCCCGCTCGGGTAGGTGGCGTACTCGCAGATGTACTTCCCCTCGTCGGTCATGCGCACGTCCTGGATCTGGATGGAGGGGCTGGCCAGGTTCGGGGGGCTCGGCGAGAAGCTGACGCGGCCCTTCATGGGGGAGTCGGGGTAGTTGGGTTCGAAGTTGGGGTGGAAGACTGCGATGTTGATCCGCTCGCCATCCTTGGGCTCGTAGATCCACGTGACCTGGAGCGAGAGAGTGGAGGGGGTGTGGTCACGAGACGGCAAAATAAGAAATATAAAATTGGATACATCTTGAATTTTGTGGCAAACAAATATAAAAATGTTATCACAGAAAAGCACATTTTTTAGGTTTATAATTTCACTTCCTGTTTGTAATTGATGACATCACACTAGGAAATTACCCTGCAAACCCTGGGCAAAAACAAAACAAATAAAAATATATGAGAGCGACTTTATTTTGTTGAATTAATGTTTAGAGAGGCAGAAAAGTCATTTATTTGTGTAAATTCTGCATAAACTTTGACTGGAACGAGTGTCCCAGGTGTGATGTCACTTCCTGTCATTTAACAGATTTTTGAAGTTTTTCTCCACAAATACCTCTATTGGTGTAAAACTATAATTTATATGTACGACACACCAAATAAAGTCACAATTATAAAATAGTAAAAAACATAGCATCATAGCACTTTAAAGAGGAAATGTGCAGAGCGATGAAGCCAACGTCAAAAACATGACATCACTGGCCAAATGTGCAAAACGTTCAGAGAAACTGAAAAAAGAGGGTTATAATAAAACAGGGTAGGAGTAGGAATGTCAAGATTATTAGGTTAAATCGATAATCGTGACTATTTGGGTGACAGTACAATCGTAAAGACTAAAAAAAATTATAATTGACATTTTTAGAAGAAAAATCAGACGCTAGATTGAACTAATACTTAATTTTGCTTCAAAAATTGTCAGCATTATTATTGGATTATTATTTTTAGTTTTTTACAATTATGTTGTGACCTGAATAATCATGATCATCGATTAACCCTAATAATCGTGACATCCCTCGTTAAATTTCACAAGTCAGTTAAAAAAGTTCTTATAAGCCCATTTTATAAAAGTCAAATATTAAACAAAAAATAGTTGAATTTGCTTCTGAAATTGTCAAGTATATTTTTTTCATTCTCACAATTATATCGCGTTCTGACTAATCACGATCATCGATTTACCTGATAATTCTCGCATCCCCAATATCGAATACCATATTTTACGGAATATAAGTTGCACCTTTTTTCATAGTTTTGGCCGGGGTGCGGCTTATACTTATATACTTATACTCTGGAGTGACTTATATGTGATATTATTTTAACACTTGCAACCGCATTTCATACTCCAGTGCGACTTATATATGCTTTTTTCTTCTCTATTATGCATTTTTTTTGGCTGGTGCGACTTATACTCCAGAAAATACGGTAGTTGTTTTCTGAGCAGAGCAAAACTACAATCTTGACTACTGTATAATGTCCGTACAAAGAAACTATTTTAAAAGCTGCAAAAAGAACAGCAATTTAACCAAACATCTGCGTTATTGTTAACTATAATAAATAAATATAACAGATTCCATGTTGTGTGGTTAATTTCATGAGCGATTACATATTTGCTCACTACTCCAACCTCAGCCAGGACATTTAGATATATTCAATTTGGTCAACACTGCACATGCTCCGCCCCTGACTTCTTAAAATGACTTAATTATAGTCATTTGAGCGCTCGGCGATGGCGACTCGCAGCGCTCGCCGTTGCTCATCCATCACGCCGCCGCTAAGTGACACTTGAGAGAATATTTGAACATTATATTGTGCACTTTGGGCGGGTGCGCGCGGCATCGTAATCACCGGCGGCGCAGGTATGAATATGGATAAGGCGTGTTTTAGGAGTCGCCGTGGCTCTTAGTGGAACCGAGAGAGTCGCGCGGCGCCTTCATTGAAATGCGGCGGCGGGAAGAGCGTGCGGGACATTACCATATTCAATCCCCCACAGCAAAAGGAGAGCGGCTTAGTACTGTTTGTTTGCAGTAATAAAACATTAAGCGCAGCGTGATAAAACACATTACTGGCCTCAGGAATAGTTCCGTGGGATGTAATTTGTTCGATTAGCGCTCAATTTGGACGGTGAGTGAGGAGCAAAAGTCAATTAAACAAAGCTAAAATGATGCATATTATTCTTTTCCTCGTAAACGGTGACGGACGGGCTGATGAGTCGTTTGTCTTTATTTCTGAGGACTAATTAAAAGTATGCAGGGGTTCAGACTTCTCCCGGGGTTCAGACTTCTCCCGGGTTCCAGACTTCTCCCGGGTTCCAGACTTCTCCCGGGTTCCAGACTTCTCCCGGGTTCCAGACTTCTCCCGGGTTCCAGACTTCTCCCGGGTTCCAGACTTCTCCCGGGTTCCAGACTTCTCCCGGGTTCCAGACTTCTCCCGGGTTCCAGACTTCTCCCGGGTTCAGACTTCTCCCGGGGTTCAGACTTCTCCCGGGGTTCAGACTTCTCCCGGGTTCAGACTCTCCCAGGTTCGGACTCTCCCAGGTTCGGACTCGATCCCATTTCAGTCAGATTTTGTCGTGAAGTCCAAATGAAACAACTTCAACTGTTTTAATGGAGGATAAAGAACGTTTGTTCTTTATATTAGAAATTAAGTGCAGTAATATCGATATTTGACTAAATTTAACACAATCATTTCTGTTCTTTTAAAACAAATGCTCAAGCCTTTCAGGCTGAATAAGGAAAACAGTGAATAAAATCAATCCTTTTTAAAGTCGTCAGAGGGAGAACCTTGGCGTTTTAAACCTTGGCGTTTGTGGCGGGGGTTTTTTGGCATCACATCAGACTTTTTGAACTTTCCTCTCTGTCGGGTCGAGACAAACACTCAACAGACAACACTTGGAAAAACATCGCAAATACAAAACGGTCCCACAACATCGTCATGAAACGTGTCCGATTACGACAAACGTGTGTGGAGTGGTTACCATGGTGAGCTGGACCCCGGTGGCATCGGTGAAAGCGCAGCGCAGGTTGACCGTCTGTCCCGGGTACGACAGCACCTCAGCCTCCACCTTCACCTTCTGCCCCGACGCTCCTGGAACACAGAAACAGACAGACGGGTTAGATATGGACAACAGACAAATATATCGATATCCGGGACATCGTTTGAATTTCAGAAAACAAAAAATTAATTTGCGAACAGCAGTGAATAGAACCATGCGATCGAAAAAGATAAATAACCATCCAATATCTGTGCCCATGTGTCATTTTCAAACTGTTTAAATGGAAAGAAGAGCAAAGAACTATCTGTATTACTTATTCTGCGACTTTCTACAGCTTAAAACATTGAGATTAACATTGGGTGATACCAGTTTAGGTTTTTAATTTCACTTCCTGTTTGTAATTGATGACATCACACTAGGAAATTACCCAGCAAACACTGGGGAAAATCTCATCTAATGTCACATGTTATGAGAGTGACTGTCATTTTAAGTTTAGAGAGTTAAAAAAAAGTTGTTTCTTTGTGTAAATTCCCTGGTGTGATGTCATTTCCTCTCATTTTCTGCAGATTTTTCAACATTTTCTCCACAAATACCTGCTCGATTGGTGTATAAATACATTGGTGTACATCGATTAACGTTGGGTAACAGTTTCTTATTGGATTTAGGGCTGCGCGACGTGACGAAATCCCGATCTCCTTAATTCATTGCGTCTTATTAAAACAGCAAACAAACGGCTGATTTCATGAACAACAAACAAGACGGTCTTTTATTCACTGCCGTTTGACACAAAGCCAGCCAAAAATAACACGCTCCAATCTTTTTTGTTACAAAGTCGTCTTATACTGGAGCTGATGAAGTTCCAGATCGTTTATAACTGTTCAGGAAAAGTGCAGTTTCGTCCTGTTAATGTGACAAACGAGTCTAGTTCTAGTATCGATCAGAATCAGATCAGTGGAAACGTAACTTTTAAATGGATCAAAAGTGTGCGCTCACCACAGCCACAGCGCTACTCTGTCTCCCGCAGAAACACAATTACCTGCAGAACTAGTTCCACCGGTTTGTGCAGAGCTGATGAAACTGCGTGCCCATCGGCCCCAGAGATAAGAGCAAAAAAAGGTGCCGACGTTCTGTTTCTGGCGAGTCATGATCGGCCCCGCTGCTCGCCCAGGATCCAGAGACGGTATCAAAAGGGAGCAGCTACACGAGGAGAACGTAAAGGGGGGAAAAGCAGTTCCCGAAATAACTGCGGCTCTCTCGGGACCGGCCCAATTTACAACCACAAAACAACCCGCCGGAATCCTCGGAGGAACCTCGGGCCGACCGCTAACGGCCCGTGGGAGAAGCGCGGCCTTATTGTGCTGAAAGAGGAGCGGGGCACCTCCTCCTCTGGTACATATAAAGCACCACGACATCTCCCGTGACGGACGCTCCTGACCGGCGAGACTGCAACTGTCCAGAGCGTTTAATGAAGCTCCCGCTACAAGCCTCGTCTACAACAGTCTCCGATCGAGCCGGGATTAGCCGTGGGACGGGGGGCTCGACTCGGGTTACCAAACGACTTAGGAGGCAGTTGAAAGCCTTGATTACGTGATTCGGTACACTCTGCGCGTGACTTAATTACGCGAGGCAGCGCGGGAGATGTTCGCCGTGAGTTTGAGTTTTGGGGGTAGGGCGCCCCGAGCCTGCCGTCCGTCAGTCAAAAGCAATAAGGCGAGACGCTCCGCAGGTCACTCCAGCACGGCTCGGATGAAAGACAGGCCGGCACCGCAGGGAACGGGATATTACACGCCAAAGATGGACACCGCCGCCCCGGCCCCCCACCACCGCTGCTGCCGAGCGACCAGACCCTTCACATAAAGAAGCCCAGAGTCAAACAGCGCCAATGTCACGAGTTTAGAGCACGGAAACATCTGCTCTGCGACTGCCATTTAAGGGAAGGCGGTTTCCTGTGGTTCAGATGTGAGCCATTCACGGCGACAGACAAACCTCGCTATTTCACCTGCATCGGCCCGACCAAGTGTCAAAGGAGAAGGGTTCTACTAAACGGACCTTTTAGGCTCGAGTCATCTTTTTGTTCGACGTGTTCCGCTGCTCTGAATTTACGAGCGTGTCTTTTTTTCCAGTTTATTTGCACAAAAGGATTCAAAAACTAGATTCACAGCTCGCCATTGTGAACTGCAGGTTTCCACGGGCGGCAGGTCTGTCGCCATGGCATCTGAGCCGCAGTTTTGAACCAGTATCTGAACTATTAATGTTGCTTGAGATATTGCGATTAAAAATATTATCAAGGCACGTCAAAGATGATAATTAAATAGCAGAAAGAACAGCAGTAATAATACGTTTTACGTCAACAAAAGCTATATATGGAAGGTACAAGTTTCAAACGGGGCTGAAACGATGATATATAATCTTATTATTAATCTTATTTTTATTAGAACAATCATAATCTGGATTGTACAGACGCTAAAGCACATGACAAAAGGCCTTTTTATATTAAAGACAGCAACATTAATCAGTGAAAATGTCAAAAAGGGAAAAAATATTTGCAGATTTTTATTAATAGTACAATTTATTTACAAATTCTCACCATCTAGACGCCTTCAGTCAACCTTTATGTGATTAAACAGGTATTTAAAAGTCTCACTGTTCAATAATCAATCACACAAATAAGCATAGACAACGACTACTAAAACAATTGTCCGTTGCAATGCTGCGACCAACAAGACCGTTTAAGATTCTAACGTGGTGGTAATCGTGAAATACGACCGTTCCCAGAGTGGCGGTCGTATCGGACGCCGGCGCGGCAGGAAGCAATGGTCGGCGAGAGGGAGCGGGCCAATCGGAGGGTAAAAGGCCAAATGAAAAGGCGAGGAAACCAAGCAGAAGGAAAGAAAAAGAAGGCCCTTATTAGAGGACGGAGGAGGCGGAGTCAGTCGCGTGTCAGAGGACGGAGGAGGCAGAGTCAGTCGCGTGTCAGAGGACGGAGGAGGCAGAGTCAGTCGCGTGTCAGAGGACGGAGGAGGCAGAGTCAGTCGCGTGTCAGAGGACGGAGGAGGCAGAGTCAGTCGCGTGTCAGAGGACGGAGGAGGCAGAGTCAGTCGCGTGTCAGAGGACGGAGGAGGCAGAGTCAGTCGCGTGTCAGAGGACGGAGGAGGCGGAGTCAGTCGCGTGTCAGAGGACGGAGGAGGCAGAGTCAGTCGCGTGTCAGAGGACGGAGGAGGCAGAGTCAGTCGCGTGTCAGAGGACGGAGGAGGCAGAGTCAGTCGCGTGTCAGAGGACGGAGGAGGCAGAGTCAGTCGCGTGTCAGAGGACGGAGGAGGCGGAGTCAGTCGCGTGTCAGAGGACGGAGGAGGCGGAGTCAGTCGCGTGTCAGAGGACGGAGGAGGCGGAGTCAGTCGCGTGTCAGAGGACGGAGGAGGCGGAGTCAGTCGCGTGTCAGAGGACGGAGGAGGCGGAGTCAGTCACGTGTCAGAGGACGGAGGAGGCGGAGTCAGTCACGTGTCAGAGGAGGCGGAGTCAGTCGCGTGTCAGAGGACGGAGGAGGTGGAGTCAGTCGCGTGTCAGGGGACAGAGGAGGCGGAGTCAGTCGCGTGTCAGAGGAGGCGGAGTCAGTCGCGTGTCAGAGCAGCTCCGAGCATTACGTCGTCGACATCCAGCACCGTGTGCACTTTGACCGATTCATCTTTTTCCACTTAAATATTGACCATTTCTACTAAAAATATTGCATTTCACTTGGATCTGGATGACAAATGTCCACATACTTTCTCTCCACACGTCGAGGAGGATTAAAGACTAAACTAATACTAGAATTCCACGCATTTCTGAGCACGTCTGCGCAGGTCTAAACTACAGGGTTCGTACACTTTGTCCATAATAACACGTTTTCTGTGGAGAGCAAATTAGCTTAATTGCAGATCGTTTTCCATCATTTTCCCGTTGTACGTTTTTCTGTTTGCTGCTAGGGCGGTGTGAGAGAAGAGATACAGATGGATAACGAGGGAGCATTTGGGAGTTTCGGGAATGCCGACGTAACAAGTGAGAGAACGACGGCGGGTGCAAAAGGAAGGGAGAGAAAATAAAAAACGAGAGTGAAGAAAATGTGCTAAGAACAGAACAGTGTCGGGAACAGAACGTGTGAGGGAGAGAGAGCGGTGGAAGTGATGTACGGTGTTAATAAAAGGCAGAAAGCAACGGAAAGAGGATTAGAGGGGCGAAAAACGGATAATGGGTGGAAATCGCCGCTCGCAGATGTACTTTCTCAAACCGTTCAAAAGGACACGACCTTCTGCGGACCAGGATCTAAACCAGGTATAAAACGAGACCACTCTATGCAAGTACTCTGCAGAGAGACGCGTAACACTTTAAAAGCACCTTTTTGCACTTCAGACGAGACCCCGGCGCGCGCTTCGACGAGACCCGGCGCGCGCTTCAGACGAGACCCGGCGCGCGCTTCAGACGAGACCCCGGCGCGCGATTCAGACGAGACCCCGGCGCGCGCTTCAGACGAGACCCCGGCGCGCGATTCAGACGAGACCCCGGCGCGCGCTTCAGACGAGACCCCGGCGCGCGATTCAGACGAGACCCCGGCGCGCGCTTCAGACGAGACCCCGGCGCGCGATTCAGACGAGACCCCGGCGTGCGCTTCAGACGAGACGCGTTTTGCCATTTATTACGGCTCTACGACGCGATCTGTTCGGGGTAAAGGGATCGAGCGGTGATCAAAATAGACGATATAAAAATGGTCGATAAATGAGGGACGGCACAAAATATTATGGGGTTCAATAGTTTTCTTTGCAATAGATAATTATTATTCTACATATGGAGTTAAATAACCAACTTTTACGGCTAATTGTTGTTTGAGTCTGCTTTATATGGAGGTCAGACGGAGGTCAAACGGCGCAGTGTAAACAGCTGCGCCTGTGGGCATGGCGCTAACGGGCTAAAACAGTATTAGCATGTCCAATTCATCTCGCGGGCCTTAATTACTCGTATTGATTTTTTTGTAAATTGGCCACGTGGCGTTGGGTTTCAATTTAACGAGCGCCGCCGTTGCCAGTTATTCCATTAGCAAAAGGCAGTCGCCGGCGTGTGATGGATCATGGGTAATCAACACAGAGGACGGGCAATGCGAGACAATTTGTTCCACTGTAATAGAGTTTGCCAAAGACGCGGCGAGCGCAAACAAAAGGAGGTGATTTCTCCTCAAATCCTTTTGTCACCGTGAACGCCGCCGATCAGTTTATTCGCTAATAGTGTTTGGTACTTGTGCTTTGTGAGGTTACGGTGACACGTTTAGGTTGATGTGTCAAAGGTAATCAAACGTTACATTGGTCTTCCTGCTCGTCTCCATGACGATGCAGTCGCTTTTCCTGAAATGTTCCATGGTATAAACTTCAGAGACTGCCGATATGTATATAATAAGCGTATATGACATTATACAATAGAATGTGACGGGGCTTATGTGGTAACGGCCTTATAACGTCTTATGAGACCTGTACAACAATATTTGCCAATATTTGCAGTATTTAGCACATCAGATATTTACCTCCAGCACAGGCCCATTTCAGCATGAAGCTTTCTAACACTTTAGTGTGAAGACAGCACTGCAAAATGTGGCTTATAGATTCTAAACAATCTGTATCTGCAGGACTAAAGCAGAACTAAAGCAGGACTAAAGCAGGACTAAAGCAGGACTAAAGCAGGACTAAAGCAGGACTAAAGCAGGACTAAAGCAGGTCTAAAGCAGGACTAAAGCAGGACTAAAGCAGGACTAAAGCAGGACTAAAGCAGGACTAAAGCAGGACTAAAGCAGGACTAAAGCAGGTCTAAAGCAGGACTAAAGCAGGACTAAAGCAGGACTAAAGCAGGTCTAAAGCAGGACTAAAGCAGGACTAAAGCAGGACTAAAGCAGGTCTAAAGCAGGACTAAAGCAGGTCTAAAGCAGGACTAAAGCAGGACTAAAGCAGGACTAAAGCAGGTCTAAAGCAGGACTAAAGCAGGACTAAAACAGGTCTAAAGCAGGTCTAAAGCAGGTCTAAAGCAGGTCTAAAGCAGGACTAAAGCAGATCTAAAGCAGGACTAAAGCAGGTCTAAAGCAGGACTAAAGCAGGTCTAAAGCAGGACTAAAGCAGGACTAAAGCAGGTCTAAAGCAGGTCTAAAGCAGGTCTAAAGCAGGTCTAAAGCAGGTCTAAAGCAGGTCTAAAGCAGGTCTATAGCAGGTCTAAAGCAGGACTAAAGCAGGACTAAAGCAGGTCTAAAGCAGGTCTAAAGCAGGTCTATAGCAGGTCTAAAGCAGGACTAAAGCAGGTCTAAAGCAGGTCTATAGCAGGTCTAAAGCAGGACTAAAGCAGGACTAAAGCAGGTCTAAAGCAGGACTAAAGCAGATCTAAAGCAGGACTAAAGCAGGACTAAAGCAGGACTAAAGCAGGTCTAAAGCAGGTCTAAAGCAGGAGTATTGATTCTAAAAAATCTGTAACTGCATCGCTTATGAAACCACACGGTGCAGCTCGGTGGCTGAGTGGATAACACATATGCAACAGGCTCTGTGATTTGTGCTGGATCATGTCCTCCCCTCTCTTATCCATATTTCACCCAACACGTCTAATAAAGGAAACGGACCAAAATATCGGTCAATTTTGAATAAATGGATTAAATTTCCTGCTTCCCTGGAGACAAGCAGGAGACACCACCTGGTCCGGTTACAGGTCAGATCTGCGGAGAGGCGACCACATTCAGAGCAAGAGATGCAACGGAACATTCCAGGCAAAGCAAGACCATCTCCATGTCACATATTTCATCATTTCCAAACATCAGCTGCATCTTGGTCGATCTCTTTCCAGTGTCAGAGTCAAAACGCTTCTCTCCAGGTTTTATCGAGCGCTCAAATCACTGAAGCTTTTCCCATAAAACATGAAATCTTCATCTTCATTTTCCCAGCAGCCTCTCTGAGCGCACACTTATCTAGAGGCTCTGTGTGTGGTTGATGTCGTGTCCTCTGCCCCGGTGCATCACCACCACGACGGGGCGAGGACGGGGCGAGGACGACGACGGGGCGAGGACAGGGCGAAGGCGAGGACGAGGACAACGACAGGGCGAGGACGGGGCGAGGACAACGGGCGAGGGCGGAGCGAGGACAGGGCGAGGAGGACGACAGGGCGAGCGCAACCCCCGAAAAACCTCACGTCTTCAGCGAGCGGCTCAGATCACAATGTCCCCATTGTGTGGACAAATAAAGGCTTATCTTATCTTATGTGGAACTGCTCCTCTGATTCACAAAGATCTCCTGCAGCCACGGCAACGCCGCGTGTGACCAGGTGTCCACACATGGTTATAATATGATGTGTTTGATAGATGCCAAGATCATACTTCTAGAAAACGACACCAAAAAACAACGACACTAGAAAACAACGACACTAGAAAACAAAGACACTACTAGAAAACGACACTACTAGAAAACGACACTACTAGAAAACGACACTACTAGAAAACACTACTAGAAAATTTATATTACAAGAAAATAACACTACTAGAAAAAATACAAGAAAAAAATTCGAAAAAAATACTACTGAAAAATAACAAAAAAAAATACTTAATAATCGAGCTGTGCAATTCATCAAATCAAAATCTTTTCAAATGGATCCGGTGTCAGTAAAAACACAGGGTTTGATGCAGAGTTTAGACTTTGAAATAACTGTAGAGTTCATTTCAAAAGCAGAAGAGTGACATTTGAAGAGAAAAAAGGTCAAAGACTTAGAATATAAAAACCTCGTCTAGCAGTGCGTTCAAAAGGCAAATCTATTATTTCAGTACCAAGAAAAATATACATTATTCCATCCCTTGTTGAGCAAAATCCCTCAACTAAACTGTTACTAATGAAAAAAAAGGCATCAAAGAAAACATAATATATGAAAATGCCATTTTTAATAATACAAAATCACAATAAAAAGCTGCAGAAAGAGTGGATTAAAACTAAAAGAACAGAAGCTTCTCGGGTATTCTTCCAAGCGTATAAAAGTATAAAATCACATTTACAAACAGGTTTTAGCCTTCAGCTTCTCTGATGGAGCGTCTTAGGAACATTTGAATATAATCACCCCGGGAACGTGTATAAATAAGTACAAATAAAGATGAATTTGTCTGAATCGCACCACTTTTCTCCATTCCAGCGTCTCTGCGTTCTGGTTTGGATGAGCGTCCTACAGCTGCATTAAAGTGCAAATTCACCATTCTGCCATGTTCGAAAAGTTATTGTCGAAGCCACTTTTCTGCCACTCTTGAGTAAAATAAATAATGAAATAGTTTGTATGGCGTGGCAGCGTGTGGAGGATGTGCCGAGGCCGCTGCACAAATCTGTCTGGAACCTTCTGTGTCGGAATAGAATCGTCTGGAGACAAAGTCGGAACGGTTTGACGAGCGGGAAAAGCGTTCTGTCGAGTTTGAGCGAAAACTCTGGAGGTTTGTGAAGAAGCAACGGGAAATATTGAAAACGTTTTAACCGTTCCATTTTAATGATACTGCAGAGTGGCTCCGAATCAGCTGTTTTTGTTCTTTTTTTTTATGGAAATGTGTGGAAACGATTATAGATGTTGTTTCATTCTCGCTTCTCTGGCTCAAACTTACTTAATGCAAAAGTATAATTGTTATGAAATAAACCACCACATAAAAGCATAAAACCATAAAAACATAAAACCACCACATATAATTCCAACTGAATTCAAATGATTTAGCTTCTAAAATTGTAAATAAGTTAAAATGGAAGATAAAATGAGATAAGATAAAATAAAAGATAAAATAAAATGAGATAAGATAAAATAAAAGATAAAATAAAATATGATCAGATAAGATTAAATAAAATAAATAAAATAAATAAAATAAATAAAATAAATAAAATAAATAAAATAAAATAAAATAAATAAAAATAAAATAAAATAAATAAAAATAAAATAAATAAAATAAATAAAATAATCATCTCACAATCCTCATTTCTCAAAAAAAGGTTGAGTTTAATATTTTACATTTTAATTCTACATTATCAGTCAACTTGGCCGACCCCGCGTAACCCTAAAGAGAAGTGCCAGTTTCGTGAAGTCGAGATGTGCGATTGCAGCAGACGCGCTGAGCCTTTATTACAGAGCCTGCGGTTTCAGCTCGAGTGAGAGGACAATGACACGTCTCCAGAAAAAGGATGTGAAATCAGAAAAAGGATGTGAAATGAAACAATAATGTGGATCAGCTCTGACTTTCGAGTGTGTGGGGTTTGTTTTTTTGGTTTCTAATAGCTTGGAACGCTCTGCAATCGCCTCATAATAATAATAATAATAATAATAATAATAATAATAATAATAATAATAATACTAATAATACTGGCATAAATGTCAAAAACAAACAATTACGCAGTGTTTAACCCACTTTCTATTGCCTACAAAGAGCTGCAAGATGAATTGAGAGCAAAAGAAACACAAACGGAGTCTCTTATCATTTAAAGGTGCAATACACAACTTTCCCCAGGTGTAGGGTCCCTTTCGCCGACAAAAAGAATCCCGATGATGGCATTTAGACGATATTACACCAATACAACAGAAACGTGCTCAAAAGTGTCTTTAAATGTATCTGTTGAGTGGGAAATGACAGTCAAATGACCAGGAAAAGTGCAGAAAAATCACATTACTGCAGGTTTTGTAAATTTTCTTTTTCAATAGATTCTTTTTGCAGCATTTTCAAACATCGCTAAAGACGTCTTCAACATGTAAAGTCGCAGTGTCAATGAATATGTCGATAATCCAAACCAAAGTACGACATTAAACGTATCAATCTCCATCAAAGACAAGAGACTGACGCCACAGGGCCAAGTTACGAGTCAGGTCTGTGGAGAGGCGATGGCAGAGAAAGTCTATTATTAAAAAGTTTGATGGGAAAAGTGTGGAATACGCCAGGTAAAACGATACACATCAAAAGTTACACGGTGCACCTTTAAAATAATGATCAACTGTGATTTAAAACAAATCTACTCATAATAACAATGTTTGATAGGATATTTTTCAGAATACTTTCGACAGTAACGAAAAAGTGCAAAAAATGTGCAAAAATAGTGGGGGGGATTTGTAAAAATAACGGAAAAATTGTGAAAAAATTTTGAAAAATTTGCAAAAAAAAAATGAAAAATGTGCTAAAAATTGTAAATGAAGTTAAAAAGAAGATAAAATAAAAAGATAAAATAAGATAGAATAAAATAAACTGAGATAAAATAATGGAAAAATAGTGCAAAAAAAATGAAAAAATTGCTGGATATGTCCGAAAAATTTGCTAAATTAGTGCATGCAAATCCCTGAATGTAAGAACAACTTCAAGTATTTTATTAAAAAGAGCTTTTCACTGCCACAGACTCTATAAACACTATGCTCTTGTAGGTCTTTGAGGGTTCTAAGGGGATTGTGCTCTTCGTGATCTGGAGCCACACCAGAATCCACATTCGGCCCGTCGCTGACCTCCTCTAAAAGACGTTCCCACAATCCAGCGCTCACAGTTTGAAAGCACATCGACGGCGGCCCTAAAACGTTGGCACAAAACCACGAGCGTCTAACATCAGAGTCCATGTGTTCACAATTACACCCGCTTTATATCTTTTATGTTGTTTCTCCAGCGGAAAACCAAAACATCAAACTCCGTGTCCATTATCGTAAACAGACCGTCACGTTCTCCGGCTCGGTTTACAAGACGCCGCAGTTAGTTTCAAACGCAGTAAGATATTCAAAAAGGTGCGCTGCAGGTTTTGCTCCTCTGGCTCCATGAAATCAAACTAACTGAACGCAAAAGTATAGTTGTTCTGACATAAACGGCCACGTAAAAAGCACTCTATATTTAAGTGAACAAATTGAATTTAAATCAACTTTTCACTTCGAAAATTGTCACGATTATTCAATTTAAGTACTTCCAACTATATATAGAGACCTGAAAATAATACTACTTCAACACCAGGAGATAATACAATATTTGAAGGTTTGACAGTAGGACTGACATGCAGCAAAGACACAGGATTAGAGACTTGCGAATTGAACATCAAAAAAGGAAAAATCCTGTTCAGCCTCGAAAAGGTTAAATAACATTCTAATCCAATAATATCTAAATAATAAAATACACGAGCCCGTTATCATTTGAACTTTGGACTACATTTTGTGTATCATTTGCTCCCAGATACATTGAAACACCACATCCAAGCCAAAACTACAACATATTTAAGCAGAAATGGTCAAATAAACCCTTAATATTGTATTTTGTGACTTTAGCACGCATCATTAAACGCAATTGACATATTTAATCGCTTCTCCGCACCAATTATAATGCATTTATTTGTTTTTCTTTCCTCCTGTCGAGCTTTAAATGTGTAGTTTTTGCTTTTCGTGTCTCATGGCAGACAGCAGTGAGGAAACGCTGCAGCTTTGACACATTGACAAGCCCAAAAAGAAAAAAAAACAAGAAAACTGGGGGAAAGAAACTCTGAAATCCCGACTTGAGAAGCGTCTGCTCGTTGACTTTTCCTCTGGACTCCGCGCGCCGCCGATCGATAGCGCCATGCTACATTTAGACAGGCGCATCACGGCCTTCTCGGATGACGCCGCGGTTTAATCAGGACCGTCCGATCGACAACGTCCCGCTCGGAGAAACGAAAGGGACTTCAAAACCTCAAAAACGGGCTCCGATGATCTTGGAGCCCGTTTTTTATCTCGGAGCGCCAAAAAAGTCTAGAACGTTTGCGTTGAGAAGACGGAAGGTCAACGAGATGCGGAGACAGACGTAGTAGTACAGAAATGACAGTAACGGCAGTATTTGTGTCGTGAAACGTGTCAAATATTGAATACTTATCGATATTAAAACTGTGAAAAAAGGTGATTTACGACGACCTGGTCAAGAAACGGCAGCAGTCGTTTATTACAAAAGAATGAGACGACGTAGCAAAGAAAGCACCATTATTTTAGTGAAAATTCAATGAAAATTGTCCAAAAAACAGAGCATTTTAACACTGTGCCGCAGCAGAGACACAATGCAAGGGCTGAAACGATTCATCGAGTAAATTGCCAAAAAAGCTTCGATTAACATCTTTAAATTGTGTGAATCTCCATTAAAAAGAGACCAGCGCTCACCATCTGCAGGTGGAAATCTCAATTAAAACTCAATTAAAGTCATATTCTCAATGAGCGTAAAAGTAGTACGTGCAGCAGTCAGTAGTAGTCGCAGTGATAGTAGTAGTCGCAGTAATGGTAGTAGTCGCAGTGATAGTAGTAGTCGCAGTAATGGTAGTAGTCGCAGTAATGGTAGTAGTCGCAGTAATGGTAGTAGTCGCAGTAATGGTAGTAGTCGCAGTAATAGTAGTAGTCGCAGTAATAGTAGCAGTCGCAGTAATAGTAGCAGTCGCAGTAATAGTAGTCGCAGTAATAGTAGTCGCAGTAATAGTAATTGCAGTAATAGTAGTAGTCGCAGTAATAGTAGCAGTTGCAGTACTAGTAGTAGTATTTGCAGTAATAGTAGTATTTGCAGTAATAGTAGTATTTGCAGTAATAGTAGTATTTGCAGTAATAGTAGCAGTTGCAGTATCATTCCACTCAGAGAAACTCCCAAACGTCTACTACTGCCTCAGAGAAGAATCATGCTGCAGAGTCTGACAACAACACGAGGTAAACAAAACACGTGTTGTCGTTTACTCTAATCTTGGCTCGGTCGTGTGATATGAAACACAATCTGGTGATGACGAGGTAATTACACATTTATATTTATCCTAACAGACGATTAATGCCGTTTGTGGACACACTTATGTGAAATGAAGACTAAAATGTGCTATTTTAAGCAGAAACTAATTATTCATAAAATAATATATATTATATTCTTTAAAAAATGGATTACAGAATGTGAAAAAAAAACAGATTACGCGATTAATCAAAGAAAATACAACTTTAAAATACATTTTAAAAATCGCGCTCATTATGAATTTCCTGAACGCCTGAAGACATTCAACGCAAAACAATCACATTTATTCTACTGAGATCCATTTTAAACCACCAACCATGTATTTTTATCGTCTGTAAAACATCTAGAACTTCTACCTGCGAGTATAAATAATGAAGTATAAATTTACCTGAACCTGAACGTGCTTTTACTCAGAACGACGACATTTGGAAATTACCAAAATCTCAATTAAAACTCTAAAGTCACATTCTCATCAAGCGCGGCCTTCAGTAGTTGCAGTAGTAGTCGCAGTAATAGTAGTTGCAGTAATAGTAGTAGTCGCAGTAATAGTAGTTGCAGTAATAGTAGTAGTCGCAGTAATAGTAGAAGTTGCAGTAGTAGTCGCAGTAATAGTAGAAGTTGCAGTAGTAGTCGCAGTAATAGTAGTTGCAGTAATAGTAGTCGCAGTAATAGTAGTAGAAGTTGCAGTAGTAGTCGCAGTAATAGTAGTAGTAGTCGCAGTAATAGTAGTAGAAGTTACAGTAGTAGTAGTCGCAGTAATAGTAGTAGAAGTTACAGTAGTGGTAGTCGCAGTAATAGTAGTAGAAGTTACAGTAGTGGTAGTCGCAGTAATAGTAGTAGAAGTTACAGTAGTAGTAGTCGCAGTAATAGTAGTAGAAGTTGCAGTAGTAGTAGTCGCAGTAACAGCAGTAGTAGTCGCAGTAATAGAAGTTGCAATAGTAGAAGTTGCAGTAGTAGTAGAAGTTACAGTAGTAGTAGTCGCAGTAATAGAAGAAGTTACAGTAGAAGTAGTCGCAGTAATAGTAGTAGAAGTTGCAGTAGTAGTCGCAGTAATAGTAGAAGTTGCAGTAGTAATCGCAGTAATAGTAGAAGTTGCAGTAGTAATCGCAGTAATAGTAGAAGTTGCAGTAGTAATCGCAGTAATAGTAGAAGTTGCAGTAATAGTAGAAGTTGCAGTAGTAATCGCAGTAATAGTAGAAGTTGCAGTAGTAATCGCAGTAATAGTAGAAGTTGCAGTAGTAGTCGCAGTAATAGTAGAAGTTGCAGTAGTAATCGCAGTAATAGTAGAAGTTGCAGTAGTAATCGCAGTAATAGTAGAAGTTGCAGTAGTAATCGCAGTAATAGTAGAAGTTGCAGTAGTAATCGCAGTAATAGTAGAAGTTGCAGTACCATTTCACACTTCAAAAAGCCTTCACAAGCGATCTACGCTCGCCGAACGGCTTCAGACGCTCAATTGGTAAAGAAAAGCAGAAATGAAAAGCGTCGGTGTTTCGGGGCGGTTGCGTGCGAGGGGACGGGTGGTGAAAAAAAAAAAAAAAAGAATAAGAAACATCGTGATGCAACAAGCGCCTTGGAAAAATGGAGCCAGGAGAGAGGCGCAGCAGCATTCACTTTGTTCGCTGTGATATGATGAAATATTTGATAACCGGGGACGATACAGAGGAGGGCGAATCAAAGGCAACCAGAGAGAAGAAAAGAGTGTCTGAGGGAGGGGCCGCGGCTTCAAAGTCTCAACATCTGGATGAAGGTGCGAACCATATTCATGATTTGGCCGTTTTCCTCGAATACGCTCCGGGACGCGAGCGAGAATGCGCTCGCCAATTCAATCGGGTGCGCTCGTCTTAGCGAAGAAACAAACAACTGAGGACGATCCAAATGTGCTGGTGGTAAACCAGGTATAAAACAGGACTACACTACTGCTTTACTGGTTTGAATAAGAACTAGGAAAGAAAGGACCAAAATGTGGCTTAAACTGACTCTAAACTCAGCAAATATTTGAACTCTTGAGGAATCTGTACCTGAGAAACACTAAAATAGACAAATCATTGAAGTTATAGTCTCATAAAAGTCTGGGGAAGAAAAGATTCATGGTCTGTGTAGTTGTTCCCCGTCCAACATTTTAATACAGAAATGTCACAATTTCACAACTCCAGAGTCAACACCCAGATACAAACCTTACACACACCTTTTGTATAAACTACTCCCAAGAATTAAGACTAAAAAGTATAAAATAAACAGTGTTCCTTCCCGTTGCCTGCACTGAAACGGAGCAAAAAGGATCAGAGAAACCGTCTCCGCCGATCCATAAACCAAACAGTGCGACGAACACGACAGCCCCGTGACCCCCGTTGTGCCCCGACCATACTCCAAACATCTCGCGCCGCGACCTCAGCGCCGCCGCCGCCCCGTCCATACATTATGCATGCTTCGGAGAGTAAGTGGAAACCGAGGATTTCAGTGGGATACGCGAGACGTTTTAACCGCAGGGCCCGCGATATGAAATGACACACATGCACGAGCGCACAATGGGGCCGCACACAATAGGGTCGCGCACCATAGGTCCGTCGCGCACAATGGGGCCGCGCACAAGTCTCCACGCACCTTTTTCGAAACCCTGCAGCTTTTCATTTGCACAGTTCAGGCGTCGCTGGACCGGCTGGTCGGACCGGTCTTCAATGGAGGTTTACAGAAGGAATTTACAACGTGCTGGTTTCACTCGAGTGTGTTGTAATATTCGCTGTAGTAGTAGTAGTAGTAGTAGTAGTGGTAGTGGTAGTGGGTAGGTAGAGTAGAAGTAGGTAGAAGTAGGTAGTAGTAGCAGCACCGTCTCATTAAACGCTGATGTTGAAACTACTCTAAACTGCTGACACAATTACTCTAAAGCAGTATAATCTCAGAAGTACAGGTATTACATTGTGCAGCTTTTTACAATATTATACTTTAGTACTTCAACAGGCTCTAATCTGCAGCTCAAATCTTACAGAAAATAACAAATGCAAAGGAAAAGTACCCATGATAAACAATGAGCTCCAAAAAGTATACATTTACTGAGCGGTGTACATACAAGTCGAGGTGTAATTATTGTATAAGTGGTTTTAACAGTAGTAGAGATCCGACAATGCCACAGTTTTGTGCTAAAAATCAAGGCTGGAGTGCAATTCTTCAATACCAAAGCCATCAAACAGAATTTTAAAGTTTTAAAACTTTTTTTTGTTTGATCGATGAGGACCATCATTTCATCTTATTTGCACTGAAGCTGCCAAGTAAAACTGCCAAGTAACTTTGTATTGTCCGATCTCAGCACTTGCAGGGCTTTCAGACAAACTGCTCTGATTCAACACGAGGCACAAGGAAAATCCTTCACAAAATGCAACAGTATATTTGGGTTTGTACAATGTCCTTTAGTGGCATACAAACACCATTTTATTTATTTACATTTTATTCTAAATATTTTTCTTCATTTTATGTCTTAATTTATTATTTATATTTATTTATTGTGGGGTATCACAATAACAATATTCATACAATATGTCATCTGATATAGTCCAGAAAATACGGTATAACTGAAAGTCGCACCTTTTTTCATAGTTTTGGCCGGGGTGCGTCTTATACTCCGGAGCGACTTATGTGATATTATTTTTCACACTGAGAGCCACAAGAGGGCGCTCTAGGCTCTAAGCAACGCAGAAGAAGAATCTGCACTTCCTCTGGAGTTTGTGGAGTTGTTTAGAAGTGACACAGAGGAAGAAGAATTCAATGGATTTAGTGATTTGGGGTAAAACTGATGCTTTGGTAAACTTGTTAGCATGTTCTTTATGCTATAGTTATCTGAATAACTGTTCATATGTTACGTTAACATACCAGACACTTACCACAGTTCTGTCTGTGCCTCATGTAGCTGAAGGTGTTAGCGTTAGCATACGTACACCTATTCACCATGTTCTCTCATCTGTTATTATTTTAAACTGCATTTCAAGATGAAATGTCTGTTCTTTGTCTTGCATTTCATCAACTAAATTTCACCCAAAAATACAACTTACACTCCAGTGCGACTTATGTGTTTTTTCTTCTCAATTATTTTAGCTGGTGCGACTTATACTTTAGAAAATACGGTATGCATTTCGATCCATCGCCAAGCTCTGGACGTTGCAGTGGTCGCAGTAAACACTTTTATCCCTAGCGCACAGTCGGAACATCTCACACGGGGGAAAACGACTCGTTGTCTGTGCAAAGTAAGAGCGCACGACCGCGCCACAGCCTCGCGCACAGAGGTACCATTCTCAACAGGCTAAATTATTCACTCCAGCCCCAACGACTGCCGAGCGCTCCTCCACCTCCTCCTCCTGCTCTTATCTTTTCATTATTGATAAACCCCAGTATCCACACGGCACCTGACCCAGGAGAGATGGGCCTGGGCTGAAGAAAACAACTCTGACAGGAGGTGAACTCGAGACCATGAAGTGAAGGTGCAGAGTCACGATACTGCACTGTAGCGGGTCGTTTTAAATGTTTAGCAGTGGTAAGCTCGTCTAGGAATAGCAACACTAATGGTAGCAGTAGCGGTAATAGTGGCAGTAACATTAAGCAACAGTAGAAGTAGCAGCAGAAGTAATAGTAGCAGTAGAAATAAAAGTAAAAGTAATAGCAGTAGAAGTAAAAGTAAAAGTAATAGTAGTAGTAGCAGCAGAAGTAAGAGTAGCAGTAGCAGCAGAAGTAATCGTAGCAGTACTAGTACAGCAGTTGCAGCAGCAGTAATAGTAGCAGTAGCAGCAGCAGCAGCAGCAGCAGCAGCAGCAGCAGCAGCAGCAGCAACAGCAACAGCAACAGCAACAGCAACAGTAGCAGCAGCAGTAATAGTAGCGGCGGCAGCGGCAGTAGCAGTAGCAGTAGCAGTAGCAGCAGTAGTAGTAGTAGCAGTAGCAGTAATAGTAGCAGCAGCAGTAGCAGTAATAGTAGCAGCAGTAGTAGTAGTAGCAGTAATAGTAACAGTAGCAGTAATAGTAGCAGTAGTAGTAGTAGTAACAGTAGCAGTAATAGTAGCAGTAGCAGTTATAGTAGCAGTAGCAATAATAGTAGCAGTAGTAGCAGTAGCAGTAATAGTAACAGTAGCAGTAATAGTAGCAGTAGCAGTAGCAGTAGCAGTAGTAGTAGTAGTAGTAGCAGTAGCAGTAATAGTAGCAGCAGCAGTAGCAGTAATAGTAGCAGCAGCAGTAGTAGTAGCAGTAATAGTAACAGTAGCAGTAATAGTAGCAGTAGTAATAGTAGCAGCAGTAGCAGTAATAGTAGCAGCAGTAGTAGCAGTAGCAGTAATGGTAGCAGTAGTAGTAGCAGTAGCAGTAATGGTAGCAGTAGTAGTAGCAGCAGTAGCAGTAGCAGTAGCAGTAGCAGTAATGGTAGCAGTAGTAGTAGCAGTAGCAGTAATGTTAGAAGGAGTGACTAATAAAGAGGACGGGCATTAAACTGAAAGCTTCACGTGTACTTTTATGATATTGCATGTCTTTTATACGGCGCGTGTCCATTTAAAGTCCGGCTTGTAACGGTTTTACTGCGGACGGAGAGGACGCCGCTCTCCGGAGTCAAACAAACAACTTTTACTGCTGCGCTGGAAGCCGCAATGGAGGAGCGAGACGAGGAGCGAGACGAGGAGCGAGACGAGGAGCGAGACGAAGAGCGAGACGAGGAGCGAGACGAGGAGCGAGACGAGGAGCGAGACAAGGAGGGAGACGAGGAGCGAGACGAGGGGCGAGTGGAGGAGCGAGACGAGGGGCGAGTGGAGGAGCGAGACGAGAAGCAAGTGGAGGAGCGAGACGAGGAGCGAGACGAGGAGCGAGACTAAGGAGCGAGACGAGGAGCGAGACTAAGGAGCGAGACGAAGAGCGAGACGAGGAGCGAGACGAGGAGCGAGACAAGGAGGGAGACGAGGAGCGAGACGAGGGGCGAGTGGAGGAGCGAGACGAGGAGCGAGACGAGGAGCGAGTGGAGGAGCGAGACAAGGAGCGAGACGAGGAGCGAGACGAGGAGCGAGTGGAGGAGCGAGACAAGGAGCGAGACGAGGAGCGAGACGAGGAGCGAGACGAGGAGCGAGACGAAGAGCGAGACGAGGAGCGAGACGAGGAGCGAGACGAGGAGCGAGTGGAGGAGCGAGACAAGGAGCGAGACGAGGAGCGAGACGAGGAGCGAGACGAAGAGCGAGACGAGGAGCGAGACGAGGAGCGAGACAAGGAGGGAGACGAGGAGCGAGACGAGGGGCGAGTGGAGGAGCGAGACGAGGAGCGAGACGAGAAGCAAGTGGAGGAGCGAGACGAGGAGCGAGACGAGGAGCGAGACTAAGGAGCGCGACGAGGAGCGAGACTAAGGAGCGAGACGAGGAGCGAGACTAAGGAGCGAGACGAAGAGCGAGACGAAGAGCGAGACGAAGAGCGAGACGAGGAGCGAGACGAGGAGCGAGACAAGGAGGGAGACGAGGAGCGAGACGAGGGGCGAGTGGAGGAGCGAGACGAGGAGCGAGACGAGGAGCGAGGCGAGGAGCGAGACAGGGAGCGAGGAGAGGAGCGAGACGAGGGGCGAGGAGCGAGACGAGGAGCGAGGAGAGGAGCGAGACGAGGGGCGAGGCGAGGAGCGAGACAGGGAGCGAGGAGAGGAGCGAGACGAGGGGCGAGGAGCGAGACGAGGAGCGAGACGAGGAGCAAGGCGAGGAGAGGAGCGAGACGAGGGGCGAGGAGCGAGACAAGGAGCGAGACGAGGGGCGAGGAGCGAGACAAGGAGCGAGACGAGGAGCGAGGCGAGGAGCGAGGCGAGGAGCGAGGCGAGGAGCGAGGCGAGGAGCGAGGCGAGGAGCCAGACGAGGAGCGAGGCGAGGAGCGAGGCGAGGAGCCAGACGAGGAGCGAGGCGAGGAGCGAGGCGAGGAGCGAGACGAGGATCGAGACGAGGAGAGGAGCGAGACGAGGAGCGAGGCGAGGAGCGAGGCGAGGAGCGAGGCGAGGAGCGAGACGAGGAGCGAGACGAGGAGCGAGACGAGGAGCGAGACGAGGAGCGAGTGGAGGAGCGAGTGGAGGAGCGAGTGGAGGAGCGAGACGAGGAGCGAGACGAGGAGAGAGACGGAATAACTTAAAAGGCGTAATGGACAATTTTTCGCCAATTTGAGAACTCGAGCGGAAGTGCACATGCCACGCCCCCCGTGCGGAAGCAGAGAAAAGCCTTGCGCCACACGTGCGTTTGTTTATTAGTGCGACGGATCACATCACATCTCTCGTCTCCGCAGATTTCCATCTCTTCTGAGCTCGAACTGTCTTTCTCCGTCTTAATTTTGTCCCGTACACTGAGGGAACTATATTGTGATAGATCCATGCGCTTAGACACAGGGAAACGTGCTGCTCTCATGGGGACGAGCCAGAACGAGGCTGTAGGTGAGCAGTAGGTGCGTCCTATGATTGACACGTGGCAGGACTAATCGGCCGTCCACGCCACGAGGAAATGAGACTCAGATTTGAGACAAAAAAATCGTCCATTCAACCTTTAAGATTGAGCTGATGGCCTCCTACAGTTTCCCCTGCAGACTCCACCTCCACGGCCTCCTCCAGCACTCTCTCTCTCTGTCTACAAGAAGGTCAAGGCCATTTAAATACTGAAATGGTGTAGAAGTTACTGCGGCGTTAAATGTCTCGTTAAGTGCCATCAACACTCCAAAACTGTGCACATTTAAAGAGTAAAACATTGGAATATTCCAGGCAAAATGAGACACTTCTCTAGGACTTTGGCATCCAGAAGGAACAAAACAACGTTAGAACACACACACTACCTTCATTTCTTATTCTATTCTATTCTTTCATGTACTATTATTTAATTATTTACTTTAATGACTATTGTAGGAATAGTCCAGGCAAAGCAATAAAATCTCCATGGAGACGAGCAGGAGGCGGTCCTAAAACACAGCACATATTTAACCGTCAGTCGCATCAACGCTTTGCAAAGACGGGAGCTGCATTAAACAAAACATGTCCTAAAAAGTATAAAACGTCAGTCACATTTTCTGTCTCGTTTGAATAAAACGCATTTTTGTGAAGCCTAAAATCACAGCTGTAGTTTCCTCACAGGAAAACAATTTGACTTTACCAGCGGAAAGTTAGAGAAGGAAACGGGTCAATAATAAAACCGACAATCACAGGAATTAAGCAAATGGCCAACAGAGGAGGAGAGATCCTGAAGGAGAGATCCTGAAGGAGAGATCCTGAAGGAGAGATCCTGCTCAGGCTGCAGATGTCCAGAGGCTCATCTAGAACAGGACGATCTTACATCGTTTGGCATCTTGATGTTACCCATAATTCTCTTCTCCAGACCTTCTCCTTCATGTGATGTTACCCATAATTCTCTTCTCCAGACCTTCTCCTTCATGTGATGTTACCCATAATTCTCTTCTCCAGACCTTCTCCTTCATGTGATGTTAAACATAATTCTCTTCTCCAGACCTTCTCCTTCATGTGATGTTACCCATAATTCTCTTCTCCAGACCTTCTCCTTCATGTGATGTTAAACATAATTCTCTTCTCCAGACCTTCTCCTTCATGTGATGTTACCCATAATTCTCTTCTCCAGACCTTCTCCTTCATGTGATGTTAAACATAATTCTCTTCTCCAGACCTTCTCCTTCATGTGATGTTACCCATAATTCTCTTCTCCAGACCTTCTCCTTCATGTGATGTTAAACATAATTCTCTTCTCCAGACCTTCTTCATGTACAATCCTGTCTTTTCAATCCACTCTAACGTCCCTCAGGTGTTCTCTTCTGATGTCCGCACGTCTTTCTTAATCCATTCGACTGTGATTCTCTTCTGCTCTTGAGCTGGACGGCGCAGCAGAGGCGCGCGGGCCAGACCTGTAAATCGTGGGCTTTGAAGAACATTTCTCCGTCAGGGCCCGGGGTCAGTATCTGGACACCGCCTTGATGGTTCTGCTCTCGTTATGCATGCCCGGGCGCTTCCTCGCGGCGCTCTCCGACTCCCGCTGTGAAATCCTCCGTCGTCAGCCCGGAGTAAGACTTCTGAGAGGCTGGGATCATGGGATAAAGCCCCTTTTGCACACGCTCCACAAAAGGATGAAGCTGGGGGCTCCCCGGGACACGCCGCGACCCGAGTGTAAGCGCACGGGGCCAATCGGATCCATCAAACCGGCTGGCGCGGTGGAAAATTTGCTACATGGTCGAACCGGGAGAAACACGCCAACAACCCGAGCGATGTAGACGGAGGTTAATGGCAAACGTTGCATTTTTGGAGGAAACTGAATCACAATGATGAGCAGATGTTCGAGTTTAGTTTGAAATGAGTAAAGCTTTTTATAAACGCGTCCAATTAAACTTGTGAATATGAATGACAAACGAATGCAAGGATCACATGCATTTCAGAGCTTAACGACTAAAAAGGTCAGGAAAAGAGAGTAGCATAATTCATACGCAAAGTCATTTAACGTGCATTACAGAGCAAGAGAAGGTGCAACAAAATCACTGTACAAACAAATACAAACTTAAAAAGCGAAATGGACGATTTTTCAGTCCGCACTCCCCATGTGGACTGATACACACACGTGCGTTTGTTTATTAGCGCGATGGATTGTATCTCTCGTAGATTTCAGTCTACTTCTGAGTCAGCCGAACTGTCTTTCTCCGTCTTCATTTTGTCCCGTACACTGAGGGAACTATATTCTGATAGATCAATGCGCTTAGACACGCGGAAACGTGGGTAAGAACTGGACGCGGCTGCAGGTGAGCGGTAGGTGCGTTTTATGATTGATACGAGGCAGGACTAATCGGCAGTCCACGCCATGAGGAAATAAGACTAAGAAAATTGTCCATTCAACCTTTAAATAATCTATATACAATGTACTTTGTATTTTTATTGAACCAAGAAAACAAAAGATCGATGTCGAACTCAATTTAGATTTAGAAGTAAATTAAATATTTCATACAGATTGAATCAGTTTCATGAATGGTAGAGCTGCAATATTCATTAAATTAAATTTAGAAAATAAAATATATTTTAAATATATTTTAAAAGAAAAAAATAATACTAATATTAATAAATAATACAAATAAAAATAATTCAAATCCAAAGGACGTATTGCGATTGTCAGTAGATTTACGTTTTGTTAATATTTGTTTTAAGTGGGTTTCTGTTCAAAGTGCTCATTACAAACAAATCCAGGAACATTTCTGAACAAGAGAAAAGACTAAACTCATACACGTATCCCATTTCAGAGCCGGTTTGTCCAGGTATAGGCTTTGCAGGTTTTTGCTTTTGTTCAATGAAAATAAATTGATATTCTGTAGTTTATTTAAAAAAAAAAGACAGACATTGTGTTACCTAAATAATTGCACCTGCTCAAATTGCAATTTCAGAATCAATCACTTTTATTCACCCCCAACGGCGTTTCGATTGTGCAGCGAGCAGTTTCTGCCGGGACTGGCTACCGTTTTACTACAACTGCACCATTTGGAGCGCTCCGTAAAACCGACTGAATCGACTTGAGCTGAGGACACAGGACGTGGTGTTCTGAGGGGACAGCAACGTTCATTTACCGAACTCCAGCCTCTTTTAACAGGTAAAGAAGTCCAAACTCACTGCTGATTTCCTCTATTTTCAGTAACACAACGGTTGTGTCATTAGAATCCAATTTGCATGCATTACATGCGTTGTTTTTTTAATTGCAGTCAAACTTTTTTATCACAGAAAACAAGGGCGAAATGATGTTATCCAGTTCTTTGCCAGTCAATTAATCAGGAACATAATAAAAGTAGAACAAAACTAAAATGCCACGTCGTCATAGGTCCATCGCTGAACAGAAACCTTTTGAATCATTCCTGATCATATTTCATAAAGATCAAGAGCCCTTGATGTGGCACTTGCTAACATAATGTGATTATGTGTCCTATTTTCACCTCCCTCACCACACTTGGCTGCGTGTCGAGCCGAGGTGTCAGAAAGCAGATATTTTTGGCCCTGGTGCGATCGCTTCCCTGAATTAAGACGTGAGAGCGAGGAAATCCATGTCACCTGACAGAAAAAAACAGCAGCAGCAACACATATTTTGTCACTTAAATCAGGCGTCTCCAAGTGAAGTCCTGCTCTTCTCACCAGCGTGAAGTTTGACATTTTAAGATGGCGCCGACTCGCTCTGGAAGACAACATTTAGGCCGTCAAAGAGCTCCCTGTGTATTACTGTAATGTCATCCTTATCCACGTACCTTTGCTACTTCATGTCCAAGACAAATGTCCCTTCATGGGACAAAATCATTTAACATTTGAAGCTCCAATTTGTGCGTTTTCCAGACAGTGTTTAACATAATTATGCCTTTGAAGACTTTTCTTCATAACGCAAATGTTTTGAAGACATGTCAAGTTTGATATCAAGTATATCATTTTTATTTATCAAAAAGGCTCGACCAATTTTGGAGTCTTGTGTAAGCTGGATATGAGTCTCACTCTGAGTTCTACACATTCAGTCTTGACCTGCGCTCGCTGAGAGCCGTCTGACATCATGACATATATTTGAATCTGATTGGTCGAAGCGTCACAACAACAGGAACAAGGCGAGAAATCAAACTGTTGTTAAATCCAATCAGAGAAAAGCACGGACTTCTTTCTCGCTTTTTAATACACAACACAGTGTGTAAATCTGTCGACATCGCCGTGTTTGTTTAGCTTCATCCTTTTGACTTCCACCCAAACAAACACAACGTTATCAACATTATCCACTTAAGCTTCATTAACATGGAGATTACAACATACGTCTAGAGTCCAGACGCTCTAGAATGTAGTCAGTTTCTTTTACAATCCACACAATGGGTTTCATCAAAATACAGCGTGTGCATAGTTATCCCATATTCATGTTTTTAGTCCTGGTTTTGTTTGTCTTTTGTCCGGGGTTAACTCCTTTACTGCACACGGTTGCCATAGACGCAGAGACGGTCTCATTCTCGGAGCCACAGCGGAGTCCAGTTCCAATCGAAGTGTGTATCAAGGGATAATACGAGGAGACGGCCATTAGCGCAGTCAATCTGTCACACAGGATGACACGCCGTGCTGGCTAATCATAGAGGCTTCCACACAGGGAGCAGGGGGCCCGGCGCTACATGCTAATGAACCGGGGCCCCGAGCGCTCGTGTTGTGCTGGTGCCACGAGTCTGAAACCACAACAAACTCCCACGACCGAGCAGCTGGATCCAGTCGAGACGGGACCGCCGCAGAGACCACGGAGACCACACGTTTGTTCAGATCATCAAGAACCAAACCCAAATAAACTAATGACCATTTTCACCAGACAAGAATGATACAACATGGTTAAAAAGAAAGATGAACTGTCATGATCGGCACATTTTCAGAAGCTTTAATCCCCATAAACAAGTGAACAAAGCCTGGTTTATGCTTCCATTTTCAGAGAATAGTAACTTTTCTCCTTTTGTGAACTCTCTTTTGCATAGAAAGTTTTGAGTTTTGTATTTCCATTGGAAAATTAAGGATTTAAATAAAATAAAAAAGGTGGAAATATGGTAACTGAAGGCTTCTAAATGAATATTTACAACTAAAGTGTTTTATTCATGAAAATATAAAATTAGTCACTGTCTTTGTAATAAAATGTACAAAAAGTCTTTGTTATCTGGACATCAAATGCATACACAATCACGATTATATTCTGTATCAAACTTAGCATTAGATATTAGTCGTCGTGATAGGACAACAAAATGACAGGCTGTGCCAAACGAGAACTAGTGTCCCGGTAATTTACATACACAATGACCTCAGTGGACTCATTTAAACTCTCAGATCTGGACCCAAAGGCGTCGTCCACCCTTTGCCTTTGAATTCCACGCATTCTCCACGCGCGAGCGTCAACAGACACCGCCAGGAAACACAAACGCTGCATTGGATTTGTCAGAGCGAGACACGTTTTCACTAGGAGGCTCGCCATTTCCTTTTAATAAACCGACAAATGCAAATGCAAAAATTCGCCTCTTTACACAAACGCTTGTACGGGCGATGCTTCACTTTCAGTTTGTATAAAAAGCAGCCCTGCGAGCGTGGCAAACCAAGTAGAAGAACGGTGTTAATTAGTAAACATCGGGCAGGTACGAAGAGCCCGACCAGACGGGAGCAGATAGGAGACAAAAGATAAGTGAAGCAATTAAAGCCGTTAAAAAAAGGGAAATGTGTATTGTCTTTTGTGAATGGGCGAGTGCGTTCAGGTCTCTGCGGGCGGCGGCGGGGAAAAGCAGCACGGACAGGCTTCGGTTTCCGGAGAGTAAGACGAAACCCGCTACGGCGCATTACAAACGTCCTCTTGAATGAGAAGGCGATACCGCCAATGGAAGGCGAAGGCGAGAATGAAGTGAGTCGCAGTGGGAATCGACGCAACAAAACGCCCCGACTAATGAAACCAAATTCAAAAACAGTTTAGTGCTGGACGGCGTCGGAAACGTGCGTAATCGTGATGAAAATTGGACGCCATTTGTTTTTTTTTTAGCGTGAATAATGTGTTTTCATGTGCGTTTAAGAGACTTTTATCCGGAAAAGTTGCTCAATCGTTTAAGCTATAGTTTTCCCCTTTGTACATCCTTTATTTACAGATTAATTTCAAAAGAATAAAGGAATATCCATGACTGTTGAGCGTGGTGACTTTTCTTAATGCCTGGCCCTAATCTGATCTCTAATAAAACATTATGGAGACTTCTGACATGGTCGTGATGCCGTCTGAAACTCGTGTAACAATATGAATAAAGTGTCTTTCACCAGCAGTAAAGGGCTGTAAACTTTTAGTCGTTCAAATCAATCGATCGACTGATGGCGTCTTGGTCAGAAAGGAGCACACGTGTAGAGAGTTGGGAGTGAATTGTGAGTTTAATATGCCTTTGCATACACAGCTGTTTTGCGCAAACCCCTGCGAGATCGTGTGTAGTTTGTGTCAGATTAAAGACACATACTGTACTAGTTTTGAGACATTTTGCCAGCGTCGCGCCATGTTTCGCCTTCAATCGAGTCTCAAAAGTCTTAAGTTGACCAAGAACTCCGTTGGTCGACCACAGTTCAAAAAGTTCACGCGAGAATCCGACCACCTGCTGCATTTCGTGGGCAAACGCTCCCGTGTGTCCTGAACAAATCGCCTAAAACACTACAAATTCAACATCGAATTTACAAGATATTTCCGCCCGTTTGAATCGCCGCTCGTAAATCCCTCGATGTGAAACAATTCGAACAATCCAAAGCGCGGTTCCGGTTGCGGCTGGACGCCCCCGCCACCCTCGCCGCCGCCCTTCCCCTTTCGGTAGACCCGTTTTGTTTTGTTCAACTTTGATTATTCCCTGAAGGACAGTCACTATGACAACCTGCCATGGGAACAAGACTCATTGTTTTGACGCTGACAGATGGATGAGGCATTAGACGGGCAAAGTGGGGCGCCGCTCAAGGAGACGGTTTAGAGAGCGAGATGGAGAGCGATGGAAAGGGCGAGAAGGGGTTATTTACTGTCTTACTTCGCTCAAAAACGCTCAAAGTCAAGTCCAAGTTACAAAGAAACTCGATACAAGCCTGGAAGCCGCCGTGCGATAAGCTAAAATTACAAAAGTCGGTTTACAAGAAGTTAAAAAGAGAATTTGAGTGAAGTTTCGCTGACGAGTTCTCAAAAACGCTACAGAAGTGATTCACTCGCAGCATTTTTCAGACACAGCGAGCCACGAAAGGCATCGGAGCCCGTGTTTTTAGTCCATTAAACTTCAAAAAGAGCCTTCTACCACGCTGCCCATGCTGCTTTTGCCCTTTAGCGACCGCGCTAGCCTGACCAGGCGGCAAAGAGAGGAGGTTGGAACCTCGGCCGGAGAGAAAAGCACGTCGGCTGAAAATACAGGTTTTCTGAGGAGAGTTCAAGCTCCGCCGTCATCGTGTGGTGCGGAATCTTAACAACTCTGCAGATGTCCAAGAGTGGAGCCAAGTCATTTAGGGAGTATGAAAACTAAAAACACCTAATTTATCAAGTCTCCATGCTGGAAAAGCTCACACAAAAACACATAAGATTGTAGTAGTTTTCTGAACCGTTTTAGAAAGGTCTTGGGCTTTATCTGAACCAGTCGAAATAGAGTTTGATATTATTTGACCATGACGATACTGAAACGAACCCAGGCGTTTAGATTGAAAGGTGCACTTGGCGGTATCTTTGCTGAAATGTGTATATTTGTCGTATTTGTCTTGAATTTTGTGTGTCGTGTGTTTTGCACTCAACACTTGGCTCAAGACACGTTTCCCTCAGAGACAGTAAAGTATTTATGGCCTGATCTTTCGTTGTGGAGCGTTCTGGGCCGGCCCGTGGAGGGTTCTGGGCCGGCCCGTGGAGGGTTCCGGGCCGGCCCAGAACCCGAGGAAAACCCTCCGCTCTCACATTGGCCGGTTGTTGACGTCACAGCTTTGCTTCTCGGCCTCGACAGTCTCAACTTCCCTCTCCTTGTTTCACACTAAAGCCGTCCTGTCAAATAAAGCCGCCTTCGGGCCAGAAAAGCCACTACCGGTCTCTGCGTGGTGAAACCGAATCCAGTCATTTGCTGAATGCACGTCCACACCCTTTACCCCATTTAAACTCTCATTACTGTCCCGTCACATAAAGCCTGTATATGCCAACAATCAACAGATAAAAGTAAAATAACTGATATTCACAAAAACAACCATCAAAATATTATACGTTATTATTCTGTATGTCAATCCAACAGAAATGTTTTAAAATGTATTAACTGAGGTTTAATTGTCAGAGAAATGGGAAATGTCGCTCAAATTTATCACAATTGTGTAGAAATACAACCTAACCCTTTTTTACAACTTTTTTGTTTAAATCAGATCTTTTAGTAGCAGTTTTTGCAATAAATGTTATACTCTATAATAAAAAAAATGACAAAACAACTTCGATAAATTGCACACATCTGAACTATGTAAAAAGAGGCCGATATTGACAAAAATATAGATTTCCATGTTTTCGTTGCATCATTTTGATCAGCATATTCAGACGAGGTGCTAAAAAGTGTCTATAAACGTCTTTGTTGAGGTTCAAGTCCAGCACAAAACGTGAACAGACCAAACGAACAACCACAAACGTGCGGTCAAATCCCGCTCACACCCTGGTTCGAGAGACTGAGGTCATTTTTATAGACGATATGTTCAATTACAATATCACGACAACTGTCACGTCATCATCAGCATTTCGACACACCTCTAACACGCAACGTCACGAACAAGACGCACCAGCCGGACGAGACGGAGCCGGCAGCGGTGACGGGACGGTCACGACGCGGCGCCCTCGACCCGGGAGACACTTGACAGAACTCCTGATCGCACCTGCTCCGGCGTCGAGCCTGTCACACCGCCACAGGAGCCGGGCCTTTACCACCTGCCCTTAAGGCGCTCTTGACGGATATGGGTCCAGGAAGTGCGGGCTGATGGATGAGGTGTGTGGGAGGGGGGCCTGAGCGGCAGAGATGGCCTCCCGCTCGCCCCGCCACGCTCCAGCGCCCGCTCAAGGACACACACACCAGCGCACACACACACAGAGAGACAGAGAGACAGAGAGACAGAGACACAGCTATGGCTTTCAATACCACAGCGCGCCGTAATTAGACAGCGCTCAGTCACGCTCCGTCCGACTGCTCTTATTTGTGTCATAATACTACACACAGCCGCCGCGTGTACATCCCGGCGGCGCTGCCACGGAGACCGCATGCAAATGGGGAGCAAAGGGGATTTGTACGAATTTAATTACATCCATAATTCTCCCATCTTCTGCTGTAATCACTTGGGGTTGAGTTAAGTAAATCCCACTCCGCGCTGCCGCCGCCCACTCGCCCGCGTTCCTTTATTAACGCCATGTTACAGTTTTTTCTCTTTCCCGGGGAATTCTCAGTGACAGGCCCCGGTCTCTTTGAGCGAGAGTAAACAGTGTTCCTGGTCTGGCGTCGTGCAATATGAACAGCTGCGTTCTTTCTGCCGGAGACGGGAGAGCGTTAGAGCGCCGCGGTTTATCTTGCAGTCTGCGGCGCCGCGATACGGCGTCTGAGGCCACCTACAGGTACTCCTGTGAATACTGCGTGTGCGAATACTGCGTGTGCGAATACTGCGTGTGCGAATACTGCGTGTGCGAATACTGCGTGTGCGAATACTGCGTGTGCGAATACTGCGTGCGTGTGAATACTGCATGTGTGTGAATACTGCATGTGTGTGAATACTGCGTGTGCGAATACTGCGTGTGCGCGAATACTGCGTGTGCGCGAATACTGCGTGTGCGCGAATACTGCGTGTGCGCGAATACTGCGTGTGCGCGAATACTGCGTGTGCGCGAATACTGCGTGTGCGCGAATACTGCGTGTGTGTGAATACTGCGTGTGAGAGGGTGCTCCTGTGAATACTGCGTGTGAGAGGGTGCTCCTGTGAATACTGCACATATGAGAGGGTGCTCCTGTGAATACTGCACGTGTGAGAGGGTGCTCCTGTGAATACTGCACATGTGAGAGGGTGCTCCTGTGAATACTGCGTGTGAGAGGGTGCTCCTGTGAATACTGCGTGTGAGAGGGTGCTCCTGTGAATACTGCGTGTGAGAGGGTGCTCCTGTGAATACTGCGTGTGAGAGGGTGCTCCTGTGAATACTGCGTGTGAGAGGGTGCTCCTGTGAATACTGCGTGTGAGAGGGTGCTCCTGTGAATACTGCACGTGTGAGAGGGTGCTCCTGTGAATACTGCGTGTGAGAGGGAGCCGAGGATGTCTGGATTAATTGTCTGAAGAGAATTGTGATCGTTCAGGTCGATGGAACCGCAAAAACTAACACATAATGACAACTAATGTGACAACTCGGCATGAAACGAGACAGTTCCCACAAGAGGAAAGACGGGATTAGGTCCACAAAATGAGATTTGACAAGTACCCGGACTGTCTGAAATATATCGCATTTTTGGGGGAAATTTGATCAAATCCAAGACCAAGAATTTCATCTTGAAATGCAGTTTAAAATAATAAGAGATGAGAGAACATGGTGAATAGGTGTACGTATGCTAACGCTAACACCTTCAGCTACATGAGGCACAGACAGAACTGTGGTAAGTGTCTGGTATGTTAACGTAACATATGAACAGTTATTCAGATAACTATAGCATAAAGAACATGCTAACAAGTTTAACAAAGCATCAGTTTTACCCCAAATCACTAAATCCACTGAATTCTTCTTCCTCCGTGTCACTTCTAAACAACTCCACAAACTCCAGAGGAAGAGGAAGTGCAGATTCTTCTTCTGCGTCGCTTAGAGCCTAGAGCACCCTCTTGTGGTTGTCAGTGTGAAAATAACAAATAATATCATATAAGTCTCCAGAGCGGAGTATAAGTCGCACCCCGGCCAATGAAAAAAGGTGCGACATATAGTCCGGAAAATATGGTAATGTTTAAGTGGGATATACTACACGGAAAAATATCATGATGAACAATAACATTGAAACTACTTTATGCCACAGACACAATAATCAAAACAATAAAAGCTGGAAAATCCCACTTACTCTTACATCTTTGTAAAAAAAAAAAGGAAAAAAAGAAAATATTGCTCCAGCTATTAATTCTTGAACAATAAGTTGCTGTAGTAATTATCAGCAAGCATTACTTTTTGAAACTAGAGCTTCAAGGAGGTGCAACTTCCCGGCCTTGGCCCATTTTTCATCCAAGCCAAATGTAAACAAATTTGTGCGACATCTTGAGGCAGTTTTATCTCATGAGGATCTCGTCCCGTCCCTTGTGACAAAAGCAAAAATAACTCATTTGAATTCGATCGCTTCCGTTTACATCAGATTTACTTCATCTTTCAGAAAGTTGTATTGCATAAAGCTGATCATATACAAGAGGAAATGAAAGTGAACCAAGGATTTTAACAGTCAGTGTCAATAATCGTAGAACCGCAATGTCTGTGTGTTCTGCCTATCGAAAGCTGACCTAATTCAACCTTTTCTGCTGTACGACCTCGACGTTTTCCCCTCACAATAATCCCTAAAAAGACGACATTACGACATCCGAGCCTCGGTGCCTCTGTGCGCACGGGGCCCCCGCGCAGCCACACTGTTCACACCCCACAGTACAGGCAGTCTTTCCACGCAGCAGCGGGCGAAGAGCGAGGCAGATCAAACACAAGACGGCTAATCACAGACACCAGCTAATTAGTGCAGCCCTCAAAGGGGAAACGTGGAACGAGCGACGATTCCCCCGCTCTGAAATTTTCCCAACAACACCGCCGTATGCCGCCGCGAACTGGCAGCGGGAGCGGAGCGGAGCGCGGAGGAGGGTAAAGTGCAAATAGCTGCTACGCGGCTCCGGCCTCGTTATAATCTTATCATCCGGGCGCGCGGGGCCAAAGAGGGAATCAATATCTCTTATCGCCGTTTCGGTCACGTGCACAGATTTATCCACAGCCGACATTAGGAATGGACAAAATATGGGCCGAATATCAGAGCCGGTCGCGGGCGTCGCTAGGATCCGGGCCGCATTTCAACGTTTGCGCTTTCCCATTTTTAACACGCACAAAACGGGGACGGTTTGAAAAGAGCAGAGAAAATATCCTGCGTTCTGGTGAATTCTAAGAGCTCAAGGGCAGCTCTCAAGGGTGCGAGTATTTCTATTGAACAAGAGTGGCGCACAAAAGGCCGGATATTTTTCTACGTTCTGACTAATAACCGAGGTTAAGAAAGGCGTCGTCCGAGTGCTACTGGTGAAAGGGTGCTGTAGATCGGGAGTCAATGTGAGGGTAAATATAGCCCGTTGTACAAGTCTCCACCGATTCTATCATTACAAGCAAATCATGTGCATAAACGGAACGCACCTACAAGAAGAATACAGTCAAGGGGCCTACTTTTATTTATTCGATCTTTTGCTTTAAAATCATTGACATTAGTTGAATCCTTTTATTGTAATTGTCTAAGTGACATCTGTTTTCTGGTGAATTTCAGATGTATTAATTTGCCATTGCTCATTCACTTGATGTGTTTGTTTTTTTATTCTAGGGTTTCAACCCCAGCCCCCGAGTGTGTCTGCTCCGCCCCTGCATACCTCTTCCACAGACTGCATCACGTTGTTTCTCTCCCGCTTCCTTCTATGGACTCCGGATACGTTTTGAACCGTAAAGCGTTTTCTCTGGACCGCTAAGCTCACGTCGTAGGCAAATGCGTAACGTTCGTGTCAAGTTTTGTAAGAACGAGCTCGGCTTCCACTTGCATTCGATCACTTTTGCATCTTTCGCCGAGAATGCGAGGCCGATCGTCGTCAAACAAACATAATTTTGTAGCTTTACCCCGAGTCCGCTCAGCCCACTGCTGCTGCCTGCCCCGTGCCAGAGAGAAAACAGAAAGAGAGGGGCGACTCCTCAAAGAAAGTGACTATGGGGAAAGAGGAGTAAGAGTAAAGATTGTGCAGGTCTAAACTGAGAGGAAGCACATATATATCTGATCTCACCTGTTCGGATTCGGGGCAAAGTAGACATCCAGTAAATTGACCCGGCGACGCCTATGGTACCGGCGATATTTTTAGGTATCTCATTGGCCACCGTGACATGAAATTGCTGGCAGACTAAAGACTCCCTGTGCATCATTTAGTCAAGCAAAACGGGGAGTGGAATTGGCAAAATATCTCAAATCCATCTACGATTCTATCCAACATTTGACCCAAAAGTAAACGAACATGGCACACGTGTATTTAAAAAGCAGAATAAATTCACGATTCTGCCCTACATCTTCGGCAAACTCACTTCATGCTTTCTTTTTTCTGTCGAGGTCCAGACAAACCCTTTACAATCCCAGTAAAACAACCAGTCGAGTAATACATTTCGATAAACAAAGACGCCGTCAACTAAAAGGACTATTTCCCTATCAACAGGTACTAGAAAAAGGTCAGATATTTCACACACAAATACTTTTCTAAGCCGCCCCAGTCTCGCTGTATCTGCGTGTCGATCCCAGTTCGTCCTCAGAGTCACATGGGTCTTTTTAAAAAGATAAGAGTTAAAAACAAATGGCGACAAAAAGCTTCTAGAGAATAACACAAATAAAGAGCGGGAAAATCAGAAATTGTTTTATAATCCCAATGTCTTCGTTATAAAAATGACCTTTCTTACAGTTGAACAAATTGAATCACGTTGTAGATAAAGCATGTCACGATAAAAACCTTTGCCGTGCGATATATTGCAACAGAAAATATTGTGATGAACGATAACATTGAAACTAAATATGTGCGACAAGTAAATGGCACGACAAAACACTGTTGCAGTTGGGCAGTGAGGAAAGTTGCTTATTTCACTCTCCACAGCTCAAATCTCATAGAAAAAAGCGAAAGAAAACATGCACGATAAATAATGAGCCCTAAATATATAGTTTTTTCCCGCCGTACATTGAACAATAAGTCGATAGTCATTATTGTGATGCTAGATTAAATGCTAGACGAACATTGTTTGTTGCATCGGCTGAAAACCATCTTCACGACACCATCAGCCTCTCATCAGCTCCAGACACGTTTTATCTCCACAGCCCTAAATTAGGCTGCACGGACCGTTTCCCATCAGGGGGATTTCTGCAACGTCTAAATCCCAAACGCGACGATACTCCGGCCTCTGTAGCGGCGTGCGAGCGTGCGTGGACTTTGCTGCGCGCGGAGCTGATTAGCATGCCGCGACGCTGATCCCAGATTTCCGACAGATCAGAAGGGTCGAGCCGCGGCAACCAATTAAAGATGTGACACAGCCATGCCTTCCCAATAACGCTCCGTCTCAGGCACGAGCCGCATCAAAGTCCTTCGCCCGACGCCTAATTTCAGTGGAGAGGGCACCTGTCACGTCCGGCGTACGCCGACCGTCGCGCAACTGTTGCTTTGTCTTCAGGGGCGAGGGCAACGATTTGGGTCAAAACGTCAGACGGAGAGAAAATAACCCGCACGTGGCAGAGAGGGGAAATATCTCAAATCAATATCTACAAATGAACCTCGGAGTTTGACGGCAAATGGGTTTCTACGTGCGCTGGATTCAAGGTCCAATTTTTAAAGCGGGAAAAAGACGACGGTAACTCGCTCCTCGCACTCGCCATCTCCGGCACGTCGCCGAAATTCTCATGCATACATTTTGGGTAATTTTCATACGCGACGCCGGAGAGGAACGCCGCGGTCTCTCAGTCCTGCAGCTCTTTGGTTACGGTCGATGAAACGCTTGGATTAGACGCAGACGGTGCACAGCGGTCTCATTTTGAGTCAGTGAGGGGGAAAGAACTAAATTATAATAATAATTTTCAAGAATAAAGTTGGATACTACAGCTTTAATCTAATATCCTGAGACATGTTACGCACAAAGAGGTGAAAACGTCTGCACGTAGTTTGTATTAGGGTTGCGAGGAAATCAAACAGAATGATCACACTCACCAAAATCACAAAGAATGCAATTATTCCGTCTTGTAATGTAAAAATAAAGCCGAACCTGTAGCTTGGACCGCTACTAACACGTGCGAGATTCATGTATTACTTAAGGGAGTTTGTAATGTAATCTTCTCTTAAAGTTTAACGCTTCTGGACAATAGGGACGAGCTCAATATCGTGACATATCTGTATCGATACACACATTGTCAACAAGTCTGTGTATCCTGATACTTCAGTCATTATAAATGTCAGTTCTACACTACTAAATCTGAGGAGCTGAAAATGCAGACTGAAAAAACAGATTTGCATTCTGACAGGACAGTGTGAACATGAAATTCTAATGAATGGTGGTATCTACTTGATCAATACGTAATAAGAGTAAACTTTTAACACGGTTTCAAGGGATATTCATGAATCAGGACGCATTTTGTATCAAGTACCGTGTATCGGGATTTGTATCGTATCGTGGACCCTGTATCAGGATTTGTATCGTATCGTGGACCCTGTATCAGGATTTGTATCGTATCGTGGACCCTGTATCGGGATTTGTATCGTATCGTGGACCCTGTATCAGGATTTGTATCGTATCGTGGACCCTGTATCGGGATTTGTATCGTATCGTGGACCCTGTATCGGGATTTGTATCGTTTTTCAAAAGTCACTGGGATGGGCTCCAGTCGACCGCGACCCCTAACGGGAACAAGCAGTAGAAAATGAATGAATTAATAGTTTTCATCGTAGTAGTGGTAGTAGGGGTAGTAGGGGTAGTAGGAGGAGTAGTAGTGGTAGTAGGGGTAGTAGTGGTAGTAGTGGTAGTAGTGGTAGTAGTGGTAGTAGGGGTAGTAGGAGTAGTAGTGGTAGTAGGGGTAGTAGTGGTAGTAGGGGTAGTAGTGGTAGTAGGGGTAGTAGTGGTAGTAGGAGTAGTAGTGGTAGTAGTGGTAGTAGGAGTAGTAGTAGGAGGAGTAGTAGTGGTAGTAGTGGTAGTAGTGGTAGTAGTGGTAGTAGGAGTAGATTAGATGTTTTTTCCAAAAGGGTTAGTGCAGCAGCAGATTCTAGCGCTCGTAGCTGCCCAACACTTCCAGACGCTTTTGAACAACGTCACGTGAATTCCCCCGAGTTATCAAAGACTGGGACTCCTGTCTGCACCGACAGCATGTGACCCACCAAAGCAGATAACCAAATTACTCCTGAAATGTATAATTTAGACATCCAGCTCGTCTTTATAAAAGGTTCAGTCATGTTTTTTTGAAGCGTTCGTTCCGACTGGCTTTCCTTGATATCCTGCCGCAGTCTCATATCTCCTCGTGTTTTCTTTTTTTTTTTGCAATACGGTGCCTTGAAATTTACGAGCGTGGCTTCCGACGTTTCTTCAAAATCCGACTTTCAGAGCCCAATTATAGCAGTGGACAGGGCTTTGAACAACACGCCGACAGATGATGACAGATAAACATGGCGACGAGGCACAAATATTCAAATGCGTTTTCTGACAAATCGCTTTGTTTTGTCAGATTTGCGCCCGAAACAATGTCCTCCCACCGCGGGGAAAGTAGCGAGCAATTGTTTTAGATGATTACAGTGTGGCGGTTGCCATTAGTTCGGCGCACGAATGGAGGATTATTATTGCTCTCGAAACCCTAATATGCTTTGAATGTTATCGGCCGCACTCGGCTCGCTCCGGTAGAAACAAAAGCCGCGGTGGAATCAAACGCGCTCATTTAAAAAGTGCGACAATGGAGTTTGCAGCGACAAAAGCGGGAGAAATATAAGGACCCGGGGGGAATGTGCAGGGGGGGAGATGGGAAGGATTTGAAAGGGGGAGAAAAGGGCGAAATATTAGTCGAAAAGATGGTATCGAAATGAGAAAGCAAAAAGATGATAAAAGGCTGCGTGCAAATGAAAAAATCCAACTTTTAATCTTTCAAACAGCGATTACTTCAATACTTTGTTAGTTTAACTGTGTACAGTATTTACATTTGTTTGATTCTTGGACGAAAACACATATATATTAGAGGCAACATTTAACTTTGAAGGCTTGTCATTTCCGTATTTTTCGGACTATAAGTGGCATCTTTTTTCATAGTTTTGGCCGGGGTGCGAGTTATACTCTGGATCAACTTATATGTGATAAGTATAAATAAGTATAAGTATATATAATTAGTTATTTTCACATTTGCAACCGCATTTCATACTCCAGTGCGACTTATATACGTTTTTTTCTTCTCTATTATGCATTTTTTGGCTGGTGCAACTTATAGTCCGGAAAATACGGTAACTAAGGTTATAAAAAAATATTTGCATGCATTTGTACAATAGAAACAATCCTTTGACAAGTCGACTACTAACATTTATTCTGTTTATAATGCCAGTCAAATGCAGAGACAGACGAATGGCAGACAGACTGAGACGTCCCTCTTTGCATCATATTTATTTCGGTTCGTATCATTCTCCCTTAATTATAGGAGAAGAAGCGGCGCTGAAAACACTGGGGGATTTGATGTGGAGGAAATGGGGAAGAATTGGAGGTGGTTGGAAGTGCATCTTTGAGCAACAGCTGCCTGGCAGAACATCTGCTCGGAGTAGAGTCATCAGCAAACAGACAGACTGGAACCAACCCAGCGAGGCGAGCCCCAGGGAGGGCTGGGAGGACGGGGGGGGGGAGGCAGGGAGGGCGGGGGGAGCGGGCAGAGGCAGCCTGGTGGAAGGGAAATGAGGATACAATTAAAGACGGGAAGGAGGAGCAGGCAGTGCATGGCCAACCTGTGACTGTCCAGGTCCTGACAGAACGACACGCGAGGAAAATGTGAAAATCATTTTTAGGGCCGAGAAAAATAAATGTGTTTCCGGTAACGCGACCGACCTGAATTTACAAATAAAAAAACACCAACCTCAAACATTTTATCGCATATTTACTGGCCGTACGTTTCGAGAATGTCAAATTTTGAGAGAATCCAAAAGCTGCGGGGGAAAAAAAAATGAGGATCGTAAGTCAAGTGCGGCACTTTTGAACGTTTTATCTACAGCGCAGCTATGTTTGCACATGCTCATATTTGATCAGCGTACAGACTGGCAGCCATGGCCGTGGCGACAGGCATGGCTGGGGTGAAGTTGTTTTGAGTCGTTGCATTGATAAAGTTTTACTTAAAAAGTTGTCTGCTAATGGTTCTTTTCCTGTGGTTGGACTAGTATAGATGTAGAGAACTACTGTATTCAATATCTGCACCAATACGGCCACTTCAATGCGAAGCGTTCACTTCTGAGCAAAGAAAACTTTCTGCAAAACCTGTGCGAGGATTGTAAAATTATCATAAAAAAATAGTTTAAAAAAAAAAAAAAAAAAAAAAAAAAAAAATCTGACCTAAAAATCCCATCAAACTCTAAGATGTGATGAAGAACGGGGCCAGAGAGGGACGCGATTGTGGTGATCTCGTTACGTTGATGATCCAGACTAAAGTTGTGTATTCAAACCGTTCAGTGTTTCCCTTCACCTGTGCTTGTGCTGCACACCCAGAAAAGAACGCAGACATCAAACTAAACACATCGGCACATCCCCAGTCCTCACGGTGACAAGAGCACGGAAACATAATGAACACAGCTGAATATCACTAAATGAACAGCGCTGAAGGGTCAGAGCGCTTGTCTCGTCGCTGCTCGTTACGCTTTCCTCTGCACAGATGAAAATAAATAATGGCAAAGAATAATTATGCAGGTATCCAATACAGCTAATTAAATACATAGCCTGTATATGACTAACTATAGTTCAATTGAAAATAAACGGTGATATTTTCAAAACAAAAATCCTGCTTTTTTCAAAATATTGCAATAATATCAGTACAAGAACTCCATATATTTAACTTTTTTTGCAACATTGTGCTGCCCAATAGTAAAAATGCATTTGTTCCCTTTTCAAACAGATATATAAACAGATATAACAGATATATCGCAGAATGTCATGAAAATATATTGATTATTACACATGTATTGACAGTATTTTATATATTGTGCATCGTGTGAAATTGTGACGGTGCCGTTGATCTCCAGCCCTAGTCTTTCCCCACTCTTCACCCCCATTTCTGCCCTTACTTTTGACTTCAATCACGTGCCATCTGCGTAAACGGCGTCCCTCCATTCCAATCAATTAAGCCACATCAGTTACTTTATCTATGTTGTCATGTCACGTAAATGTGCCGTTTGATCCGTGTGGTGTTTTTTTTTTCTGTCAAATCGAGTTTCTTTTCAAAAACGTGCCACTGCGGAGACAACATTTCCCAGCGGGAACTTCAGTATCTGCCAACACCAGATTAACAACAGATACTCGTGCGGGGACGGAAAGTCGATATTCCTTCCTTTGAAACACGACTCCGAGCAGGTTTCTGTCGCATTCGGCACATATTCTGAACCAATTCTGAACTGATTCGGAGCTGGATCGGAGCCAGTGACAGAATGATCAAAATCCGGGGCGGATTTTATCTTTCAAATGGCAAAAAGTGCTCGAAATGTTGCTTAAAAACAGGAAGCGGGAACTGAATATAATCCCACGTCGCACGCTAGTCAAAAAAAAAGAACTCCTGAAAACAGTTCCTGCACTTTTCCACTTCACCAAGGACACGGCGAGCTCGGGGAAGATCAAAAAGTTGCCGGTCGCGTCCCACTTTTCCTTGTTCCACTCCCGCCATCCTTGACATGCTTGGCCCTTCTCCCTCCAAGACTGACAGAACAAGAGGAGCCTGTGAAGGGGAAGATGAAAGGGCCAGAGGGAGGCGTGTGTGTGTGCGCTTTTGTGTGCGTGTGCTTGTATGTGTGTGTTTGTGTGTGTTTGTGTATGTGCATGTGTGTCGTACAAGAATGAATGACCTCTCTTATCCCACATCCCTGCTGGATCACCGCTCTACCCTTAAAAACAATGGCTAAAAGACACAAACAGCGGCACATGGGAGCTGCCGGGGGTCGTCCCGCAGAAGCTACGCTGCGACCGGCCGCTCCCTTCTTCGCTACGCCGCCGCGACAACATCCAGAGCGCCGATCGACTAGCGAGCAGGACGCGGCGTGGCTACCGTCCTCGTCCTAGCGCTTTTGGCTCTACACCTACGGCGCACCCCGAGGAGAGGCGGCGACCTTGAGCGATGCGCGCACTCTTCGTAAGAAATGTCACTTGGCGGGAAACGAAGGGGAAAGTGGTTGGCGCTAGCGTCCAGTTAGCGCACGCGGCCAGGCAAGGCCGCGGCGTTACAAAGAGCAGATTGTGTCCGCGAACGTGGCGTTGTCCCGGCGTTTCGGTCTCCCTTCCCCGCTCGTCTCGCCCTCCCGCCCCCGCCGCCTCAAAGGGCGGTCGAGGCCGACGCGACGGGGTCGTACGAAAATATTTGGCCGCTACCGGCAGTTCAAAGCCCGTTCTCTGGCGCGCTGTGATGTTGGGCGTTCTGAAACAACACACACATGCACTTGTTGTTGACTGCACCTGCTGAAGGTCTCTCGCTCCCTCCCCCACGACTCTCTCGCTCTCTCTCCCTCTTCTCACTTTCATCCATTTTCTCCCCTTTCACCCCGTTCTACTCCCTTTTTTTTCCCCCTCTCTCCTCATTTCTATCAGTCTTTTCTAACTCTCCTCACTCCTTTCTTCCCTCTCCTCCCCCTCACACGCCTCTCTACTCTCCTCCCTTCCTTCTCCCCCTCTATCGGTCTCTTCTCTCTTCCATGTCTTCTCTCTTCACGCTCTTCTTCTCTCCTTCTCTTTATCTCCTTCCCTCGCGCTCTTCTCTTCTCCCTCCTCTTCCTTCCTTCCTTCCTTCCCTTCCTTCTCTTCCTTCCCTCCCTCCCCTTCCTTCTCTTCCTTCCCTCCTTCTCTTCCTTCCCTCCCTCCCTCCCTTCTCCTCCCCCCTCTCTCTTCCTCCACCACTTGTTTACTGTGGGAATTCCTTCCTTGCTAAAGCCTTTTGCCGGTGGCGGATTGCACACCTTAAACCCACATCGGCGGCTCGTCCTCGTTGCCCCCGACGCCGTCTCGACACCTTCCCCGCTGCACTGAGTTCCTCTAAACCTCCCTCTCTCCCCCCTCCATACATCCTCCTCTTCCTATCTCCGTCTGTCACCTTACGTTCTCCCGACAGCCTCGCTTAAGCTCGTTCTCGTTGCTCGCTGGCTGCTAACCAATTTTTGAGAGCAGTTTTTCCAAACTAATCCAAAACGTTTGCCGATTTCTCTCGAGCAACATAAGTTCATTAACAATCGGAAAGTGAAATCAGTTGCGAAGCGGTGTACGTTGTTTTTCCCCCCGTTCCGCCCTCTCGCTCATTAGCATATGTTTGGTAACGTGGCCTAAATGAGCCGATCACAGCCGATAATGAGAACAAACAAAGATGCTAAATTATTTGCGCGATGAGGATGTGTGTCGCTCCTTTATACCAGATCCCGCGGGGGGGAAAAGTCAAAATAGAAGCAGAACGTGACGGAGAGCTTCTGTACGGCTAAACGGAGCTACGAGCTAGTAACTAATCATGTCGCGTTGAACTGAAATGATTTTCTTCCGTAACACGACTGATTGCTTTTCAAGGAGAGTCTCCGGCTGCAGTTAAAGCGTCAGGACGGGCACAGATTATCACACTATGCAAATTCAATTACCGCAGGAATGTCACTGTGATTGTTTCTAAGGCTTTGGCGAACCAACGTTTTGTGTTTGACTGGACTTTTTTGTGTTTGACTGGACTTAACTTTAGAAACAGATTTTTAACCAAGTAAAAGGTGAAATATGGCAACGATTTACGGATGAATCAGAAATTCTAAATTTTTTTGACTTTGCGATTCAATAATGTCAATTTTTGTTATAAAAATGTATTTTCACATGTTTTAGACTCAGTAAAGTCCCGATAACAATTAGATTGGATTAACCGTTGCCACTTCTTCACTCCTTCCTTTATACAGCCCAAACAGAAAATAACTCTTCCAGTGTAAACAGAACGCCGGCCTTCTGATCCGGTACCATTACCCTATTTTCCGGACTATAAATCGCACCAGCCAAAAATGGCATAATGGAGAAGAAAAAAAGTCGCATTGGAGTATTAGTCGCTTTTGGGGTAAATGTATTTGATAAAATCCAAGACCAAGAACAGACATTTCATCTTGAAATGCAGTTTAAAATAATAAGAGATGAGAGAACATGGTGAATAGGTGTACATATGCTAACGCTAACACCTTCAGCTACATGAGGCACAGACAGAACTGTGGTAAGTGTCTGGTATGTTAACGTAACATATGAACAGTTATTCAGATCACTATAGCATAAAGAACATGCTAACAAGTTTACCAAAGCATCAGTTTTACCCCAAATCACTAAATCCATTGAATTCTTCTTCCTCTGTGTCACTTCTAAACAACTCCACAAACTCCAGAGGAAGTGCAGATTTTTGTTCTTGCAGTTGTCAGTGTGAAAATAACGAATAAATAACATACAAGTCACTCTGGAGTATGCCGCAAAAACTATGAAAAAGGTGCAACTTAGAGTCCGAAAAATAAGGTAAATAGCACTTGTCTAATGCAATTTCAATGGCAGAGTAAGTATTAGCATCCAAACTAAATGTAAATGTCCAACTTTGCTTAGTTATGACACTTCAAATGAGCATCTCGCTTCGATAGTATTTCTTTAACAATCCTCCTTTCAAAGCCATCTAAATCTGCAGCTAAACCAGCCGCAGTCGGACAAACGTGGCGCGACGACAGCGTCATATCAAGCCAAAAAAGGACAAAAATAACACCTTGCCATTGTTAAAAATGATCCATTCTGTCAAAGTGAGATAATGATTCACAATGATGACTCAATCCTTTCGTGGGATCCATCAGCGCTTGTGTGCGTGGATCACGGACGCCGTCAGCGCCTCCTCAGACGAACGCCGCGGCAACAAACATGTGACATAAGCTCAATTTACGCTCTGCATTCGTGAAAACCTGTACAAAGAAACATACTATATATATACACACCTGCTCGATACCACTGACAATACACACACTTTATTAGACAATGAAATGTAATTTTTCAACATAAAATTATAGTACATTACATTTATTTTCATTTTTATATTCCTTAGATATGATTTCAGTGTGTTAATAGCCTTTTGGGCAGATGAAAGCTCATGATGAGCTCCATTCAGTGACATTTAAGCTTAGTTATAGTAGTTATTTAGCATTTAGGAAGAGAAAAAACTACATCCATTATTTTTTTCATCGCAAAAAGGATGTTTACTTCCATAGAATCAATCAAAAATGGCCAAAAAATTGTGTAAAAAGTGTATTTAAAGAGAAGATGGAGTCATAATCCTTTAGTCTTCTACTGAGGGCACATCATATCTGAGCTTTTTTGGGTTTATTACAAATTACAGTCGTACAATCTGGCAACCAAAAGTGAAAAGCTCATTCTGCTTTCTGATTGGATTATCAGCTTAAATGTGACTCGCCCCTTTTTAATGCTCGCCCCTTAATTTTATAGTTTATCATTTAGCCAAACGGAAAAAAAAAATCCTTCAGCAATTTAAATGAGAAATGCTCATAATGCGACTCTGACATGGAAATACATTTAATCTGAAGCCGGAGCCGCAGCCGAATCAATCTCGATGATGCCTTATATAACATAATTGAATTACGATTGGGAAAATTGAATCATACCCCGAATATCTAATCTTAGTGGCCTAACTATAACATCATATCTGTATTAGCATTAAATGTCTAAGGAATAACTCGTCGCACTTGACTAATGCCTGCCACAGCGGCTCAGATTATAGCGCTAAAGGGAACGAGACAGGCCACATTAACTTGATGCTTTCAGAGATCGCTGCTCCAAAATGTGGCGGGCGCCAGGGGGAAACGGGCGCGGCCACTTCACGCCGCAGCGTTCTCAAAGAGCCTAGAGTTTACGGAATAGAAGAATTTCACATGTAGTCCTAGTTTGGCCCCGGGTCCAAGCCCAGTTTAGCCCCGGTCCAAGCCCAGTTTAGCCCCGGTCCAAGCCCAGTTTAGCCCCGGTCCAAGCCCAGTTTAGCCCCGGTCCAAGCCCAGTTTAGCCCCGGTCCAAGCCCAGTTTAGCCCCGGTCCAAGCCCAGTTTAGCCCCGGTCCATGCTCAGTTTAGCGGGTCACATATAGAAAATGTGTGCATGTACCTTGTGTAGTTATTGTAGTTACATGTAGTTATTTAAAATGTACCAGTTTTTTCAATGTAAGTTTCTATTCTGACATTGGAATTTCCCCCAGTGTGGGACAAATAAAGGTTCTCTTGTCTCATCACAGATACTTCTTATGAAAATACCATGTGATGAGAGTACAAACAAACATCTGAACATCAGCACATTCCAGACTCTGAAAAGCACCATGGGTTTTGGGTCCTGATCTAATCCAGGTTTAGCTTCAGGTTAAGTCCCGGTTTAGTCAGAGTTTAATCAAGAATGGAGTGTTTTGACATGGTTTATGGCCAGAATGTTTTGAAATGGAAACGCAGACAATCACAACGGCATGATTGTTGTACGTTGAAAGGACTTAGAGCCACAAGATTGACATGGCAAGTTTGTGGACCAAATGCCAAACCAATAATGATAAAGTTCAGCATCCTCCGTTTGGTTATTTCTTTCAAAAACAGTGCCATCAATTTAATCGAATTCCAAAACGCCGCAACTTCCGAACAAGTTTAGAAGCCCTTCTCCTTCGCTTGTGCATATTAATAGTCTTCAGCTCGCCTTGTCGCACGCTGGAACTGCATAATTATAAAAGGGCAGGTTGTCGTGTGGGTCGTCCAAACAGCCAATTCTTTTAGAGCGATCCCGAGTGACAAGAGGCGTCCATCAAAATGACCAACTCCCCCTCAGTTTGGGGCGGCGGGGCCGTGAATCAATCGGATCTGACAGAGGCATCGCCACCTCTCCATGTAAATAAACACGGTCGCACCGGGGGGAGGAGCTGCGGCAGGAAGGAGGAACAAAGTAGGACAACGCTGGAGCCCAGAAGAGCAGGAGGAAAGAGGAGACGGGAATGGAGAGGTGTGTTGACAAAGAACGCACTGTTCAGGAGGGTTTGAGCAGTCCTATTCACCAAAGTGAACGTGACATTAACAGTACAAAGCTTTACATTTAGATCTGCTCTTTTGGGTTATAGTATTTGTTTTGAAAGGGCTTATATTTTTCTCTAAAAATGTTACAATGATTATTATTATTTATTTATTTTTTATTTATTTTTGTATTTTATTGTTAATTTGTGTGTTGTATTTTTTATGTTTTATTATTATTTTTTAATCAGTATTACTATTACTATTATTAATAATAATATTATTTATGAATTATTTATATATTGTTTATTTATAATGTATTTAATATATATGTATTTATATTAATTATTGCTATTAATATGTATGTATTAATAGCAATAATTATATTTATGTTTTATAGAAAAAAATTATACTGATCGCATCCTTGTTATCTGGTCCAAACGGACAATAAAATATTAACAAAAATACCACAAAATGTCAGATTTTCATGACCAATACACTTTATTCATCAATATTCTTCATCTAGAAGCCTCAAGTCATCATATTTTGACCTTTATTTTGGTTGATAATTTAAAACGTCTCAATGGAGCAATAAAAATAATTGTTTGACTAGTCGACTACTGAAATAATGGTTAGTTGCAGCCCTACTTCAGACATACATGTGACATAAATAATCACAATAATTCCTATTTCAGAGTTGTAATATTTACTTGTTGGTAGGCAAAGGCAAAGTATTATAAATCCCTTCATGATAGATTTCTTGGCACAAACCTGGAGCCCATCATTAGTGCTAAACAAAATCAGTGTTTTTGTTGGAGTTGTAATTATGTTTTAGCAAAGCAAACCTGGTCTGAAAAACAGATGAATGACACGCCTCCCACAACACGATCAGTTCCTACAAATGACAGTTCAGGTTTGTTTTATGACTGAGTTCCAACTGTAATGACGGGTATTAGATCGTCAGAGGTCGAAGGGTCAGACAAACAAATGAAAAGTGCAATGTTTGTCTGAATTAAACTTTGCTTTTTTGTTTCTATTAGATTTCAGTGTACGTCTGGGCAAAGAGCACGACCGCCAAAATCTGATTACCATCTGATTTCTGGGCCTTTAAAATCACAAATATGACACTCGAACCACAAAATCTGATGTGAGTAATCAGAGAGGGCGGGCTCAGAAAGAAACTGGATGATTTTGAGGTTTACAAACAATTTTAACATTCCTATAACTCCTGAAAAACATGATAATGCCAGTTTGAGTGTGCACGTAACCACCGCCAAGGTAAAGGTGTTCAAACAAATAAAAAACATTGTTTGACACCTGCTGTGGAATACTATTTAAATCATATATATATAGAAAATAAGCAGTGAAACAGTCAAACCTATTTCAATACCACAATTATATGTCGGCGTAATCCCTCATACACAATTATAGTAAAAACAAATCTCTTAGACCATTTACAGTCATTTCAAGACAAAATAATAGTATTTTCTTTATTACGAGGTGGTCTTACATTTTGGTATCTTAATATCTCCACATGTTTTTTTTTAAGTATAACAATAGATAATATCACTCAAACAGAAATGTGATCATTAAAGCTCAATAAGTGTAAAGACATGTTTTAACTGGCAAAAGGAAAATGTCTGTAAATGTAATCCCAAATTTGCAGATATATCACCAACAAAATATTTTTTCATTATTTTTTTTTAGCATTTTTTTTTTTTACACTAAACGATATACTCCACATTCAAATTGTATGGTATCTATATATACACAATCAGATATTGCCCACCTCTTCTCGCACCAGCTCGGACATAGATTCAAAATGTAACGTCCTGTTGCTTTTCTCAGTATTGACTGACACTTGAAACTGGGCCGTCCTCCACCAGCGGCAGTGAAAAGGTAGAACTCCTGTAGGTCCGAGGTGAACGGCAGAGCAGCAGAGAGACGAGGGAGAGCGAGGGGAGGGCTGCAGAGTCATGTGGAAGGAATGAACGGGGGGGAGATGCATTAAAAAAAGGAGGAGAGGAGGGATCGCGCTGGTACAGGGACCACGTCCAAGTGGGCCCGCCGGCGACCCCGGGGGAGGAGCAAAACCAAGAGAGAAACGCAGACGAGAAGAACGAGTCCAATGAAAACAAGTCGGGGAGGACATCCATAATCGATGTTAGATAAAGCGGTCGTGCTGCGAGGAACAAAAACGCAGGGGAGGATGAGACGGAGCAGAGCAGCGAAAAAAAACTTGAGGCACGAGTGAAAAAGAAAAAAGGGGGAAAAAAAAAGGTGGAAGCGCTTGGGGGACTTTCTATTTAAAACCAGAACAATTGGGAGCGCTTGTGTTGGTTTACACGGAAGAGCGAAACGCATCCTCGCGCTCAGCTCTTCCCCGGGCGGCGTCTTTCTAATCAGGCCTGGCATCGCGGGTGCAAAGCCTCTCTTCACGCGCTCCTCCGCCCTCCGCCCCACGGCGAGCAGTCTCCTTCTGTCACTCAAACACTCGTAAGGGCCGGGCGCCGCGGCACAAAACTATCAATTATTGCGCGAAAACACCCCAAAGAGCGCGCACTCTTGCGGCGCGGGGGTCGGCGAAACGGAGACGAGAACGGAGGCCAACAAAAGCACGACCTTAGCAACAAAGAGTCAGTGTTTTGACATTTTTCTGACTAAAAATATACTTTAATAGGACACATGTCATGCAAAATAGACTTTTTTGAGCTTTTCACCACGTTATAACATTGTTCCTTCATCACAAACGTACTCAGAGCTGTATTTAGTTTCATCCACACTGTGCGGTACACACTCTGCCGCAGAAGCTTCAGAAAACACTCAGTTTCAAATTTCCCAGATGTGTGATGTCAAACGTAGAGCTCTAAAGATCTTTTGCGCAGCTTTAACGTCCATGAATGATATTACGACTTGTTCAGAGCATTTCCGCCGCCAAATCACGTTCATCACAACTGCGCGTTTGCATTAGAATGTCGGGGCAAGCTGGCTTTTGTTTAGTTTCCCTTTGTAATTCCATCTTCCGCCGGTAGCTCGAACACAAATCCCGATGAATGAACGCCACAGAGGTATAAAGCAATACGTGCCGTCAATGGATAGAACAGTTTTGGTTCAGAAACACGTACGAGAGCAATACAAACGATTTATAAAACTTCAGACGCCACTTCCCAATTATCTCAAAAACAATCTCCCGAAGGCTCGTCTGTACAACTCTCCTTCCACCCCAGAGGCTCCTCCTTCTCTCACTCACTGAACGCCGCAACCCAAACCGCCCCGGCTCAGACGCTCGGGCGTGAAAGAGACGCCATCGCGCCCGAAATTCATGAATAGTCGGCGCGCGAATCAGCCGTGAGCTCGTTTTGGGAAAAATAAGTGGGGAAAGGAGGGTGAGAAATCGGGGGTTACGGCGGTTGCTTTTTAAATGCTTTCAGGAGGAGAACGTATCGGGAAATAGCCGAGGGCGGCTTGACTTGAGCAAGCGAGTTTTCGATTCGTGACTAGTCTTAAAACAATGAAATTAAAGTTGATTTTACAAAAAAAGCGGCTCCAAATGAGTGTTTTATAAGCGCCTCTGCAACAAAGTGCAAGCATTTGGTTTAAAAGTGGAAACTTAGTCTTTTCAATACATACATAAATTATCAGGTCCTTATACTCCATGTCTTTTCTTTGCTCACACATATATATATATATGTATATGTATATGTCTATCTATCTATCTATCTATCTATCTATCTATCTATCTATCTATCTATCTATCTATCTATCTATCTATCTATCTATCTATCTATCTATCTATCTATCTATCTATCTATCTATCTATCTATATATATATATATATATATATATATATATATATATATATATATATATATAAAGTCTCAACATGATCCATGTTCGATCAGCTCTTTCCTTACTTTGTATTTAATGCCATTAGTGATGTCACAATATAATATTTTAGTGTTTCGATTGTGAGAAAAGACATCACGATGTAACGATTATTCACGATTGAGACCGAACAACAGTCAAATCTTTCATTTTCCTTCATTCTCGTGGTCCAACACATACTATTTTAAGTTCATGACCGGCTTTACAAAACTGAACTCTATGTAAAACCAAATAAAGCCAAATTCTTCTTTAAAGTTCTAAACATTTGTCTATTTTTGGGCAAAATATTGACCAAAAAAGCTACTAAAATTGGCCCGATTACCACTTTTCGGTTCTTTGAGACCTGAATAATCAGGATTAGCGATTAGCCCGATAATCTCAACATCCCCCAAACGCCATAGTGCAGAATACTCTGCCGCCTGCTCGTTTCGACGAGCGACGTCCATGCTGATCACACTCCCCAAAACGTCGCACGTGCACCTTTAAGTTCATTTTCTTCACATTTCCTCCCCCCGTCTTCGCCATTATACACATCGTTTCATCTGGTCTCAAAGCGCTGCGAGCATCCGTCCGATAGCATCTGGAGAAACCTTTACAGAGCGTCACATGTTGGTCGTATCGCCGGCGACGTCCGCGTAGTGGGAAAGGCAGCCTTTTGCCTTTTGCGCTAAGGCGACTCGGACTCGCCCGGCGCGTCCCTTTTACACAACAAAGCAAGGGGCCGTTCCATCAAGGCCGTTTCAAGTGATGCTCCCCAATCATCTCTAGTTACGGCGCACTCTCCCTCCAGGCCCAGCGACTCAAAGGCAGCTCTGTGTCCCGATACAGGCGTGGCCCACAGAAGCACAATGCAAGGCCTTTTTGTGCTCGCTCGCCCTCCCCCCCACGCCTCACCTGGATTAGGACGGAGGGGGGGAGACGGGGGGAGGGGAGAGAGGAGAGGGTCCCCGAGCGCCAAAACAACAGTGTGCTTTTTCTGTGGCGTGGACGAGGGGGGATTTCGATGGAGATGGTCATTTCTGATTGTCAGTGTTCAGCCAAACCTCGCTGGACTTTGGAGGAAGAAATGTGACTGTGTTGAATAAAAGGTGTCAATCAACCAAAATGTGTAAATGCAGACCTATCCATTTGATTTATTCCATATGGATATCAAATCAGGAGTTTATAGAGTTTGAAGTTTAAGTATCGTGACTAGTTTATTCAGCCTTTTTACCCCCAAAAAAATGTGGCGTTTAGTAGTACTTTTCTGTATTTATTTTTTTTATGAATTAATTAATGAATTAATTCCTTTTTTTAACAGTTTTATTTTTACATTGATTTAATTGTTTGTTTTTTTATACTATTTAGAAAAAAAATAGTTTGCATCATATATTTTTAATAAAAGTTCCCTTGAGCTTGTGGTGGATATTGTTGTATGCTCTTTCACCAGTCCCCTTTAAGTCAATTAATAGATTTAAGCTTTTAGTTGATTACAACCTTCTGAACTCATGTTTGGGAAATTTACAAAATAAAGTTTTTGTTTTTTTTACGTAATCGATAAATGCGAGAAAAAACAATTCTGCTTCATATTTCCATCACAATTCCAGCCCCAGCGTCGAGTGCAACATTGTATCCAGCGACTGCGAGCTCGCCGTCCGCTCAAGGTCGAACAGACAAAACATCCTGACACAAGTTTTCAAGGCAACGCTGCTGTACGACGGCGAGGAGGACTTTACACTTCTGCCTCAGCCACCGCAGAGCTCAATTACATCTACGACTTCCTGTAAGAGTTATGAAGCGGTCGGTAAAAGAGGTCGACCTTTCAATGTGTACACGATGTATCTATTAACCTCGATACAGTGAGATTTAAAGTGTGAAAAGTGCCATCCAGATAATTAAAAGCTATAGGAGTTTCAACTAAATCTTGATGACAGAAGTAGATCGCAGTGAGGACTATATTTAATTAATATCCTTCTTGTGCAAGTGAGATCTATAGCATCCTCTGTAGTAGAGTCAGTTTATAGGTTATTGGTGTTCAAAAAGAGTTGTTGGTTATTACTATGGACAATTACCGTATTTTCTGGATTATAAATCGCACTTTTTTCATAGTTTTGGCCGGGGTGCGACTTATACTCCAGAGCGACTTATATATGATATTTTTAGTTGACAACCACAAGAGGGCGCTCTAGGCTGTAAGCGACGCAGAAGAAGAATCTGCACTTCCTCTTCCTCTGGAGTTTGTGGAGTTGTTTAGAAGTGACACAGAGGAAGAAGAATTCAATGGATTTAGTGATTTGGGGTAAAACTGATGCTTTGGTAAACTTGTTAGCATGTTCTTTATGCTATAGTTATCTGAATAACTGTCATATGTTACGTTAACATACCAGACACTTACCACAGTTCTGTCTGTGCCTCATGTAGCTGAAGGTGTTAGCGTTAGCATACGTACACCTATTCACCATGTTCTCTCATCTGTTATTTTAAATTGCATTTCAAGATTAAATGTCTGTTCGTGGTCTTGGATTCAATACATTTCCCCCAAAAATGTGACTTATACTCCAGTGCGACTTGTGTATGTTTTTTTTCTTCTCTATTATGCATTTTTTTTGGGCTGGTGCAACTTATAGTCCGTAAAATATGTTGGTCACGGCGAGTGCAATCCAAATCTGTAATCGAGTCGGCAAAATTTCAACACAAACCTTCATCCGGATAAAAGACGACGGTTGCGTTTGGCGTAAAATCCATTCTGAACCAGCGTGCCGATCGTGGAGGCAGAGATGTTTTAGTGAGATATTACAAAAGCGCGTCCAAAATGACCTCGCCGTTTCCGTAAGAAATTGGCTTCGACGAGTCGGACTCCAATTCAGGCTTTTATGCCAGCAGCCCTTTAATATGCACAAACGTGCAAATATTGGAGGCCGAGGTTTCAAGCTTTTATAATGTAGTAAAAAGAAACAGAATGAAAAATGCAAAATCCCCTGCAGTGTCACATTCTTTTGGCGCCCGCTTAAATTGGCCACTCCACAAATACCATTTTCTACTTGAACCTGTGAATTGCGTTCGGCGCTCTCCTCTCTCGGAATTAACCCTTCAGATTGTAATCTAGCTTCGATTCCGGCGCCAGATCCTTGTTAGGCGAGTCGAGCCACATTACCGGCACCGGCAGGAGGGGAGCGGGGCGGGCGTCGGCCACGATCCTGCCACCGAGATCCACTCCGAGTGAAGGAAAATCCCTGCATCTGTTTCCATTTCGATGCCTTCTACACCTTCTCCTCCGTCTGGCCCTCGAGCGCTACTTTGTTCTGTCTGTTCTTTCCCCAGCGGTAATCAAGTGATTCAACCATCAAATCAGAGCTGGACTATTGCATACATGTGTCTCATACTGCGGGACTGAACCGGGACTATAACCAGACCTTGGGGGACTAGACTGGGGGGACAGGAGTAAAACAGACTAGAAGGAACCAAATGACAAACTAAACCTGGGATCTAGATCACGAACAAAACCCACGACCCGAAGCCTCACAATCAAAGCCCCGCAAACGAAGCCCCACAATAAATCAGACAACGAAACCGCCAAACTCGGACAGATCCGGACTAAATAAAGATCTAAACCCAGACTTGACCTGCCCAACTTCCGTTTTTCTTCTAAGACAAAACAACTAAAACACATCAGTTTCATTATTAGATGAAAAACACAAGTCTACATCACAACTAATCTGGGGTCAAGCTTTGAACCCCTCTCGACAGTTCGGCGTGAGAAGTGGAGCTGCTCGACGTGTGTCACTCTCAAAAGGCTTCCAAGTCTGGTGACACATGGCCGGAGAAAAAGAAGAAAGAAAAAAAAACGAGTCACGAAGACTTAACCTTCAAAAAGGGCCTGGCGGCTCCGAGTAGGAGGTGTTGTTCTTGGCCATTAGAAGCGTACGGCGGGGGAAGCGGAGAGAGAATGATTGATGTGCGGTTGCGAAAAAGGAAAACCGAGGGGCTCGTTAGGAGGAGTAGGAGGAGTAGGAGGGTACCGACGACTGCACTACAAATGTCTGCCGGGGGAAGAGGGAGAGGAGGACGCCGTTAAGGGAAGACGAGCAGAACCGCGGGTTGTTTACACAAAACCTCAAGTCGCGCTGAGAGAAGAGAAGTTGTTCTTTTAGAAAATGGGGGAAATATCACGGGAGACTGCACAGCGTGATTTAAAGCGGCGGCGGCAGGCCTTTTTTCGCAAAACACTGCCAGAAGCGCTTTATAGTATTCAAAGCTCCCGATCGTGTACGAGGGGTCGACATCGAAGAGGGTTTTTCTACGAGACGCAACGGGTTGCGATAACGTGGTGTAATTTGATGACGTCGTGGTTTCAGACGGCGACATTTTCTGAATCTATCGTGAAGAGATGAAGAAGAAAGAAACTGTATATCTTGTTTATACTGTCAGAGAAAACCTTGAACTTTGGGCATATCTACAGTACATTAAACAAAACTGTCAGATGAGATACGAGTCATAAACAGACCATAAACCAAGCTATTGGGTTATTTCCCGACATCGTTACCATAGCTTGTCGTTTCGTTGACTTGTCCGATCAAGATTCCGTGCACATTTTGAACAAATCCAAGGAGCATAAGACTGAAATATTAACTGCTAAACTAAAAAGAATCAAATTTATTTCATTGGCGGTCTAAACTTCAGGGTTAGCAGTTACTTTGGACCGCATTTAAAACTAAAAAACACCAGGTTGAAGGCCAGATTTGTACTGATCCCAAGGCATCCGAAATAAAACTAAAAGCTAATCAATGTTGGGTTGGGGACCGTAGCAGCTCACAATCCGTTCGATTCCTTCCGTTGTGTCCTTGAGCAATTGTGTCTATTGTACAAAAACAATTTATTCCGAACAAGCTCGAAACCTCCAGCTGAACTCTCCTTATTCAAAAGTGTACAGTATTTAAAAACAAGAAAACACCAGGTTAAAAGGCCACTCCCAAGGCCACCCGAAATACAACTAAAAACTAATCAATGTGTGCGGTTGGGGACCGTTGCAGCTCACAATCCAGACGTTTGTCAGTTTGATTCCTACAGTCGTGTCCTTGAGCAAAGCAATTGTCAAAACCAATTTATTCCGAACAAGCTGGAAGCCACACAGGGAACGGTTGTGCGAAACGTTCAAATACTTCCCCAAAAAGAAATGTGACCAGGGTGTCAAAATGCAAACGTAATAAAAAGGAATGAAATTGAAGCAGACAAAGACCCCATTTTTTTCCTTTTTTTGGGGGGTGGTGACAGCCATTGCATTGTCGACGGCGCAGCCAGACGGAGCCGGCAAATGAGTATTGGAAAGAGCGTGCGGCGAGAGTGTGCGGCGCGGAGGTAGTTTAGCGTCGTAGTGGAAAAGTCTGTGTTGGGTTTGACGTAGGTGGAAGAGACAACTGGGGAATTGGATGGCGGTTTCCGAAGGGGAGAGGACGGCGCCCCCGGAGAGAGGAGAGGAGATTACGGGGCGAATGAGAGGACGGAAGAGGCCAGAGACAGCCCAATTACAGACGGAGAAACGAGGGGTGGATTGATGAGAAGCCGGGGGGGGGTAACGGACGGCGGTTTACGCGGCGGACGGATCAATTATGCGGGCCGAGTTACAGCCGGTCGGTGCATTAGAACGGGACGTTGCATCAAAACAGAGATAAATTCAATGAAGAAAGTGGAGGAGCGAGATTAGAGAGCATTACGGGCCCTTTCGAAACTCGATGTCCATTACTTCACGTTACGTCCAAAATTAGATTCAGAGGAACGTTTTGTGCAATACTGGGACTGGAGACGATTAAAGAAATGGCTCTGTTCATCAATTAATCGACTAAAACAAGAGGACGCGGCGTGGCACTTCGGAGAGCGTTTAAAATCTTTGAGATCTGATGTAAAAAACTACTAGAGGGAGAAATATTAGCAAACGGCATCTTCATAAGTTAAAAAAACCTCCAGCTCAACTCTTTTCTGCTGTGGTTCTTACAAATCCTTAGAATCATACTAAAATAATAACTATTAAAAACTGTGCTCGACTAAGAAACCATCGACCGATTAATCGACTAAAAGGTTACGTTAGCATGTTATACGATAAATGTATTGGGCATCGCTAACGAGAGCGGACAGAGCTTTCCCCGTGTGGAATTGTAAAGGTTTTATCCATCTTTTGTGTGCCAAACAAATCATGCGTAATCATTTATGTAGTGTAAGCATTATTGGATATCTTGAAGTTACTTTTAAACACCACTGGCTTTAGCGGATGCCTCAAAAGAAACAAACGCCTCTTTTCCCACAAGACGTGACACCCATACGACGCCAGGGGACCGTCCTAAGTTCTAACATTTAAAAAGGGTCTTCAATAGTGCGTTATTTAATTATTTTAAGTCTAGTTTGAAGTGAAATTGAAGGACGGAACTCTCAATAAGACGTACGCTTCACCATTTTCATTTCATTTCAATCACGACTCTACCTTACCGGGTGGAGTCTTTGTGAGCGGTTGATGAACGAACAAAAACAGAAACGAAAAGGAAAGATTAATAGTTTATTTTGTCGCGTCCGTAAACCTGTTGACAAAACACCGGGCCGATAACCGCGCCCGCCTTCCCCATTCGACCCTAATGCGCGCTCGCCGCAGGGGGACGATTTACAAGACGTTTCCCCCGGAGGCTCCGCAGGACTAATGACGACCGGCGCGCTTGTTTATCAGCCGAGCAATGTGCCGTATTTATAAAAACACGGGAGTAAATGACGGATCGCTCCTGGCATCGGAAGTGAGCTGTCGCTTTTAAAGAAACGCCGAGCGCACGCGGCCGTGAAGAATAACCTTGTTGTGCGTTCTCTGCGGCGCCGTGTTTCTTCGCTTATCTTGCAGATCCTGAAACTTTATCTGTGGAAGAATAGCGCATTTTTGTACAGTTTCGATGTGTAATTTTA
>NW_027315945.1:34659425-34679425 GCF_026437365.1 Eucyclogobius newberryi | reverse complement strand
TCCGCCATACTGGTTCTTAGCCAACTTTGCCGGTAAGACGAGTTAAAGTGCCTCTGACCGGTCGGACGACTCATTGAACTAAAATGCAGTTAAGATAAACATATTTTGCATTGTGTTGAAAAATTATAAAAATGTTATGACAGAATAGCAATTTTTTTAGATTTATATTTTCATTTCCTTTTTGTAATTGTCGAGTAATTTCCTAGTGTGATGTCAAACACTGGGCCAAAACTCATCTAATGTCACAATTTTGTTTATTTGACAAATAAAAAATATATGAGAGCGACTTAATTTTGTTATATGTTTTAGAGAGTCAAACAAAAAACTGTTCTTTGTGTAAAATCTGCATAAACTTTGACTGGAATGAGAGAGAGAGAGAGATATGTCACTTTGTTATTTTCCCGATTTTTCTCCACAAATACTTAATTGTTTTATACAAATTTGTTATGTACAAGTATAAATACACCAAATAAAGTAAAAATTAGAAAATCGTAAAAACCTGTCACACGCCATTTAATTCAAAAGCCTGAGAAATGTATTATAGTGAATAGAACTTAACTATATTATGCTTTTATCTGTAGTTTAGACATTTAGCAATAATCTACAACAACATCTGCAGTTTATCTCAATATTGAGCTAAAACGACCGAAAGAAACAAGTTTGGCGACTTGTGGTAAAAACTACGCCATGGATATCCACCTGCTCCTTAACGATGCAGGAGCCCAACATAATCAATTAATACAAATAAATCAGAAACGACAGGGAAGTGGGCGTGTCTGCGGGAAACCTGTGGAAACAGGGCTTTTCGGAGCGACGGCGTCCTCAACGTGGACGAACAAACCACTCGAACACGCAACGAATCGCTCCAAACACAACCGACGCCAAAAAAACAATTACACAATATTTTTTTAAAAGTACATTTTGAGGAGGAGAGACGAAGTTCCAAAAACTTCGCTCATCACACTCGGTTCACTCCCGCGCAGTCTCTCCAAACACTCCCTCGCGCCGCCTGTTCCTCTCCCGGACGCAGAGCCGGGTCAGCCGAACGACGCCGCTCCAGAGTCTGCTTAATTAAAAGAAATGTTGAGACGAGCTTTTGGCCGGATTTCAAATGGACGTTGAGCGCGGGAAAAAAAGTAGGGTTTTGACCTGCGTCTCCCCAAAATTCCATCTGCATTTGGTTTGACAAAGAGAAAATGCAGAGTTGGAGCGATGGCAGGCTTAATACAGTGCAGGGGAAGTGAGTGGGGAGGGGGGTAAAATAAGCCACATGCCTCGTAGCGTTTTTACACGAGATAAGCTGCTGGCATGCGACTCCGGCAAATCTGTAACCGAAAAGAAACTAAAAAAACTAAAAGCCTCAGTTTCGGGGGAAGCATATGGCTAGTTAGAGACGATAACGAAGTGGCCGCTTACGGTTTTGGTAAAGTTACAGCAAACACAGAATTGGGGAGGAGTAAATGAATCACGAGACGGTGATTCCAGTCGGCCCCAAGCGCGAGGAAAATGTTACGCCGTCGAGCAAAGCTGGCGACGCAAAAGGTCGAGGAAAGAGTTGATATCGAATGCAAATGTCACTTTCTACGGCAATGACCAAAGCGCAAAGGAGAGCTCAAAGTGTCCCGTTTGAGTGAGTCGTATTATGCAACAGTAAACGATAAATAATGCACTTTAGACGACAAACATGGGATTCTTTTATTTAAGTTAAGCATTGCATTTTCCCTTTCGAACGAGTCTGCGTCCAGTCTCAGGCTCGTCCACTGTTATTGCCGTCGACATATTAGCCAACCGTATTTTCCGGACTATAAGCCAGCCAAAAAATGCACAATAAAGAAAACACATATAAGTCGCATTTTTTTTTTATACAATCCAAGACCAAGAACAGACATTTCATCTTGAAATGCAGTTTAAAATAATAAGAGATGAGAGAACATGGTGAATAGGTGTACGTATGCTAACGCTAACACCTTCAGCTACATGAGGCACAGACAGAACTGTGGTAAGTGTCTGGTATGTTAACGTAACATATGAACAGTTATTCAGATAACTATAGCATAAAGAACATGCTAACAAGTTTACCAAAGCATCAGTTTTACCCCAAATCACTAAATCCATTGAATTCTTCTTCCTCTGTGTCACTTCTTAACAACTCCACAAACTCCAGAGGTAGAGGAAGTGCAGATTCTTCTTCTGCGTTGCTTAGAGCCTAGAGCGCCCTCTTGTGGTTGTCAAACAACAAATAATTTCATATATAAATTGCTCTGGAGTATAAGCACCCCGGCTAAACTATGAAAAAAGGTGTTATAATCCAGAAAATACAGTATATTAGTAATCCGTTGTTATATGGACTCCTTTATATTTTTCTGCTAATCCGAATGTTACTGTATGTAATGTATATGTGTATTGCTGGCATTGCACACGTTGCCAGGGACGACAGCTAAACTGAGTCGGATACTGGCACGTTTACAGACAGGTTGATTCATGTGCACTGCCCCAGTTCAAATAAACTAATAAATCAACACGTAAATAGTTAATTCAAAGTAATAAACCACTTTTGCAGAAAAACAACATTAGAATCACAAGAGTATCATTTGTGTCAGCTCCGACAAGGGCTGGAAAAATAAATCACAATATGCTTCCTTGAATTGGTCAATCACAATGTTCAAAAGTTTGATTAGCCTGAAAAATAAATATGGCTTGAATGTCACTTTCAATCATAATTCTGAACATTAACAAGACGAGACTTTGGATCTGTGCCACATAACGCAAAATATTTTCAATTTATTCCTTTAAAGTGCGATTAGAGAACAGTTATTTGTCCCATAATAAGACGTACCAGGAGAATAGACACATTCAACCAAAATAACTATTAAAAACAGACGTAAATAAAACAGTTGAGAAAATGAGTAAAACTATAAGGCTACAACACGATTAAGTACAGTAAGTGGCTATTGATTATGTTCAGTGCAGCACAAACAGCAGGTAAAGCGACTTCAGTGGTGGAAATACTAAGAAAAAGGGAATTCATCTCAATATATATTACGTCCAACAGAAATGTGTCAAAACATGTCTTTAAACGCTATTAGTTCAGGTTTAAATGTCAGACGAATGTGAAACGTCTGAAATGAAGGTACTATGATATTTCTGCTCTGTGATTCATTTTACAAAGTTTAAACTATTAATTTAGCTCTTTTTAAGCATTATTTTGACTAAAAACAATATAATTTCCTGCACATCTTCAAAACAATGGAAATTGTTCATAAATTCATAATTAGACACTTTGTCCAAATGTACTGTGGCGATTCTCTTTATGTGACTGTTCACATGCTTTTACGCGGTCTGTCCATTAAAAAGACGCTGACACATGACGATTGACAATTCGAGACGGTTCTGATCTCGATATTGATTAAAATTAGCTTAATTGCGCCGCCCCGTGGTTCAAAGTCGAGACACGGGGGTGAAAAAAACGGTTATTTTAAGCCCAATCGATACACCGACCGCAGCCCAAACGCAGTCGGCAGCAGCAGAAGAGTGAAGCAAAGAGCATTTGATCACGATCTCTGCAAATCCACTGCCAAAAACAGCCATCGACTCCTCGGAGACCCCCGGCCCCGGCCCCGGCCTGGCCCCGCCCTCTCCTTCACACTAATGGCATTTGGCACTCGGGATTTCTGCTCATTTTCTTCGCGGGATCAAGACGAGCTCGACTCCAGCCGTCTGGCAGCCCACCGGGCCCAACGCAGACGTGTTTGTGCGGGGGCGCGGCGGGAGGGAGGCTGGGATGTGACCTCCACGCCGTCCTGACCCGTCCCTCCGAGCAATCAAGCCGAGGAAGAGGACGGCGGTCGGGGGGGCGGGATATTGAAGGCATAAGTGATGTCCTCGCCGTTTGATTTCGGAGCACTTACGGCGTCGTTAGTGTGCGAGCGCGGCGGGTAAACGGGCGCGGGGGAAAGGCCGGCGTTATAGGGTTCGGTCGGCGACGAGGGGGTTTGAGGAGGGTCGCCGCACGTGTACGAAAGGCACAGTTACATGATCGACGGTTATCAAATCAAAGACTTTACATTTGAGTTTATCGACTTGAAATCACTTATTTTCGCTTCTAAAAATGTCACGTTTTATTTAGTTCTGTGAAATGAACAATGACAAATGAATAATCAACTGGTTTAAGAAGTATCAGAAGGTTTTTGTGTGTGTGAGTGAGTGAGTGAGTGAGTGAGAGAGAGACAGAGACAGAGACAGAGACAGAGACAGAGACAGAGAGCGCCAGAGAGAGCCAGAGAGAGCCAGAGAGAGCCAGAGAGAGAGAAACAGAAAGAGAAACAGAGAGAGAGAGAGAGAGAGAAAGAGAGAAAAAGGAGAAAAAAAAGAAAGAGACACAAAGACAGAGATAAAAACAGACAGAGAGAGAGAGAGAGAGAGAGAGAGAGAGACAGAGAGAGAAAGAGAGAGAAAAGAGAAAAAAAAGAGAAAGAGAGAGACAGAGAGAGATTCACTTGAGTCAAGAACATCGGGCCTAATTGAATATTTACGGTCCGCTCGCCTCGTGTTGGCGCACCGCTCCCCCCGCCCCGCCCGCCCCCCCCCCCCGCCCGCCCCCCGCCCCCCCCCCCCCCCGCCCGCCCCCCCCCCCCCCCCCCTCATTTGCATAACGACGGCGGAGCTGACCGAACACAATTAACACGAAAGCCAAACTCTGAGCGAAACCCTGACTCCGCTGGGACTAATGAGACTCTAACGGACTTGCTTTTGCCCGTTTCATTAGGGAGGACAGAGGGATAACGCGCGGCGACATCCATCAATTACACTCGGGCTAATAGACACTTCTACTTCTCTGCTCCATGATGAATGGCACTGGCACTGGCAGAGGCCGAGGTGTTCACCACGTGCTGTTCACTACATGCTGCTCCATGTGGAGGGAGCAACGCCTGAAACAACTGTACAAACACGTCGCCCAAAAGGAAGAGCGTGTGTGCGTGTTTTATGCGTGTGCGCGTGTGTGTTTTATGCGCGCGTGCGCGCGCGTGTGCATGTTTTATAAGATAAGATAAGATATTCCTTTATTGTCCCACATGGGGAAATGTCATTGATGCAACGCAGGTAGATACAGAGGCAGATACAGAAGAAAAGAACAGATCACTTATGGGAAGTTTGAAAAACACTCAGTAGAAGATCGCCTATAAACAAAAACTCCCATAGACAAAACCTCCCATTTCCCAACAAGGGATGGAGGGGAAAAATAAAGATAAAAATAAATAAATACCATTGAATGTGACACGACGGCACATGGATTGCACATGAATTTCACAGTAATTGCACATGGTTAGGTCAGTATTGCGAGTGTTCAGTACTAACAGTGTTTGTTATAAAGTCTGACAGCAGCAGAAGGAAAGACCTGCGAAACCTTTCCTTCACACAGCGAGGGTGGATCAGTCTCACTGAAGCTGCTCTCCAGAGCGGACAGAGTGTCCTGCAGGAGGCGACACTCATGGTCAAGCATAGATGTGAATCTAGCCAGGACCCTTCTGTCCCCCACCTCCTGCACCGAGTCCAGCCCAGGACGGAGCTGGACTTCTTGATGACTCTGTCCAGCCTCCTCCTCTCCGTGATACTGCTGCTCGTGCGTGTGCGTGTGAGGCGTGTGCGTGTGAGGCGTGTGCGTGTGAGGCGTGTGCGTGTGAGGCGTGTGCGTGTGAGGCGTGTGCGTGTGAGGCGTGTGCGTGTGAGGCGTGTGCGTGTTAGGCATGTGCGTGTGAGGCATGTGCGTGTGAGGCATGTGCGTGTGAGGCATGTGCGTGTGAGGCATGTGCGTGTTAGGCATGTGCGTGTTAGGCATGTGCGTGCGTGTGTCGTGATGTGTGCAAACTCGGGACGGGCTCCGAGCTGCGTGAAGAGATCAGATCTTTTGTGCAGTGTTGCAACAAGTTCCATTCCATTTGACGGACTCTGAGCGGTTCATTTGTTGCGGTTCATTTGTTGCGGTGCGTTCGCTCCGTCTCTTCCGTGTACCTTTGGGCGGACAGTGTGTTGTTTGCATTTGTACTTAAAGTGTAAAAAATAGGTTGAAAATAACAGGAAGTGCCATCACACTAGGGACACTCAAGTTTATGCAGAATTGTCACAAAGAAACAACTTTGGACTCTCTAAACATTGAGTGAAATTATAAACTTAAAAATGAGCCATAAGTGATTCATTTTAGACAATCTATTTGTTACTAGCTTTATAATGTATTAGGATCAGATTTTAGAACTCATATATATTTGGACTGTGTGCGCTACAGGGACTCGTTTTTACCCCCTTAAAGTTTGTATGAAGCCTCTTGTGATTTTTTAATTACGACTTTAATTTAGTGGTATGGAACCTGTGGTAAATATTTATTATAGTTTTACTTTAGTTTATCAAGACATTTTGAACAATAAACTTTAAAATTGCAGGAAGTAGAGCCGAGTTCTAAAAGTCCCTCTGATGTCATCAATGTGCGACGTGCCATTGAAAAACACAGACAATTTACACAAAACTGACATTTTTCAGACAGTTTAAACGCTCATTGGACAAAATAAAAGGGGTTATCAAGTATATTGTTTATGAAATCATAACTTGAGTAATTTATATGAATTTGGGCTCTTGTTTACAGTCTGGTTGCTGTGTAACAGTTGTGGAATCATCTCTACCCATGTCATATTTGCTGATCATGTCCAACCAGGAAGTAACATTATAAACGTTACAAAAACTGGGGACAAATAGTGCAAAATGTTTAGCAAAACCTGAAATATCAGTGTGTAATATGTACTCTAAATTATAGTGTGAAACTGTGTGACAAAATGAGATTGCTGTGTGCTTACTGCATCCAGCTGTAAAACGTTTTATCGGTCGCCAAACTCAACTGGATATGAAAAGACAAACGTCAAATCTAACTGCAATCCCAATCCAGCCTTTCTGCTCGATACTGAACAGATTTTTGCGGCGTCACAGGCTGTCCGCGGTCGAGTCAGCGCGGCCGCCGCCCACAGTGAGGTCACATGTGCCTTTTTCCTGCCCGCCGTTTCCATGCGGTTCCCGTCAAAGAGCGTGGCCTTGGGTCCCGGGCGGGGAGCAGGGGGCGGCGCATGTCTGGAGCTAAACCATGGCTACGACCTGCCACTCAAAACAAAAGGCTGGACACGGAGGAATGAGGCGCAGCTTCAGGATAAAAAAAAATAAAAAAAAACAGAACGAGGGCCCTGTATAGTGGGCGGGCGGGGGAGGGGGAACCACAGGGGCCCGTCACCGCTCTAATCTGCAACGGACAAATTAGGATTGCGCAATTAAAACTTTGCACACTCAGATTATAGTCGTCTAAAAAGGAATTGATTGCACTCGCCATCTTCAGCGTATCGATTCATTAATGGAACACAGATCCGCCTCGTTACTTATGAAAGAATATAATGACAATCAGGACTGAAAGCTTTTAGTCGCTTAGTCGATGAATTGGTTGATGGAGTGTCGGTCGAACAAATGTGTTTTAAACCATTTTATTGGGATTGTAACGAGTTAAATGGACAATGGCAGGAAAGAGCAGACGTGGAGTGAGCGAACTGAGAGTTTTAAGAGCGATATTTGAGTTTGTATCTCTCTTTTTACATCCGAATGCACAACGAGTGTTCTGCTACTTCTTTTTCATGTGGTCGCGTGAGCGCAGTTTTGGTCAGATCATGGATTTAACATGAATCGATGTACGGGCAGCAGCATATTTAGTCGACCACAGCCTATCTTTTTTATCTTTTATCAGTATATAAAAGAGATGTGTCATCAAAAGTTATTATACAGGAGGAATTGTGCGTTTTAAAAGCTGCTACAGAATCAATAGGTGGTTTTGGTCGAGGTTTTGACGGCCTTTTTCACTTTTGATGTGCAATCGTGATAAAAGTTCAGCTGACTACACAGCGCTATACATTTTAAACGGGCTTAAAAAGTTGGGTTGCGAGATACAGAACATCACAAACTACAATTTGAACGGTTAAAAATGCAATTATGCAAACAAGATCTCCTCTCCTTTTCTACTCTATAAACGGGTCCTGAAAGTATTCCTCGTATTCGTTCAGCGGTTCATATTTCAGGTTTCTTTCAAACGCTGAGGCTCCTGGACCGGTTTAAAACGCACACTTTGAACAGAAGCCAAACACTTTTAAAACAAGATGAAAAGCAAATCTGGCACTCGCGACAAGATAGTTGAAGAAGGTTGTCGCTCTCCGCTTAAAAGTAACCGTTTCTTGGCTGTTTGAGTCGCTCTGCTTTGAAACGTCACCTTTCCACCTCTGAAACGCTATAATGTGTACGAGAACTTGTGCACTTTACCGTATAATGTATACGAGAACTTGTGCACTTTACCGTATAATGTATACGAGAACTTGTGCACTTTACCGTATAATGTGTACGAGAACTTGTGCACTTTACCGTATAATGTGTACGAGAACTTGTGCACTTTACCGTATAATGTATACGAGAACTTGTGCACTTTACCGTATAATGTATACGAGAACTTGTGCACTTTACCGTATAATGTGTACGAGAACTTGTGCACTTTACCGTATAATGTGTACGAGAACTTGTGCACTTTACCGTATAATGTGTACGAGAACTTGTGCACTTTACCGTATAATGTGTACGAGAACTTGTGCACTTTACCGTATAATGTGTACGAGAACTTGTGCACTTTACCGTATAATGTGTACGAGAACTTGTGCACTTTACCGTATAATGTGTACGAGAACTTGTGCACTTTACCGTATAATGTGTACGAGAACTTGTGCACTTTACCGTATAATGTGTACGAGAACTTGTGCACTTTACCGTATAATGTGTAAGAGAACTTGTGTACTTTACTGTATAATGTGTACAAGAACTTGTGTACTTTACTGTATAATGTGTACAAGAACTTGTGTACTTTACCGTATATTCTGTACATAAACTTGTGTACTTTACTGTATATTCTGTACATAAACTACTGTATATTGTGTAAGATGCCAGTGGTATTTATAACGCATTACTCACAGCTGACTCTAAAACGTGTGGGAAACCTGCAATCTGTTGGTGGTGATTCATAAAGGCTGGCGTTTGAGTACAGTGAACAGCAGAGGAGGAGGAGTGAGGGAGGGAGTGAAGGAGAGAAGGAGTGAAGTGAAGTGAAGTGAGTGAGTGGAGTAGAGTGAGTGAGCTGGATGCCCTCCCCCGGCCCTGACCCCGAATGCTGGCCAGCGCGCCGCTTACTCAGCCATAAAGACAATAGCAGAGCTCCCTCGTCTCTCCCAAAACGTCCCCTCCCTAAAGCCCCCCTCCTTGTCTAATAAAAACATCTCCATGGCGACGGGGACAAGCCTTTCTGACCCGCATCGTCCGGCTCCTCGCAACTTTAATTTGAGGGGGGTTGGGGCTCGGTTTGAGTGCAGGGAAACGCCGCGAGGAACGGGACGAGATGAGATTTGTGTCTAGTTTATGGAGGAGTTAGAGTAACTCACTGTGTGTATGGAAACTGTAAAGGGACGAAAGGAGCAGAATAATACTAACAAAAACACCTAAGTACTACAAATGTGATCAATCAGTTGAGAGATGACTAAAATGTGGCGAGGGATTTTGAGTATTTCTTTCGTTGTTTAGTAATAAAGACAAAATGTACATGTGTCAATGTACAACTGTATATTGGCTTCTCAAAAAGTGATTTAAAGTAGATTTTACGGACTGCACCATAAAATAAACTGCAGAGTACAATTCGCAGCTTTGGCCTCACAATTTTGAACGTTTTTGGCATTGCTTTCCGGAATGACAGCTTCGAGAGGTTTGACTCGCCAACCTTCAAAAAACTTTTGACAGAAATATTCTAGACTGTTGACAAAAACTGTCATAATATAATAATATAACTTCCCGAACCTCCTCCGCCGCATTGCTAAATATGGGGTAAACAGACTCGAATTCAATAAATCAATACTTTGTGTCATCTAGCATTGGAACGTTTGCGTATGCGACGAGACTCCTTCACATTTAATGAGATTTGACTGGATTTTCAGGGTTATAGGTTCCAAAAGTCACGCTCTGTGCCTCAATTAAATACATGAAAAGAAAACGTGGCGCGGCGCTGACACAAACTCACAAAACAGTTTGAATTGTGCGCTGAAATAACCATGTAACCATTATGCAGAGGAAAGGCGGATCAAACTGTGCGGTCAGCCACAGAACCGCCGCTAACGCATGCCATGATGTCCTTTTTCTGCTGCAGCGCTTTTAAATTCATATTAATTCTAATATAAAACTGAGTCAACCAAGACATTTTCAACCGATAAATCAACTAAAAAAACTCTTCTGGATTCAAGACACAACCGAAGCAAAAAGGTTGCACCGCGAAAGCTTTCCCGGTGGGAAGGTCTGCCGCGCCTTTGTCTCTGAGGAAGAGGTTTAAAAACACACTTCGCTGTAAGAACGCACGACTTTCGAGCGATAAAGAGACCTGCGACGAGACAAACGCAAGAAATGTTTGTACGTGCTGCGCGTTCGAGGCAAATTGTGAACATCGCCGAGGGAACGAGCCCTAGAGCAGTTACGCAGCGCACCTTTAAGATCGACGGTCTGATAAAAGTCTTTTCTAACCCATGTACCGTATTTTCCGGACTTGCACCTTTTTTCATCGTTTTGGCCGGGGTGCGACTCATACTTATTATATTTCTATTTGTACTCCGGAGCGACTTATGTGATATTTGTTATTTTCACACTTGCAACCGCATTTCATACTCCAGTGCAACTTATGTTTTTTTCTTCTCTAGTATGCATTTTTTGGCTGGTGCGACTTATTCTCCAGTGAGACTTATACTCCGGAAAATACGGTACATCTTTTTTGGTGGGGTTTATTCATGCGGCGCCCTTGAAAACTTCTGCTGAAACTCCGGCAATACACATTTTTTAACAAAGGCCTGTATTTAAAAACTACCTTTCGAACATTAAAAAGAAGAAACTTTGACGGGAGGTAAATTGCAACTTTCACGGCGAGACGGAACGTGGGAGTTAGTACTTTTACTGTCAAGAGCGTTTTTTTAAAAAGTATAAAATAAACCGAACCGCCGACAAGTAACACAAAGTTGAACAAATGCACTTAACTCGTCCTGCTTAACCATTAACCAAAACGCGGGTGAGAGTTCGCGTCTCGAATCAAAGTCTTTCGTTTTCGGCGTCGTGCGGCGTTATTATCATTATTGTTATTATTTCTTCCCCTCTCGCTCCCGCTCATAAATATGTATAATCTTTTGTTTTGTTTCCCTCTGCGTTGCTTTCGTTCCCTTAAAGAGCACTTTACGTTCGATGAAATGATAAGGGGCAAAGAAAGGCATGAATAAGTCAAGAGAAAAGCCTGCTTACGTTACGAGTCGTGATTAAAGCGAGCCACAATCAACGACACGGCAGCGGGGGGGAAAAAGAAAGGAAAGAAAGGAAAGAAAATGCGTACTGTAGCAGAGCCAGCGCCAGCGAGAGTGCGAGTCCTACATACTTGCCCTAATTACGACACAAAACAAATAGCTAACCCGGTAAAGGAAGCCTGGAAATGTTGCTCCGGTTCTCTCGCCGCCGCGCGCATTCATATGTTAATGAGGTTAAAAGCACGCCAGGAATCTCTGCGTTCATTCGAGTTTTGCCTCTTTTTTTTTTTTTAGTTTCAGTTGAGACTTGTGCACCTGCTGCTGCCGTAGCCGATGGCGACACCTGAGCGAAGGCGCACGCTTGGAAAACACCTCGCGTTTCACCTGTGCCAATGGTAATGCGGTGACAGGATACCGCCTTGTTGGAAGCGTCGTGGGAGTGGTTCAGGGTTATTGTTTACAGTAAGCGTGACAGGCTTTTACAATTTCCCACTTTGACTGTACATATACATAATAGTTTTGCACCAATCAAGCAGGTATTTGTGGAGAAAACGTTGACAAATTTGTAGAAAATTACAGGAAGTGACATCACACCAGGGACACTCATTCCAGACAAAGTTTATGCAGAATTAACACAAAACAAACAACTTTTTTGACTCTTTAAACATTAATTCAACAAAACAAAGTCACCCTCATATATTTTTACTTGTCAAATAAAATAAATTGTGACATTAGATGACTTTTTGCCCCAGTGTCATTTCCTGGTGTGATGTCAATTACAGGAACAGAAAGTGAAATTATAAACCTAAAAAAATTGCGATTCTGGGATGACATTTTTTAGCAAAATTCTAAATATATTTATCTCAACAGCGTTTAGATTCAATGAGTGGTCCAACCTGTCACTTTAATCGCGAGCGCATCTCAATTGTTTTTTGGAGAATGTCAAGAAAGTCATTCATGATTCAAACTTTTACACAAGAGTCAGAACGTGTAAAGTGTAATCCACCAAACAAGGGCGTAAAGAGATGTTTATGCACTTTTGTGGTTCACGTCACGTTTTGTGCGACGCTTGAGCCTCAGAGACATTTACAGGCACATTTTAGCACATTCTTGATGCTTTGTGAAAATACTGTCTGAACATTGTTAATTGTGTTAATGTAAAACCACATTGTGTGTCAATATTGCCAAGCACTCATTGCAAGTGGATCCCATTTTGAGACATTTAAAAACACAAGCTACAGTAGCTTTTATGCTCGTCGCTGTGGAGACGCTTTGCCTCAAATGTTCCACAGTATGGCATTCAACTTTGACATCTCCATGGAGACAATCAAGTGATGACACCAGACAAAGTTACAAGTCATGGTAATATCATAAATATCGCCTTCTTTCTTTTTTTGCGGGTTAGCATGGAACACACTTTGAAGACGTACGTCTTCTGTAGTCGTACAACTACAGAAGACGTACGACTACTCAAGACGTACGACTACTCAAGACGTACGACTACTCAAGACGTACGACTACTCAAGACGTACGACTACTCAAGACGTACGACTACTCAAGACGTACCACTACTCAAGACGTACCACTACTCAAGACGTACCACTACTCAAGACGTACCACTACTCAAGACGTACCACTACTCAAGACGTACCACTACTCAAGACGTACCACTACTCAAGACGTACCACTACTCAAGACGTACCACTACTCAAGACGTACCACTACTCAAGACGTACCACTACTCAAGACGTACCACTACTCAAGACGTACCACTACTCAAGACGTACCACTACTCAAGACGTACCACTACTCAAGACGTACCACTACAGAAGACGTACAACTACAGACTATGGCAGTAAATGCACATTTTTAATCGACTGCCATTAAAAGCAACACAACAAACACAAGTCACTGAATAAACACAAGATAAAGCAGTTTAACGCCTCACTGCGCAAAATCCCAGGCAAAGCAATATCATCTCCATGGAGACAATTAGGTGGCCCACCCCCCACCAGAAAGGTTACACAAACACAAAGCCAGAGTCAGATTGAATTCGACACCTGTAGATGAACGAAAACTCATTTCTGACTTAATCTTTCCAAAAATCAAAATAATAACGTGATTGGAGCGGGAATCCTGTCGTTCCTGTGATGAAGCTGACAGCGGGGCGCCTCGTCACGTGTGTCAAAGCCTTCACCGAGCCTGACAGTCAAACTTCTGCTCAAAAAAACACACCCATCTGCAAATGCACGGCTCACGCAGGCAGACAGAAGCTGAGCCACGCTTTCATTTCTGTCCATTAAGAGCTCAAACTCGCTGTTCCATTTAACGCAAGTGAAGTGTAAATAATCAAAGATGATGCGAGGACAGAAGGGAGAAGAGAAAAGGCTGCGAAGGAGCCTCGCGGGGAAAAGGGACCAAGGACACGGGCTAAATGGGGCAGCGAGTGACTCAATAGAAGCCACCAGCAGCAGCAGTAACAGTGTTGGAACATGAAACTCCAGCAGCAGCAGCGACACAGGTAGGACACACACACACACACACACACAGGTAGGACACACACACACACACACACGTAGGACACGCACACACACACGTAGGACACGCACACACGTAGGACACGCACACACGTAGGACACGCACACACACACGTAGGACAACACGTAGGACACACACACACGTAGGACACACACACACACACACACGTAGGACACGCACACACGCGCACAGGTAGGACTCGCGCGCACACACACACACACACACACACACACACACACACAGGTAGGACTCGCGCGCACACACACACACACACACACACACACACACACACACACAGGTAGGACTCGCGCGCGCGCACACACACACACACACACACACACACACACAGGTAGGACTCGCGCGCGCGCACACACACACACACACACACACACACAGGTAGGACTCGCGCGCGCACACACACACACACACACACACACACACACACAGGTAGGACTCGCGCGCGCACACACACACACACACACAGGTAGGACTCGCGCGCGCGCACACACACACACACACACACAGGTAGGACTCGCACGCACACACACACACACACACACACACACAAAACAAGCCACACCTTAAAAGACTAAACATGGCCGTTGAGTCACTGACCGAAACTCTTGCCAAAACCACGATAAGTCTCACAAAACTGAAACCAAACACACGCACATCGACTCACACCGCGATAAGCGCCATAACGAGCACCTTCTTGCAACTACTGTAGTTCCAACGCCCGCGGTGCGACGTCAGAGCGCGCGCGCGCACACCTGTGTTTTAATCATGCCGTGACTGACAGGTGGCGCACGGGCTTCTCCGGGGTTTAGTGACCTTTGAGCGCGCGGCACACCGGGGAAAAAAAAAACACCATAGACAACGCGATAAGTTTGTGCGGGTTCGTTTGCGGGACTCACCGTGAGCGAGAGCCAGGACGAGCAGGACGAGGAGGCAGAGCGGCGCGACCGGTCCGCCACATCCGAACCAAACGCGGCGGCGAACGTGTCCCTCCATGGCAGCTCCCAACCAACAAAAAAACACGGTCACAACACACCGCGCGTCGTCGCTTTCTCCTCGCGGCGGCGTCGAAAACTTGCCGCAAACAAACAAACAAACAAGCACACAAACAAATAAACAAGCGGACGAACGCGCCGCGGCAGGTAGGTCACAAGTCTGCGGGGTTCGGAGCGCGTCCCTCTCGCAGTGTAAACCGAGTCGAGAGTCCCCGGTAGTGGTTCCCGTGTGGCCCCTGTGCGGTTCCTGTGGTGGTTCCTCCTCGCAGGGTCAGGTGTGAGTGCGAGTGCGCGCGGTGTATCTCCTTCTCCTCCGGCGGCGCGCGTGAAGTGAAGTGCCCCGCCGCTCCAAACAACTAGTGCTTCTCCCGCTTCCTGGTGTCGGCGCGAGCGTGCGGCGCGCGGAGCCAATTGCGCGCGTCCGTCCCACCGCGAGGGCTTTGACTGACTGGTGATGTCATCGGTCTGGGAGCGTCACGGACCTGTCCCCCCCCCCCCCCCCCCCGCCATGGTCTCGCCCCCCCTCCTCCTCCTCCTCAGAGCTTATTAACCAGGTGCGGTGCGCGGGGGGGGGGGCGAGAGGGAGGAAGGAACCACTTGTTGAAATTGAGCCGAAATGCGCCGAACATTACGCGCGCGGTTCCGGTGGGTTTCCGGGATCGTTCGGAGCGCGCGAGCCGGACACGTCGCAGTTTAATGAGATCGATGTGTCAATTAGCGACGCCACCATGTCAAATTGTGATTGTGATTAGGAAACGTGACGATTTTTTGCGTTTTTTTCGTGATTGTTGTCGGCTCCGTGGACGAGCTAACGACTGTTGTGGACGTCGACTCGTTAGTTAGTTGTTTTTTTTAGTGGACGAGCTAACGACTGTTGTGGACGTCGACTCGTTAGTTAGTTGTTTTTTTTATTGTACGTTAAGGCTTTTTAAATACTTTATCGACCAAATTAAGTTATGGTGAAGGGTTCTAGTTAGAGAAAATGTACATAGAAAGTGTATTATTGATTCAAATTAGACACTTTATTCTTTTTAACATTTTGATTAAATAGTACAACCGTCTTTGTTATAAAAAAAAAATATGTGTTTGTTTGTTTATTAACTCTTTACATGTCTTTACAATTAGGGTTATAATTTATTTTGGTCCACACAATTAGTCAATTAATAGTTGCCGCCCCAAACCAAACAGCCTAATTGATTACCATTCCTAACTAGCTTCATGAAAGAAAACTTTGTGAAAGAAAAAGTTATATGTTAATGAGGTTAAAAGATATTGTCACATAATCAGCCATTTGTGTAGTTTTAATTTTTAGAAAGATTGAACTGATTGAATTGACTCATTGTTGCTGCCCACACACGTGATTATTGTTCAGTTCTCACAGTCGTATTGTGAACTGAATAAACTCAGTTACAAATCAACCAAAACATTTTGACTTCCCTAATTACAAAACCTGAACGTTTTCACCAAATTGGAATTACGCTTTTTAGACATATCACATCCCAAACAATTTTCTGCACGATTTTCCTTTTAGAAAAACCTGTCAAAACAAAAACTCGAATACATCAATAATAATGACTTAGAAGTTCCAGAACTCCCTTTGCACTGAAAAGGATGCTAGCTGCGCCCCCTGCTGGTCAAACTCGTCCTCACCCACATCGACTCCTCCACAGCAAATGCCAAAATCAATAAATGTTCATTAATATAAAAACGCCAAATATGAACCCAGTGGCAGTCGGCGAAATCAAATCAGGAGGAAACAGCTTCCCGTGTATGTATTTGCATTTCCTGGCAGCTTTTTTGTGACTAAACGTGCCTCTCCCCCCTCTCTCCACATAATAACTTCCATTTCATTTTTGGCCTATTTTCCTGTGATGTGAGCCGCATACGAGCATGGCAAAAAGCATTATCTGCTTTAGGTCTAATCCTTATACTCAAGTGTTTTACTGCCAGTGTCATTAGATCTCCGTAAGTCGTGCCGTTTTCTCGAGTCGTAATTCCTCGGCGCCGAACAGTCTTTTCGCTTTGTGGCACTGACCCATTTCTCAACAGTTTCTCGTTGGGTTCGATGGCGATCGGAGGTTTAAAAAAAATGGGTGATTTTTACGTGGCCGGTAAGAAATCGGATAACCAGAAGAATCCGATGACCCAATAATCAGATTTTTGGTGTGTGTTTACTCGAAAGAAATGGGATAGTCACGTGGCGGTGGATCAATGGATTTTGTATTTGGAATCAGCGTTTGGATTATTATGAATGTTGTTTTGAGGAAATGCAAAATTTGACTATTGAGTTGTGAAAAATGCTAAAAAATAAATGAGGAAAAAGTGAAAAAAAATTAAAAATTAATGGCACTGGGTGAAATTACTGCATTGTTGTAATGATTTTGACCAACGTTTCACATTTGTTTGATCACTGAACCTCAACGAACACGTTTAAAGTCACATTTTTAACACATTTCCGTTGGATTGACTTGATATCGTTTATCGTGATACGCCAAAAAAAAATGAGATATTCATTTTTGTCATTATCGTCCTTTATTTGGAAGACAAAATACACAGAATTGTCAAATAACTCTTTCAATCTTTTACATCTTCTCTTTCATTTTTGCCTTTTGCCATGTCATTTTGCCCTTTATTCGTTTAGTAATATTCCTTGTCAAAACCTGCGCAGATGTGAACAATCAGAAAACAATCGCATCACTCATGACAAATGTAACGGTTTACATGACATTTCAATAATCTGATAACTCCAGAAATCAGGTAATGGGAAGTTGTGAAGCGCCGAACTGTTTTAGCCCGCTACGAATGGGAAAGTCAAGAAGATTATTTTATTGGTCGATAATCTTGGTGTTTTAGGTTATGATAAGGAAAAAACAATAATTAGAGACCATTTTAGAAGCAAAGTTGAGTCATTCCAAGTCAAACTCTTACTCATTTACTAAACCTAAATGTAATGTTCCATCTCATACAGAAAGGACATAAAGGAACGACAAAGAAAAGTTCAGGATTTCACTGATGTTTGGTCACAGTGTTGCAGTGAGTAATGTTATATTAAATCATGATGTTTCTTCTCTCAATAATCATAAAAGAAACATTTTATATTGTGACATTCTTAGTTACAAAATTTTACTTTTTATGATAGCATTTATATCATCTACTAAGACGCAGATACAGTTTATCTATTTGAAATAAAAGTCAAAAAGCTGTAAAATGAGCTGATAAAAACACACAAAAATACATTTGACACATGACGGTACAATACTTGACCCAATGCGATTACAGGCCCATTCTCGCACATTTTGGATTAATCTCAATATTATCGGTGACTTATTTTTGTCATTATCCCCCATTGTTATTACAAGGCTGCAAACAAAAATCATCAAACATTGACATTAAAGACTTTCTTCAAACCAAATGTTCAAATGAAAAGTGCAGCAAAGACAAGGACAATGACAACAACATCATCAGTCTAATTTAGTCTCTAGCATTTTTGGGGTTCAGCCATCGCACGTTCAAAACACACTCATTCTCATAGTCTTTTTTATTTTATTTATTTTTTTAATATGGACATAGCATTGGACGAGCCAGATGCAATGTTTTAAGTGTTATAGCAGAATATGCTAATTTTCAACACCTGTCCATAGGGCCAATTTAGTCTTTGGACGGTGGGAGGAGCCGGAGAACCCGGAGAGAACCCACAGTAACACGGGGAGAACATGCAGACTCCACCCAGAGAGATCATGTGATGTTGGTCTGGTCCAGGAATCAAACCTATGATCTCCTTCTTGGGAGGCAAGAGCGCTAACCGCCTTTGCCACCGTGCAGTCCGGACCAGAGTCTTGGCCCGGGCCTGGTCGAGTCCCCGGTCGAGGCAAAGAACTGGATTTGGCCTGGTTCGAGTCCTGAGCTGGTTTAAGTAGTCACTTTCTCAGTCACTTTGCCACCGGGACCAACTGGAATAACAGAGCAGTGCCTCTAATGAGTCTGAACTGGAGGCACGTTAATGTTGTCACCGGGGAACGGTTTAGATCTGGTTAGGTGTCGCTTCAAATGTCTGTGCCTAACCCACTCTACAGCGGTAAAACAAGGGTATTACCTGATGGTGTGGCACTTCTGTGTTTCATTTTACAGCACACTGACTATTCGTTCCTGCACCGCAACCACAACATTTACAGCCAGATTTTAGCGCATTTCTTTCATTCTTTTTATAAGGGTTTTTTGGTGTTGGACAAGACAGAAGATGGACATTGTCAAGAGCCAGAATCGAACTCATAAAGCTGCGGGTTGGTCTTGTGAAGTGCGCGTACGGAGGGCCGTAGCTCAGCGGCAGAGTCATGATCTGAAGGTCAGCGAATCCTGCTCTCGACGTAAACATCCTTGAAGATACAATTGCACCTGCGCCGTGTCCTTGGGCAAGACACTTAAGCCACCTCGCCCTCAGGGTCTGCGTACTGAGCGTTTCTGACTCAAGTATTATCAACATGAACATTGAAACCACCTGTATTTACCACCCAATAAAACTTTGGCAGTGCTGGGGGGGCGTGTATAAAGAGAATGGATGGAGACTGTTTTAGCTCCATTTTAAAGGATACATACTCAAATGATGAAAACACCCCAAAAGACAACCTGCGGGTGATCATCTCTAAAACTGCACGGACACCTCTAAACTTTTGGTTTTCTCGTGTTTCAGACTAAATTTAAAGTTGGGTGGAACAGATTCTTTTAGAACTAAAATTCTTCTGTTTATATCAAGCCATTTTTCAGTTAAAAACATAAAATAAATAGTATGAGAAGAAATAGAATTATTAATTAAGAGTGATTTGTTACATAAGGATTTGACATTTAGCACAGCAAGTTTCAGACTAGTTTCAGTGGGACTGGGCCTTTTCTTTTCACACGGAATATTAATCTAATTTCTCAGATTGGGCAGCCTGACTCGGCTTTTGTTTTCCCATCTGTGTGATGTGACTACAGAAATAGCTCTTGGGGAGGCTGTTGTCACGCCGGGCCCCGGGTTGGTTTGATTTTAACGTCCCGGCAACACTGAGACCCAGTTCATCCTCACTATGGGAGATAA
>NW_027315945.1:34624425-34651925 GCF_026437365.1 Eucyclogobius newberryi | reverse complement strand
GATGCACCTGTTCATATGTACAAAGGTTCAATGAATAAAATGATTTAGCCTAATTTCCATCTTAACAAATAAACAAACAATAAGCATCATTTGCCAAAACGGGCGTCAAAAGTTTACAATTGTCTATCTTGGTGCAAAACATATCTAATTCCATCTTTTCTAAAGCAAATCCCTCAACTATAAGGACTTTATTTATTTATTTATTCGTCTGCAAATATTTCTCAGCTTGATTAATAAAACGTTGCAGTAAAACATGTCTTTAGTTTAATAATTGGCCGTTCAAGTCTGTGCAGTCCATCAGTCTTGACGTGTGGTGCAACAAAATGACACCCTTTTCCTGCTGATTATCCCGACACAGCACCCATCACATCCTGCCGTGCGGGAGATGCCCGGCCCGCCCCGGAGTTGTGCAGAAGTGTAGAACGCTCGCAAAGGTCAGTGTGTTTGAGAGACATCTGGTGCAGTCAGAATATTTTAGTCTCAAACGCGTGATGGAGTCGGCTCTGCTCGCAGTCCTCATGCTGTCTTCTTCTTCTTGTGGCGTTCGCCCGGCGGCCTGTCTCTCAGTGGATGGGACAGGTATGTACAGGGTTATTTTTGTTTTAACTAAAATGTGCTGCAAAAGGAAATAGGAAGTGGAACATTACTTGAAAAATGTCAAATTGATATCTTGTTTTGGGTGACCCTAACCCTTTATTTGGTGGAGGATATGTTTGACGGCTGCAGTGTTCATCAAATGAGTTATTTCAATATCCTTATGGAAATAATAAGTCTTGTTGGTCTGGTTGGATTAGATTAGGGTCTTTTGTTTTTTCCCCGTAGGGAATTTTGTCAGCTGCATTTGACCCATTAAAGTGACACGTCGGACGACTCATTGAACTAAAATGCAGTTAAGATATATGTATTAAAAAAAAAACTAAAAATGTTATCACAGAACAGCACATTTTTTAGGTTTATAATTTCACTTCCTGTTTGTAATTGATGACATCACACCAGGAAATGACCCAACAAACACTGGGCCAAAACTCATCTAATGTCACCATTTTTTTAATTTGACAAATAAAAATGTATGAGAGTGACTTTATTTTGTTGAATTCATGTTCAGAAAAAAACAGTTCTGGGATAACATTTGTATATTTCAATTGATGACATCACATCGGGAAATTACTCAACAAACACTGGGCAAAAACTCATCTAATGTCACAAATTCTTTAATTTGACAAATAAAAATATATGAGAGCGACTTTATTTTGTTGAATTAATGTTTGAAAAAAAATGTTCTGGGATAACATTTATATATATATTTTTTCAAGTCAAAATATATTTATCTTAACTGCATTTAAGTTCAATGAGTCGTCCGACCTGTAGGGGGCACTTTAAAGTCGCACCATGTAACCTTTTGTCCTTATGGATCTGTTATTGCTTTGCCTGGACCGTTACATGAAGACGCCTCCAGGCCCAGCTTTTTTCAATGTATTGTCAAACTGTAAAAACAAGAACACAACACACACACGTTCAGCTTCACACTGTGGAACATTCTCGGCGAAGCAGCGCCGCCGCGGACAACACGCGGGGAAGTCACACAGTGCACCTTCACAAACAAATTAACTTTCCCTTCCAAAAGACACGTCCGAGGCCCGTGGCTACAGAGAATCCGATGTCCCTCTAATGAGTTCTCCTTGTTCAAGACGGCTGTGAATAAATATTTTGTTTGCGCTCCCTCAGAGTGGAACGATGCGGTGGTGGCGCGGGAGGGCACCGCGGCCACATTAGTCTGTATCGACGAGAGCGCGACAGGAGCCGTGTCTGTGAACTGGATGGCGAGGCCGCTGGGGACGGGTCGATGGGGGCTCGTGCTCGCCGCCAACGAAAGGAAGGAATTCTCTGGCGGAGCGTCAAAGGCCTACATGCAGCTGATGGACCACAACTTTCAGGTAGAACGGGCGATATCGAGCGGAATGACGCGGGGTTGGTGTGTTTTTGGAAGCGTCCGGGTCGGAGAGAAACGGCACGATTATAATGTAACGTAAATCTGCTCCAGTGTGTGTGAATGTCTTTTTATTACACGGCTCAAAGTAAGAACTGGGTGTGAAATAAAGGCATTTTTGTTTTAGAGGTATGCAAAATATATATATACTTCTTCTGTTGATTCATAATAGACAGAACAGAAACTTGTGGTTTTTAATCAACCACAAAATGTATAAAATGAGGTTTTTACAAGGACTTTTCTGTGTACTTTCCATAATTCTGTCTGAATTTCTTCATCAGGATAACTACAATGTGATAATTGTTTGAAAGATTACAATATATTCTCTCAATTCTTCAATGTAACAAAGTTTCTACTTATTTCATTTATTTTCAGTGATTCTTGTTATTTTGTGTGAATCTTGATGTTTTAGTGTTATGTGTTGCCTGTGTCTGTACAAAAAACCATAAAAATGCTCAAATATGACTTTATTCCTGTTATTTTGAAGATAAAGACACTGTTTATGTGTAATCACTCTTCTTTGGTTGACACTCAATACTCTAAATTGGCATTTTATAGGTTTCTGATTTCAAGTTCAAAGGCAGATGAAAAGAAAATATTGAATGTGTGTTTGGTGCACACTTCTGGTGATGTCACTAAAACTTCAGTGGAGAAGCTTTGACTAAAGAGACTCAATGACTTGAAATTGCACTAAAGTCAAAACCGGCTTTTGAAAACGTCGACGTCGTACAACAGATTAGCGTCTTTTTCTCCATCACTTCTTGCGTTCTTCTGCTTTCAGAACTCCGGGGTGTTTTCTCTGGGTCTTCGTCCACAGATGGAGGACGGGGGGCTGTACCGTTGCCTGGTCAAACGGCGCCAAAGGGTTCTGAAGGAGAGACTGATTCTACTGGCCGTGCTCCAAGGTAAAACGCCACAAATTAAACTACGGAAGCTGAATTTAAAGGACTTTTTATACTTTATTCAGGTGCTTGAACTTAAGTTTATCATCGTTTTGCATTGTGATAATTTTAAACTGCAATAATGACACAAAACGGGACCAGTGACTTACATACACATAGTCGTAAGCCTCAGCCTCTTCGTAGTGGTAAGCCCCACCTCTTCGTGGTGTTAAGCCCCGCCTCTTCGTATTTAAATTTCTATTGCCGTAACAAGCGGCGGATTGTCATTTACGTGTTTTTATATTTGAAAAGTTGCTACGTTGACGTTTTAGAACCCGACATGTGTCACTCGTTTTAATTTTTCGAATAAACACCACCGAGTGCAGGGGTGTGGGCGGGGATAGGGGGTAGGTGAAACACAACAACATTTTCTGAGCCTAAAAATAAACCTAAATAATTTGCTATTCTTTGAATTTTTTTTGTATAATTTCTTAGCAAAATTCTTAACATATTTACCGTAATTGCATTTCACAAAAAACAAAACACAGCACGTTACCAGACACGCCAATCAAAAGATACGTCAATATTTTTCAAATCATAAACAGAAGTAGCTTGTTTAGTTCGCGCCTCGTCTTTACTCGAGTAGTTCTCACGTATGGTCCATTATTCGTCTGGTTGAACATCATTCGAGGCCATTTTGCATAATCTTAGCCACTCAACTTTTAAAACCTCTGATTGGATGAACAATGGCTGAATCACAATCAATCTAACTTGTCCTACCTTTTCTCCTTGTTGAGGCCCGCGATCCTAAACCCTGCCGCGGTCCCCGTAACCTTCTCGTCCCTCTTCTTCCTCAGTCACCGTGGTCCCCGTAACCTTCTCGTCCCTCTTCTTCTTCAGACACCGCGGTCCCCGTAACCTTCTCGTCCCTCTTCTTCCTCAGTCATCGTGGTCCCCGTAACCTTCTCGTCCCTCTTCTTCCTCAGTCACCGTGGTCCCCGTAACCTTCTCGTCCCTCTTCTTCTTCAGACACCGCGGTCCCCGTAACCTTCTCGTCCCTCTTCTTCCTCAGTCACCGTGGTCCCCGTAACCTTCTCGTCCCTCTTCTTCCTCAGTCGCCGCGGTCCCCGTAACCTTCTCGTCCCTCTTCTTCCTCAGTCACCGCGGTCCCCGTAACCTTCTCGTCCCTCTTCTTCCTCAGTCACTGTGGTCCCCGTAACCTTCTCGTCCCTCTTCTTCCTCAGTCACCGTGGTCCCCGTAACCTTCTCGTCCCTCTTCTTCCTCAGTCACCGCGGCCCCCGTAACCTTCTCGTCCCTCTTCTTCCTCAGTCACTGTGGTCCCCGTAACCTTCCGTCCCTCTTCTTCCTCAGTCACCGCGGTCCCCGTAACCTTCTCGTCCCTCTTCTTCCTCAGTCACCGCGGTCCCCGTAACCTTCTCGTCCCTCTTCTTCCTCAGTCACTGTGGTCCCCGTAACATTCTCGTCCCTCTTCTTCCTCAGTCACCGCGGTCCCCGTAACCTTCTCGTCCCTCTTCTTCCTCAGTCATCGTGGTCCCCGTAACCTTCTCGTCCCTCTTCTTCCTCAGTCACCGCGGTCCCCGTAACCTTCTCGTCCCTCTTCTTCCTCAGTCACCGCGGTCCCCGTAACCCTCTCGTCCCTCTTCTTCCTCATCACAGTGGTCCCCGTAACCTTCTCGTCCCTCTTCTTCCTCAGTCACCGCGGTCCCCGTAACCTTCTCGTCCCTCTTCTTCCTCAGTCGCCGCGGTCCCCGTAACCTTCTCGTCCCTCTTCTTCCTCAGTCACTGTGGTCCCCGTAACCTTCTCGTCCCTCTTCTTCCTCAGTCACCGTGGTCCCCGTAACCTTCTCGTCCCTCTTCTTCCTCAGTCACCGCGGTCCCCGTAACCTTCTCGTCCCTCTTCTTCCTCAGTCATCGTGGTCCCCGTAACCTTCTCGTCCCTCTTCTTCCTCAGTCACCGCGGTCCCCGTAACCCTCTCGTCCCTCTTCTTCCTCATCACCGTGGTCCCCGTAACCTTCTCGTCCCTCTTCTTCCTCAGTCACCGCGGTCCCCGTAACCTTCTCGTCCCTCTTCTTCCTCAGTCGCCGCGGTCCCCGTAACCTTCTCGTCCCTCTTCTCCTCAGTCACCGTGGTCCCCGTAACCTTCTCGTCCCTCTTCTTCCTCAGTCACTGTGGTCCCCGTAACCTTCTCGTCCCTCTTCTTCCTCCATCACCGTGGTCCCCGTAACCTTCTCGTCCCTCTTCTTCTTCAGACACCGCGGTCCCCGTAACCTTCTCGTCCCTCTTCTTCCTCAGTCACCGTGGTCCCCGTAACCTTCTCGTCCCTCTTCTTCCTCAGTCACCGCGGTCCCCGTAACCTTATCGTCCCTCTTCTTCCTCAGTCACCGCGGTCCCCGTAACCCTCTCGTCCCTCTTCTTCCTCATCACCGTGGTCCCCGTAACCTTCTCGTCCCTCTTCTTCCTCAGTCACCGCGGTCCCCGTAACCTTCTCGTCCCTCTTCTTCCTCAGTCACCGTGGTCCCCGTAACCTTCTCGTCCCTCTTCTCCTCAGTCACCGTGGTCCCCGTAACCTTCTCGTCCCTCTTCTTCCTCAGTCACTGTGGTCCCCGTAACCTTCTCGTCCCTCTTCTTCCTCCATCACCGTGGTCCCCGTAACCTTCTCGTCCCTCTTCTTCTTCAGACACCGCGGTCCCCGTAACCTTCTCGTCCCTCTTCTTCCTCAGTCATCGTGGTCCCCATAACCTTCTCGTCCCTCTTCTTCCTCAGTCACAGTGGTCCCCGTAACCTTCTCGTCCCTCTTCTTCCTCAGTCACCGCGGTCCCCGTAACCCTCTCGTCCCTCTTCTTCCTCATCACCGTGGTCCCCGTAACCTTCTCGTCCCTCTTCTTCCTCAGTCACCGCGGTCCCCGTAACCTTCTCGTCCCTCTTCTTCCTCAGTCGCCGCGGTCCCCGTAACCTTCTCGTCCCTCTTCTCCTCAGTCACCGTGGTCCCCGTAACCTTCTCGTCCCTCTTCTTCCTCAGTCACTGTGGTCCCCGTAACCTTCTCGTCCCTCTTCTTCCTCCATCACCGTGGTCCCCGTAAACCTTCTCGTCCCTCTTCTTCTTCAGACACCGCGGTCCCCGTAACCTTCTCGTCCCTCTTCTTCCTCAGTCACCGCGGTCCCCGTAACCTTCTCGTCCCTCTTCTTCCTCAGTCACCGCGGTCCCCGTAACCTTCTCGTCCCTCTTCTTCCTCAGTCACCGCGGTCCCCGTAACCCTCTCGTCCCTCTTCTTCCTCATCACCGTGGTCCCCGTAACCTTCTCGTCCCTCTTCTTCCTCAGTCACCGCGGTCCCCGTAACCTTCTCGTCCCTCTTCTTCCTCAGTCACCGTGGTCCCCGTAACCTTCTCGTCCCTCTTCTCCTCAGTCACCGTGGTCCCCATAACCTTCTCGTCCCTCTTCTTCCTCAGTCACTGTGGTCCCCGTAACCTTCTCGTCCCTCTTCTTCCTCCATCACCGTGGTCCCCGTAACCTTCTCGTCCCTCTTCTTCTTCAGACACCGCGGTCCCCGTAACCTTCTCGTCCCTCTTCTTCCTCAGTCATCGTGGTCCCCATAACCTTCTCGTCCCTCTTCTTCCTCAGTCACCGCGGTCCCCGTAACCTTCTCGTCCCTCTTCTTCCTCAGTCACCGCGGTCCCCGTAACCTTCTCGTCCCTCTTCTTCCTCAGTCACAGTGGTCCCCGTAACCTTCTCGTCCCTCTTCTTCCTCAGTCACTGTGGTCCCCGTAACCTTCTCGTCCCTCTTCTTCCTCAGTCACAGTGGTCCCCGTAACCTTCTCGTCCCTCTTCTTCCTCAGTCACCGCGGTCCCCGTAACCTTCTCGTCCCTCTTCTTCCTCAGTCACCGCGGTCCCCGTAACCTTCTCGTCCCTCTTCTTCCTCAGTCACCGTGGTCCCCGTAACCTTCTCGTCCCTCTTCTTCCTCAGTCACCGTGGTCCCCGTAACCTTCTCGTCCCTCTTCTTCCTCAGTCACTGTTGTCCCCGTAACCTTCTGGTCCCTCTTCTTCCTCAGTCGCCGCGGTCCCCGTAACCTTCTCGTCCCTCTTCTTCCTCAGTCACTGTGGTCCCCGTAACCTTCTCGTCCCTCTTCTTCCTCAGTCACCGTGGTCCCCGTAACCTTCTCGTCCCTCTTCTTCCTCAGTCACCGCGGTCCCCGTAACCTTCTCGTCCCTCTTCTTCCTCAGTCATCGTGGTCCCCGTAACCTTCTCGTCCCTCTTCTTCCTCAGTCACCGCGGTCCCCGTAACCCTCTCGTCCCTCTTCTTCCTCATCACCGTGGTCCCCGTAACCTTCTCGTCCCTCTTCTTCCTCAGTCACTGCGGTCCCCGTAACCTTCTCGTCCCTCTTCTTCCTCAGTCGCCGCGGTCCCCGTAACCTTCTCGTCCCTCTTCTCCTCAGTCACCGTGGTCCCCGTAACCTTCTCGTCCCTCTTCTTCCTCAGTCACTGTGGTCCCCGTAACCTTCTCGTCCCTCTTCTTCCTCCATCACCGTGGTCCCCGTAACCTTCTCGTCCCTCTTCTTCTTCAGACACCGCGGTCCCCGTAACCTTCTCGTCCCTCTTCTTCCTCAGTCACCGTGGTCCCCGTAACCTTCTCGTCCCTCTTCTTCCCCAGTCACCGCGGTCCCCGTAACCTTCTCGTCCCTCTTCTTCCTCAGTCACCGCGGTCCCCGTAACCCTCTCGTCCCTCTTCTTCCTCATCACCGTGGTCCCCGTAACCTTCTCGTCCCTCTTCTTCCTCAGTCACCGCGGTCCCCGTAACCTTCTCGTCCCTCTTCTTCCTCAGTCACCGTGGTCCCCGTAACCTTCTCGTCCCTCTTCTCCTCAGTCACCGTGGTCCCCGTAACCTTCTCGTCCCTCTTCTTCCTCAGTCACTGTGGTCCCCGTAACCTTCTCGTCCCTCTTCTTCCTCCATAACCGTGGTCCCCGTAACCTTCTCGTCCCTCTTCTTCTTCAGACACCGCGGTCCCCGTAACCTTCTCGTCCCTCTTCTTCCTCAGTCATCGTGGTCCCCATAACCTTCTCGTCCCTCTTCTTCCTCAGTCACAGTGGTCCCCGTAACCTTCTCGTCCCTCTTCTTCCTCAGTCACCGCGGTCCCCGTAACCCTCTCGTCCCTCTTCTTCCTCATCACAGTGGTCCCCGTAACCTTCTCGTCCCTCTTCTTCCTCAGTCACCGCGGTCCCCGTAACCTTCTCGTCCCTCTTCTTCCTCAGTCGCCGCGGTCCCCGTAACCTTCTCGTCCCTCTTCTTCCTCAGTCACTGTGGTCCCCGTAACCTTCTCGTCCCTCTTCTTCCTCAGTCACCGTGGTCCCCGTAACCTTCTCGTCCCTCTTCTTCCTCAGTCACCGCGGTCCCCGTAACCTTCTCGTCCCTCTTCTTCCTCAGTCATCGTGGTCCCCGTAACCTTCTCGTCCCTCTTCTTCCTCAGTCACCGCGGTCCCCGTAACCCTCTCGTCCCTCTTCTTCCTCATCACCGTGGTCCCCGTAACCTTCTCGTCCCTCTTCTTCCTCAGTCACCGCGGTCCCCGTAACCTTCTCGTCCCTCTTCTTCCTCAGTCGCCGCGGTCCCCGTAACCTTCTCGTCCCTCTTCTCCTCAGTCACCGTGGTCCCCGTAACCTTCTCGTCCCTCTTCTTCCTCAGTCACTGTGGTCCCCGTAACCTTCTCGTCCCTCTTCTTCCTCCATCACCGTGGTCCCCGTAAACCTTCTCGTCCCTCTTCTTCTTCAGACACCGCGGTCCCCGTAACCTTCTCGTCCCTCTTCTTCCTCAGTCACCGTGGTCCCCGTAACCTTCTCGTCCCTCTTCTTCCTCAGTCACCGCGGTCCCCGTAACCTTCTCGTCCCTCTTCTTCCTCAGTCACCGCGGTCCCCGTAACCCTCTCGTCCCTCTTCTTCCTCATCACCGTGGTCCCCGTAACCTTCTCGTCCCTCTTCTTCCTCAGTCACCGCGGTCCCCGTAACCTTCTCGTCCCTCTTCTTCCTCAGTCACCGTGGTCCCCGTAACCTTCTCGTCCCTCTTCTCCTCAGTCACCGTGGTCCCCATAACCTTCTCGTCCCTCTTCTTCCTCAGTCACTGTGGTCCCCGTAACCTTCTCGTCCCTCTTCTTCCTCCATCACCGTGGTCCCCGTAACCTTCTCGTCCCTCTTCTTCTTCAGACACCGCGGTCCCCGTAACCTTCTCGTCCCTCTTCTTCCTCAGTCATCGTGGTCCCCGTAACCTTCTCGTCCCTCTTCTTCCTCAGTCACCGCGGTCCCCGTAACCTTCTCGTCCCTCTTCTTCCTCAGTCACCGCGGTCCCCGTAACCTTCTCGTCCCTCTTCTTCCTCAGTCACAGTGGTCCCCGTAACCTTCTCGTCCCTCTTCTTCCTCAGTCACTGTGGTCCCCGTAACCTTCTCGTCCCTCTTCTTCCTCAGTCACAGTGGTCCCCGTAACCTTCTCGTCCCTCTTCTTCCTCAGTCACCGCGGTCCCCGTAACCTTCTCGTCCCTCTTCTTCCTCAGTCACCGCGGTCCCCGTAACCTTCTCGTCCCTCTTCTTCCTCAGTCACCGCGGTCCCCGTAACCTTCTCGTCCCTCTTCTTCCTCAGTCACCGTGGTCCCCGTAACCTTCTCGTCCCTCTTCTTCCTCAGTCACTGTTGTCCCCGTAACCTTCTCGTCCCTCTTCTTCCTCAGTCGCCGCGGTCCCCGTAACCTTCTCGTCCCTCTTCTTCCTCAGTCACTGTGGTCCCCGTAACCTTCTCGTCCCTCTTCTTCCTCAGTCACCGCGGTCCCCGTAACATTCTCGTCCCTCTTCTTCCTCAGTCACCGTGGTCCCCGTAACCTTCTCGTCCCTCTTCTTCCTCAGTCACCGTGGTCCCCGTAACCTTCTCGTCCCTCTTCTTCCTCAGTCACCGTGGTCCCCGTAACCTTCTCGTCCCTCTTCTTCCTCAGTCACCGTGGTCCCCGTAACCTTCTCGTCCCTCTTCTTCCTCAGTCACCGTGGTCCCCGTAACCTTCTCGTCCCTCTTCTTCCTCAGTCATCGTGGTCCCCGTAACCTTCTCGTCCCTCTTCTTCCTCAGTCACCGTGGTCCCCGTAACCTTCTCGTCCCTCTTCTTCCTCCATCACCGTGGTCCCCATAACCTTCTCGTCCCTCTTCTCCTCAGTCATCGTGGTCCCCGTAACCTTCTCGTCCCTCTTCTTCCTCAGTCATCGTGGTCCCCGTAACCTTCTCGTCCCTCTTCTTCCTCAGTCACCGTGGTCCCCGTAACCTTCTCGTCCCTCTTCTTCCTCAGTCACTGTGGTCCCCGTAACCTTCTCGTCCCTCTTCTTCCTCAGTCGCCGCGGTCCCTGTAACCTTCTCGTCCCTCTTCTTCCTCAGTCATCGTGGTCCCCGTAACCTTCTCGTCCCTCTTCTTCCTCAGTCACTGTGGTCCCCGTAACCTTCTCGTCCCTCTTCTTCCTCAGTCACAGTGGTCCCCGTAACCTTCTCGTCCCTCTTCTTCCTCAGTCACCGTGGTCCCCGTAACCTTCTCGTCCCTCTTCTTCCTCAGTCACAGTGGTCCCTGTAACCTTCTCGTCCCTCTTCTTCTTCAGTCACCGCGGTCCCCGTAACCTTTTCGTCCCTCTTCTTCCTCAGTCACCGTGGTCCCCGTAACCTTCTCGTCCCTCTTCTTCCTCAGTCACAGTGGTCCCCGTAACCTTCTCGTCCCTCTTCTTCTTCAGTCACCGCGGTCCCCGTAACCTTCTCGTCCCTCTTCTCCTCAGTCACCGTGGTCCCCGTAACCTTCTCGTCCCTCTTCTTCCTCATCACCGCGGTCCCCGTAACCTTCTCGTCCCTCTTCTTCCTCCATCACCGTGGTCCCCGTAACCTTCTCGTCCCTCTTCTTCCTCAGTCACCGCGGTCCCCGTAACCTTCTCGTCCCTCTTCTTCCTCAGTCACCGCGGTCCCCGTAACCTTCTCCTCCCTCTTCTTCCTCAGTCATCGTGGTCCCCGTAACCTTCTCGTCCCTCTTCTTCCTCAGTCACCGCGGTCCCCGTAACCTTCTCGTCCCTCTTCTTCCTCAGTCATCGTGGTCCCCGTAACCTTCTCGTCCCTCTTCTTCCTCAGTCATCGTGGTCCCCGTAACCTTCTCGTCCCTCTTCTTCCTCAGTCACCGCAGTCCCCGTAACCTTCTTGTCCCTCTTCTTCCTCAGTCACCGCGGTCCCCGTAACCTTCTCCTCCCTCTTCTTCCTCAGTCACCGCGGTCCCCGTAACCTTCTCCTCCCTCTTCTTCCTCAGTCACCGCGGTCCCCGTAACCTTCTCATCCCTCTTCTTCCTCAATTACCGCGGTCCCCGTAACCTTCTCGTCCCTCTTCTTCCTCAATTACCGCGGTCCCCGTAACCTTCTCGTCCCTCCTCCTCCCCAGTTACCGTGGTCCCCTCGGGCCCCGTCCCTCAGCACAGCACCCTGCGCCTCATCGCCGACGTCCAGCCCCAAATCGCCGTCAGTAAAATCACTTGGGCCGCACCAGGGGACATCTCCATGACGACGGAGAAAATGCCGAAGCTCGGAACGGTCGCCAAACTACCGCAAGTCCAGAACAGCGACGACGGAGCCTACGTGTGCGCCGTGCACTTGAAGGGAAACCGCTCCGACACTTCCGTCGCCTTCACTGTGGATGTAACTGTGGATGGTACGCAAATATTCAAAGTACCAAAGTAAAAGTACATTGTTACTTTACTTAAATACACACGTTTATTCCTGCAATGCGCTTTATACCTAGCTATATTTATTTTGCCATGTTTTCATTATAGACTTTCACCAGCTGAATCTATTCTAGAATCTGTATACGCTATTTTCCGGACTATAAGTCGCACCAGCCAAAAAATGCATAATAGAGATGAAAAAAACATATAGGTCACACTGGAGTATAAATAGCTTTTTTGGGGAAATTTCTTTGATAAAATCCAAGACCAAGAACAGACAGAACAGACATTTCAACTTGAAATTTAGTTTAAAATAATAAGAGATGAGAGAACATGGTGAATAGGTGTACGTATGCTAACGCTAACACCTTCAGCTACATGAGGCACAGACAGAACTGTGGTAAGTGTCTGGTATGTTAACGTAACATATGAACAGTTATTCAGATAACTATAGCATAAAGAACATGCTAACAAGTTTACCAAAGCATCAGTTTTACCCCAAATCACTAAATCCACTGAATTCTTCTTCCTCTGTGTCACTTCTAAACAACTCCACAAACTCCAGAGGAAGAGGAAGTGCAGATTCTTCTTCTGCGTCGCTTAGAGCCTAGAGCGCCCTCTTGTGGTTGTCAGTGTGAAAATAACGAATAATATCACATATAAGTCACTCTGGAGTATAAGTCGCACCCCGGCCAAAACTATGAAAAGAGACCTATTTAAAACTATAGAGCATAATCAAGTACAATTGGTCTTCTTCAAAAACAAACGCCTGCAAAAAGTGTCTTCTGTGGATGTTGTTAGACCTGGTTTAACCTGGTTTAGACCTGGTTTAGCCCTGGTTTAGTCCTGGTTTAGTCCTGGATTGGATACAACTAAGTCCTGGTTCAGGTCTGCAGATCATTCTCTAAACCCATGTTACTTTAACACATGATTCATTCATCAAAATGGGTTTGAATCACGTACAACTGAAAGTGTGAAATCCCTTCCTGGACGAGAGGCTAAAACTCTTCAACTTAAAAACACGTCTCTACATTATTACAATAAGTCAAGGCAACGGGAAAAATATGACTAATGAAACTTATGATCTGTTGCTGCTTTCTGCAGAAGCATTGTGCCATCACCCTCCAAAAGCAGTGGCATTATTTATTCACCCAACATGTTTCTGCAGCTCTTCAAAGTATTCTGCTTTTAAGTCGACATAGAACTTCAAGAAAAATCATCTCCTTTTAACAGTGAATATTATAGTCCGCGTGTTAATGTATTATTCATAATCGCTTTTCTCTGCCTCTCTTTTCTTCCCGCAGCAGAAAGAGTGGCCTCGTTCACCAACATCGTGCACGGTGAGTGACTTTGTAGCAGAAGTCCTGTGTCAGCGGCGCTCGCTAATCGGCCGAGCGCCAGAGAAAGTACGAGCGCCAGAGAACGTCAGAGCGAGCGGGGCGTGGGGGGAATAATCCGTGTTGTTGTCAGGACTTCTCCGGTATCTCCTCTCCCACACTCTCTCCTCCTCAATCCTGACTCGCTCCTCTTTATCCCCCGCTTCCTCTGGTAATACTTCTGTGTCCTCAATACTTCGGTAGCAGCGGTGGGAGTAATGCGATACTGCAGGAAACGTGTACTACTTCATACGAGTGTATTTGGTGTTAAAGCCTCAGTCACCATGGTCCCCGTAACATTCTCGTCAACTCTTCTCCTCACACACCGTGGTAAAAGCATCAGTTTTACCCCAAATCACTAAATCCATTGAATTCTTCTTCCTCTGTGTCACTTCTAAACAACTCCACAAACTCCAGAGGAAGAGGAAGTGCAGATTCTTCTTCTGCGTCGCTTAGAGCCTAGAGCGCCCTCTTGTGGTTGCCAGTGTGAAAATAACGAATGATATCACATATAAGTCGCACCCCGGCCAAAACTATGAAAAGAGACCTATTTAAATCGTGTCATGGCTATAACTGTAGAGCATAATCAAGTACAATTGGTCTTCTTCGACACGTGTGACAGGTTCTCATGTTTGTTCTAATTATTTACTCATTATAGTTTGGTGAGTTTGTCCCAGCGCTAAATAATTATCGCAGTTTTTCATTAGCCAAGGGGTAGTTTGTGGGGATTTGACTGCGTGATGCTCTGTGATGTCATCAAAACGCGCCAGTCCGTCAGAAAAATGCAGAGACGATTAGCAATCGTTTAACAAAAGAAAGGTGTCGTCAGGTGTAATTATTTGTCAAATCATGATTATTGTATGATTTAAATGGACTTTAGCCCTTGTTTACGATCTGGTTGCTAAGTAACAGTCGTGTCCCTGCCTATGTCATATTTGCTGGCCACGTCAAACCAGGAAGTGACATTATAAACGTGGACAAAATGGACAAATTGGAGAAAAACAGGCAAAATGTTTGTTAACCTTAAATATAATCATATTAAGATAAGATATTCCTTTATTGTCCCACATGGGGAAATTTCATAATTTCATATTCATCTTTGTTTTAGTGAAAAGTGTCTAATGTGTAGAATAGAAATGGATTTATTCGATATATGTCTTGCAATTGGGGCTCATAACCAATACGAGTTGATTTTGATATTGACATTTTGAACGTATTATTTTTTGACAAAATGATCACAAACTACATTCAGATGGGAGACTGGACATTCTGTTGTTTTGTTTGCGTTGACGTCATTGCTCTTCTGTTTCCATTTGAACTTAAGACAGAAAAATATTGACACTCAATATTGGAGAATTTTTCAATATTTTGGATGATGAACTGTAACTCGCTGTTAATCTTTTCACTTTCTTTTTCTCTTTTGCAGTGTCGATTCTGTTTGTTCTCTTTACTTTGGTGTCCGTGATGAGATGTAGCTGCAGGTTAAAGTCCATACGACACATCAGACGACACTTTTAAGTAAAGCAAAGGGAAAATTATTATATTTAAGATTTTACCAAACATTTTGCCTGTTTTTCTCCAATTTAGCAGTTCTGTCTACGTTTATAATGTCACTTCCTGGTTTGACGCGGCCAATAAATATGACATAGGTAGGGACACGGCTGTTACTTAGTAACCAGATCGTAAACAAGGGTCAAAGTCCATTCAACTCATACAATAGTTATGATTTGATGAATGATTACACATTTGTTTTGTCGTAAAAAGGTGTAAGTTGCAAATTTTCTCAGCATTTTTTGATGGAGTGGCGCTTTTTGATGACATCACAGAGAACGCAGCACTACTTCCTGTAATTTTAAAGTTTTATTCGTCAAATCTTCTTCACAAAATGCAACTTGACGGATGTAAAACTATGTTAATTATTCAGCACAGGGACAAACTCACCAAACGACAACACCAGAACTTTGGAACGTTGACTTTAGTTCGTCAGTCGGACCAAATTGCTTAATTGGTAAAAGTCTTGTCCGTTGTCGTTTACAATTGATCGTTTGGAGTTGTTTTTGGAAATGTTGGCTGAGGCCGCTGACAGTGATGAATGTCTCTCTGCCTCGCTCTCCGCTCTCATCCCCCGCTTTCTCTTCTGTTCACGCCGTTTGTCCTCATTACTTCGGTGTATACTTTACCAATTAGTGAAGAATTTGTGAGTTAAAGCGCCTCTGACAGGTTGAGACACTAATTGAACAAAAATGCTGTTAAGAATTTAATATATTTGGAACTTTGCTACAATTATACACTTTTAGTCCCAAAATAGCACATTTTATAAGGTTTATTTATAATTGTACTTCCTGTTTGTACCGCTGGACCAAAACTCTCCTAATGTAACAATTTAATTTATTTGACAAATGATTAGATAGGAGAGCAGCTTTTTTTGTTAATTAATGTGTAGAGCAGGCATGTCCAAACTAGGGCCCGGGGGCCAAATGCGGCCCTCAGACCAATTTTTGTTGGCCCTCCAGCTTCCTGCTATGTCGGCCCAAACAACAAAAAGTAGTACTTTTTTCTGTGAAATTAGGAAAAATTCAGGCATATTGATGTTATACCAACCTAATATTAATGTTCTAGATCTAATTAAACATGTGGAGGCTCATCGCAATGCAAAATTTTGAATGATTCACTTTGTCATTCAACAAATTCGACATTGTCAAGTTGTTTGTGGCCCTCTGCCCCATTTAAGTTTCAAAATGCGGCGCTTGGTGAAAAACATTTGGACACCCCTGGTGTAGAGGGTCAAAAAATGTGTTTCTTTTGTGTAAATTTTGCATAAACTTTGGATGGAATGCGTGTTCCTGGTGTGATATACCTTTAATGTTATTCTCAATAGATTTTTCAACTTTTTCCTCCACAAATAGACACTTTATTGGTGTAAAATGATCGCTTATCAAGTTAGAACATTAGAAAATCATTAAAAAAGCTGTCATATTGAGGTGGCTGAGTGTTACATGAAGAAGATTCTAGGTTTGACTCCGGACTCGTTTCCTTCAACTCAAACTTCCACGATGTGTAAATCCTCCAGTTGTAGTGGTATTTGTCCTTGTGGTATTGAAGAATGGGTCAAACGCTGGGGACAAAACAGTCTATCTCACAGAACTGAATAAAACATCAGCACAGTTGTCATTAGTAAAATCCATATTTGATTTAAACTTTTCATAAAGAGCACAATTGGGCAATTTGAGGCTCGTGTTTTGAAGTTTAATGAGAAAAATCTTAATTTCCTGGTTTGACGATGACAATAAACCTTCTGATTCTGATTCTGGAGTGTATTTCATATTTAGTATATTTTTATAACATCGTAAACATCAATAAAGGAAAAAAAAGTGAAACTCCCTGCCGTTATTTACTCTCCACCCTCATTTACTGTGCACTTAATTTGTGAAGGAAACATCCGTTCAACTGTGAACAATCAACAGTAAATCCACTTTAGATTGGAACATTTTCAGAAAAATACGATCATTTAAAACCTATTAAAATGCTGCTAATTAAATGCATTTTCGATCTTAGTGTTTCTATCTATCATAATGAGACGACGTGAAAGGAATGTAAGATAAGTGTGAGGTGGTCCACAGCATCATACCCGCCCTGCCCCGCTCGCTCTCCTCTTATCAGTGCGTCTGTGCCCTCCTGATACTGTGTGCCCTCCTGATACTGTGTGCCCTCCTCCTGATACTGTGTGCCCTCCTCCTGATACTGTGTGCCCTCCTGATACTGTGTGCCCTCCTCCTGATACTGTGTGCCCTCCTCCTGATACTGTGTGCCCTCCTGATACTGTGTGCCCTCCTCCTGATACTGTGTGCCCTCCTCCTGATACTGTGTGCCCTCCTCCTGATACTGTGTGCCCTCCTGATACTGTGTGCCCTCCTGATACTGTGTGCCCTCCTGATACTGTGTGCCCTCCTGATACTGTGTGCCCTCCTCCTGATACTGTGTGCCCTCCTCCTGATAATGTGTGCCCTCCTGATACTGTGTGCCCTCCTGATACTGTGTGCCCTCCTCCTGATACTGTGTGCCCTCCTGATACTGTGTGCCCTCCTGATACTGTGTGCCCTCCTGATACTGTGTGCCCTCCTGATACTGTGTGCCCTCCTGATACTGTGTGCCCTCCTGATACTGTGTGCCCTCCTCCTGATACTGTGTGCCCTCCTGATACTGTGTGCCCTCCTCCTGATACTGTGTGCCCTCCTCCTGATACTTTGTGCCCTCCTGATACTGTGTGCCCTCCTGATACTGTGTGCCCTCCTGATACTGTGTGCCCTCCTGATACTGTGTGCCCTCCTCCTGATACTGTGTGCCCTCCTGATACTGTGTGCCCTCCTGATACTGTGTGCCCTCCTCCTGATACTGTGTGCCCTCCTGATACTGTGTGCCCTCCTGATACTGTGTGCCCTCCTGATACTGTGTGCCCTCCTGATACTGTGTGCCCTCCTCCTGATACTGTGTGCCCTCCTCCTGATACTGTGTGCCCTCCTCCTGATACTGTGTGCCCTCCTCCTGATACTGTGTGCCCTCCTCCTGATACTGTGTGCCCTCCTGATACTGTGTGCCCTCCTCCTGATACTGTGTGCCCTCCTGATACTGTGTGCCCTCCTGATACTGTGTGCCCTCCTCCTGATACTATGTGCCCTCCTCCTGATACTGTGTGCCCTCCTCCTGATACTATGTGCCCTCCTCCTGATACTGTGTGCCCTCCTGATGCTGTGTGCCCTCCTCCTGATACTGTGTGCCCTCCTCCTGATACTGTGTGCCCTCCTCCTGATACTGTGTGCCCTCCTCCTGATACTGTGTGCCCTCCTCCTGATACTGTGTGCCCTCCTCCTGATACTGTGTGCCCTCCTCCTGATACTATGTGCCCTCCTCCTGATACTGTGTGCCCTCCTGATACTGTGTGCCCTCCTCCTGATACTGTGTGCCCTCCTCCTGATACTGTGTGCCCTCCTCCTGATACTATGTGCCCTCCTCCTGATACTGTGTGCCCTCCTGATACTGTGTGCCCTCCTCCTGATACTGTGTGCCCTCCTCCTGATACTGTGTGCCCTCCTCCTGATACTGTGTGCCCTCCTCCTGATACTGTGTGCCCTCCTCCTGATACTGTGTGCCCTCCTCCTGATACTGTGTGCCCTCCTGATACTGTGTGCCCTCCTGATACTGTGTGCCCTCCTGATACTGTGTGCCCTCCTCCTGATACTGTGTGCCCTCCTGATACTGTGTGCCCTCCTGATACTGTGTGCCCTCCTCCTGATACTGTGTGCCCTCCTCCTGATACTGTGTGCCCTCCTCCTGATACTGTGTGCCCTCCTGATACTGTGTGCCCTCCTGATGCTGTGTGCCCTCCTGATACTGTGTGCCCTCCTGATACTGTGTGCCCTCCTCCTGATACTGTGTGCCCTCCTGATGCTGTGTGCCCTCCTGATACTGTGTGCCCTCCTGATGCTGTGTGCCCTCCTGATACTGTGTGCCCTCCTCCTGATACTGTGTGCCCTCCTGATACTGTGTGCCCTCCTCCTGATACTGTGTGCCCTCCTGATACTGTGTGCCCTCCTCCTGATACTGTGTGCCCTCCTGATACTGTGTGCCCTCCTCCTGATGCTGTGTGCCCTCCTCCTGATGCTGTGTGCCCTCCTCCTGATGCTGTGTGCCCTCCTCCTGATACTGTGTGCCCTCCTGATACTGTGTGCCCTCCTCCTGATACTGTGTGCCCTCCTGATGCTGTGTGCCCTCCTGATACTGTGTGCCCTCCTGATGCTGTGTGCCCTCCTGATACTGTGTGCCCTCCTCCTGATACTGTGTGCCCTCCTGATACTGTGTGCCCTCCTCCTGATACTGTGTGCCCTCCTGATACTGTGTGCCCTCCTCCTGATACTGTGTGCCCTCCTGATACTGTGTGCCCTCCTCCTTATACTGTGTGCCCTCCTGATACTGTGTGCCCTCCTCCTGATACTGTGTGCCCTCCTCCTGATACTGTGTGCCCTCCTGATACTTTGTGCCCTCCTGATACTGTGTGCCCTCCTGATACTGTGTGCCCTCCTCCTGATACTGTGTGCCCTCCTCCTGATACTGTGTGCCCTCCTGATACTGTGTGCCCTCCTCCTTATACTGTGTGCCCTCCTGATACTGTGTGCCCTCCTGATACTGTGTGCCCTCCTCCTTATACTGTGTGCCCTCCTGATACTGTGTGCCCTCCTCCTGATGCTGTGTGCCCTCCTCCTGATACTTTGTGCCCTCCTGATACTGTGTGCCCTCCTGATACTGTGTGCCCTCCTCCTGATACTGTGTGCCCTCCTCCTGATACTGTGTGCCCTCCTCCTGATACTGTGTGCCCTCCTCCTGATACTGTGTGCCCTCCTGATACTGTGTCTCATTACTTCAGCGTCTGCGGCTGGAAGTCATTTATACACACAAGAAGCATGTGCCACATTTTATGTGACAGGACTGACTTCTGTTGTGCTGCTGCTCTGTCTGAAGAATATATTTAGGTGTTTGTTTATTTATTTATTAAAATATCAGAGTTCCGTATTTTCCGTACTGGAGTATAAGTCGCACCAGCCAAAAAGTGCATAATAGAGAAGAAAAAAACATATAAGTTGCACTGGAGTATGAAATGCGGTTGCAAGTGTGAAAATAACAAATAATATCACATATAAGTCGCTCCAGGGTATAAGTATAAGTATATAAGTATAAAGTGTAAGTCGCACCCTGGCCAAAACTATGAAAAAAAGTGCGGCTTATAGTCCGGAAAATACAGTATATTTCAAACTGATTTTATTTGTTCTTCAACTGTGCCAGTTTTAGATACAAGGCCAATGTTCAGCTGATGTTCCCTTGGACACAACAATGTTATAAATCTCATAATTTTCATCAATAAAAGTTAGTAAATTACATACAAGTTTACCCACAATTTCACAATATCTCAGTTTTTTACATTTCTGAAATAGTAGATATTCTCCATTTCACACGTTTCACCTTTGATTTGTCCTTTGCTGATCAGATCTCCAGCTGCTCTGGCCCGTCTGTTTCCCCCTCAACCGCCCCAATAGTAGGTCAAGGTCAAAGTCAGGTCTGTTTATGAAGCACATTTACAAGCAGCCATCACTGCCCAAAGTGCAGCCTGGAAAAGTCCAGAATGATTTATCTCTGTCTTTTTTACACAGATGGATCAGTCTGGTCACTGTTTCCATCTCCGTGAGTGGTCGGCTGCTTAGCGTGAAAAAAGAAAGACAGAAAACATCAGAGCTGACGGAAGAACAACGCTCACTGTTTGTTGTGTTTCCGATGCATCGCAGAGATAAACAAATCTGATTGCACAGTTCTGTTTAAGTTTGGCTCGAGGCGTGACTGAGACCAGACTCGCTCTTCGCGTTGGACAAGATCAGCTCAGAGAATAGACTTTAAAACAGCTCTACTTTTATAAGTCTCTCTATGGCCTCACACCAGATTCCATCTCAGACTTGTGTGTGTCATACGAACCATCTCGGACTCTAAGGACCTCCAAGTCGTGAGACAGGCCCCGCCCCCGGCTGTGTTTAAATCCAAGCTAAAGACTGTTTTGTTTAGCCGCGCCTATGGCTAACATTATTTTAGCTGATTTTTAATATAAAATACCACATACAGTTTATTTTATTTATTTACTCTGACGTACATTGTTTTATATTTTTATAAATTGCATTGTGTTTTTATTTTTTTAATTGTGTTTTAAACATTGTAAAGCACTTTGAATTGCGGTTTGTATGAATTGTGCTTTATAAATAAATTTGATTTGATCAGTTTAAAGTACTAGCTGCTGAAGCAGTAGTGTAGTAGACTGTGTTGTATTTGTAAACGTGTAAAATATTTGTTGGAAGTGTATTTATTACTATTTTAAGGTTCTGTTGGAGTAGAAACCAATGCAAAAAATTAAAATGACTCTGCTCAAGTACTTACATTCTACTTAAACGACACACGTCTTTAAATCCTCCACATCTTCAATACATTCCGTTGATGATTTTTTGTTTTTGCTATTTGCCCCCAGCGGACGCGATCTCCACGGCGGCCCTGGCCCACGCCGTCTTCCCGCTGAACTGCCCGAACCCTCCCGGCGACTACGTGGTCCTGTACTGGAGGCCGCCGGACGTCAGCCGACAGAGCAGCGTCAAACTGGTGCACCAGTACGACCGCTGGAGGGGCACCACGCTGACCTCGGAGCTCAGCACGCGGCTGCGGCTGGCCGGACCCCCGCACAACGCCCGGGCCGGCAGCTTCTCCTTCTGCCTCACGCCCGGCCTCAAAGATGGCGGGCTGTACATCTGCGAAGTCTTCCACAACGACAACGCCTTCAGCCAGCGCACTCTGCTCACCGTCGTCAAGGGTACGTTTAACCAGCTCTGGGCTTTTTCTGTCATTTGTCGTATTCGGCGAGGCTTTCAAAACGTTAGCTGTCAATTTGTGTTTTTTTGTTTTGTTTTATTATTTAGGGATCCATGTTAGTCCCTGCGCTTTCAAAGTAAAAGACAGTTCACATAGAGCGCACTGAACACTTCACGTTCAATCATAAAGAGTCACGGCATAAATCGCACACGAGTCAGTCACCGTGCTTGATTTGCGTGAACAATCCAGCATAATCATGTATCGCTTTTAAAAAACAGTCTGATTCTGTATTAGTGTAATTTTAGAAGCTGATTTATTATAGTTCTGCTACAAGCTCAAGGAAATGTAAATTGGTTTTAGATTAATTGCACAGACTTTTCTTTGAACTTTAACAGTCACTTTACTGTATTTTTTCCCCCTGTTAATATTGGTTATTTTTATACATTCATTATAAATTGTTCTATTAAAGTTAATATTCATACAGTTCCACAGTTTCGACCCTGTATCAGCAGCTTTGTGGTTTGTCTTGATTGTCTTCACAGAGCAGTTCAGACTTGATGATTTTTGTCCAAAACACGATCTCATTCCTGTACTTTGTTGTTGTTGTTGTTGTTGTTGCTTTTAACAACGTTTCCTCTTCCCGCTCCTTCTCTGAGCCTCACAAAAACTATCGGTTTCAAATTTACCACATTTGTGACTTCAAAGAACGAAAGAAGATAGAAATTCAGAGGGTGCCCGCACCGTTTTAAAGTCTATAAATCATCGCCATACTCATTCTGAGCATTTCTGCACTCAAACTTGTTTATTTCCTCAATCCCCAATTCCCTCTGCTGCTCCGTCAGATCAGTGACTCTTGACTCACCGCTGCAGCTGAGTGCGATGTCAAGGCAGGTCTCAGAGGAACGGGCTGTGTCGTCGTGTCATGGTTCTGTTCCTGTGTCTTGTCAAAAACATCTAACCGGCTGCGCAAAGAAAACACGTTAAGATTTGTTTTAAAAAGCTATTACAAAAAGATGACCGCACAAACGGGACCACACTTTTCTGTCAAAGGTTTGTGGTTGAAAAGAGTTTGTGGTCAATTTAAATGGCGTGACATAATTAACATTTGCCATTGGTTTCTCTGTATTTTAATTACTATTTATTTATTGATTATTATTATCATTTTGTCTGTTTTTTAATATTTTTTTTAAACAATCGGCATCAGCTATGGAAAAGAAAACCAAGAAGCTGTGGTCCATCTCTACTCCGGAGGAAAATGAGCCTGTTTGAAGCAAAACCAAACTCTGAATGAATACAAGGAGAAAGCTTCGCGGCTGCACAGGCGGCTCTACAAATGCCAAATATTTAATGAAGTGGCTCCTTGTCTCGAATCAATATCTGGCACCGCGCTGACATTAAGATATTCATGTTCTTCACTGTTTCGCGAGCGACCTGAGCGCGGTGTGAACTACAACCCACCGTGTTCGCACACTATTCAGCCGCATTGGTTTGTAGTAATTGAAATGTCATGTATTTGCTCGTGGTTCTCCCCAAAGTGAGGATTTCCTTATCTGAAAAGCACCTTTTAAGCGCCACTTGAGGCATTGTCCCTGTTTTATGTCAAGGGCCCATCAAAGCAAATGCCAGCTAAAGTAAACAGCGACCCTTGACCTTATTTGAATAGCTGTGGACTATCTTAAACTAACACAATGCCATCCGTGATGAAGCAAATCCTTATCTCTGCGGTTGAAAGGCAAGTAAACCACAGCCTTTGAATAAAAAGCCCTATAGCGGAGCAATAATGTTCCCTTTTAATGCCCGTTTATTGGCTACTGGCCTGGAATAGCACCCAAAGGTAAATACACGACTCACCCACGGTCGGACCTGCCAATAAAGCCATTAAACTCGGCTAATATGAAACAGTACAAATCATATAAGAGTAAATTGGAGCGCGATGTCCCTGCTGGCGTTTGTCCTGCTGATAATTGTAAGTGGATTCTTGTGGTCTTTGGTCTTTTGCTTATCATCAGTGAGAAGTTGGAATTGAAAATGTTCTCTTTGTCATGCGTAAAATTGTAAAAGAGAGTGTTTCTGGGGAAAATGTTTTAAAAAATGCTATAGTTTGACGTTTACAAAAGAAAAACTACACCAACAACAATAGAAAAATGGATGACGAAGGTTAAAATAGGTACTTTATACAGTGACTAAACAAGTTTAAGTCAGTTTAGTAGTTAATTTATCATGGATGATACACATAAAACTATTGACATACACTAAATATATATATCTATCTAAAGAGGAAATATGTTTAAATGGGACGTATTATGCAAAATCAACTTTGAGCTCTCAACATTGTTACAACAGTGTTTCTTCATCATTAGTTTAATCAAAGGTGTATTTCGGTTGGTTCCTGCACGTTTGAGTTAATCCTGTATTGTATCGAGTGCTCAGAAAAGTCCTGTTTTCACCTAACCCACATCCCTGACCTTAGATGTGATTATTCGGGGTGGGAAATTAACACTCCGAGTGACACATGTAGAGTTCTAAAATGTAAATAAAAACATGTAAATGTAACATGTAAATCTGTGCTGCTTGTTACAGGGAAATGTTGCTGTGGAAAGGCGGAGCTTATCCGTCCGTAGGAAGTTTCTGTTACTAAACTGTTTTACATAAATATTGCAATTTACAATGAACAACATGTAAAATGATAATCTACTTATATTATACTTCAAACATGTGTCTTTTAAGTATTGGGCCTATAGTAGTAGTAGTAGTAGTAGTAGTAGTAGTAGTAGTAGTAGTAGTAGTAGTAGTAGTAGTAATAGTAGCAGTAGCAATAGCAGTAGAAGTTGCAGTAGCAGTAGTAGTAGTAGTAGTAGTAGCAGTTGTTGTAGTAGATGTAGTAGTAGTAGTAGTAGTAGTAGTAGTAGTAGTAGTAGCAGTTGTTGTAGTAGTAGCAGTTGTTGTTGTAGTAGTAGCAGTTGTTGTTGTAGTAGTAGTAGTAGTAGTAGTAGTTGTAGTAGATGTAGTAGTAGTAGTAGTAGTAGTAGTAGTAGTAGTAGCAGTTGTTGTAGTAGATGTAGTAGTAGTAGTAGTAGTAGTAGTAGTAGTAGTAGCAGTTGTTGTAGTAGTAGCAGTTGTTGTTGTAGTAGTAGTAGTAGTAGTAGTAGTAGTTGTAGTAGATGTAGTAGTAGTAGATGTAGTAGTAGTAGCAGTAGTAGTAGTAGTTGTTGTAGTAGTAGTAGTAGTAGTAGTAGTAGTAGTAGTAGTAGTAGTTGTTGTAGTAGTAGTAGTAGTAGTAGTAGTAGTACTTACAGTCCACTTTAAGTACGACCAACAGAAGGAGCCAATTAACATTTCAGCCTTTGTTTAATGACAAATGCAGTGATCAATTCAAAGTAATTACCAAACAGATGAAAGGATTTTAATTACAGTCGTCGTGCAGTTTATTGACATTTCTCTCTGAATCACAGGGTTTGAACAGGCTCCTCCTCTTTCACCTCATTATCTCAGAGTTTACTATTGTTTATGATGCAAAGGATGTGGCATACATTAAACCTTGTTGCATTATATTATTACATTAGCATCATTACATTAAAGGTAAACATGGCAGACCTTTTGTCCATTTGAAGTGTATGATATGTGGGTGTAATTCCTCATTCGTCCACTAGGCTTCCACTGAAGAAAAAGAAGTCATCTGTTTCATTTCGACTCATCCAGGGGTTAGAGTTAGAATCAGAATTCTCCAGACCACTCTATGCGGCAGCTGGAGTTAGCATGTTAGCATGTTAGCATGTCGGGAAGCTCAGAATACTCCAGACCACTCTGTGCGGCGGCTGGAGTTAGCATGTTAGCATGTCGGGACGCTCAGAATACACGAGACCACTCTGTACGGCGGATGGAGTTAGCATGTTAGCATGTCGGGACGCTCAGAATACTCGAGACCACTCTGTACGGCGGATGGAGTTAGCATTTTAGCATGTTAGCATGTCTGGACACTCAGAATACTCGAGACAACTCTGTGCGGCAGCTGGAGTTAGCATGTCAGCATATCGGGACGCTCAGAATACTCGAGACAACTCTGTGCGGCAGCTGGAGTTAGCATGTTAGCATGTCAGGGCGCTCAGAATACACGAGACCACTCTGTGCGGCAGCTGGAGTTAGCATGTTAGCGTCTCAGGGCGCTCAGAATACACAAGACCACTCTGTGCGACGGCTGCGGCTGGAGTTAGCATGTTAGCATGTCGGGATGCTCAGAATACTCGAGAACACTCTGTGCGGCGGCTGGAGTTAGCATGTTAGCATTTTAGCATGTCGGGACGCTCAGAATACTCGAGACCACTCTGTGCCGTGGCTGGAGTTAGCATGTTAGCATGTCGGGACGCTCAGAATACTCCAGACCACTCTGTGCAGCGGCTGGAGTTAGCATGTTAGCATGTCGGGATGCTCAGAATACTCCAGACCACTCTGTGCGGCGGCTGGAGTTAGCATGTTAGCATGTTGTGATGCTCAGAATACTCCAGACCACTCTGTGCGGCGGCTGGAGTTAGCATGTTAGCATGTCGGGACGCTCAGAATACTCCAGACCAGTCTGTGCGGCGGCTGGAGTTAGCATATTAGCATGTTATGACGCTCAGAATACTCCAGACTACTCTGTGCAGCGGCTGGAGTTAGCATGTTAGCATGTCGGGACGCTCAGAATACTTCAGACCACTCTGTGCAGCGGCTGGAATTAGCATGTTAGCATGTCGGGACGCTCAGAATACTCCAGACCACTCTGTGCGGCGGCTGGAGTTAGCATGTTAGCATGTTGTGATGCTCAGAATACTCCAGACCACTCTGTGCGGCGGCTGGAGTTAGCATGTTAGCATGTCGGGACGCTCAGAATACTCCAGACCACTCTGTGCGGCGGCTGGAGTTAGCATGTTAGCATGTTGTGATGCTCAGAATACTCCAGACCACTCTGTGCGGCGGCTGGAGTTAGCATGTTAGCATGTCGGGACGCTCAGAATACTCCAGACCAGTCTGTGCGGCGGCTGGAGTTAGCATGTTAGCATGTTATGACGCTCAGAATACTCCAGACTACTCTGTGCGGCGGCTGGGGTTAGCATGTTAGCATGTTATGACGCTCAGAATACTCCAGACTACTCTGTGCGGCGGCTGGAGTTAGCATGTTAGCATGTTGTGATGTTCAGAATACTCCAGACCACTCTGTGCAGCGGCTGGAGTTAGCATGTTAGCATGTCGAGGCGCTCAGAATACTCCAGACCACTCTGTGCGGCGGCTGGAGTTAGCATGTTAGCATGTTGTGATGCTCAGAATACTCCAGACCACTCTGTGCGGCGGCTGGAGTTAGCATGTTAGCATGTCGGGACGCTCAGAATACTCCAGACCACTCTGTGCAGCGGCTGGAGTTAGCATGTTAGCCTGTTAGCATGTCGGGACGCTCAGAATACTCCAGACCACTCTGTGCGGCAGCTGGAGTTAGCATGTTAGCCTGTTAGCATGTCGGGACGCTCAGAATACTCCAGACCACTCTGTGCAGCGGCTGGAGTTAGCATGTTAGCCTGTTAGCATGTCGGGACGCTCAGAATACTCCAGACCACTCTGTGCGGCAGCTGGAGTTAGCATGTTAGCCTGTTAGCATGTCGGGACGCTCAGAATACTCCAGACCACTCTGTGCGGCGGCTGGAGCGTTTTCTAAAGTACAATTACAAAAATATCATTAGACACTAAAACTTTTATCAAAAATAGATCATTTGATTACGTATCGACATTGAAAAACAACTCAATTAAGTGACTATTGTTTTGTGGGTTTTTGCATCTTCGTGCTTTCCAAATCACTAATTGGTTTTCCTATCAAACTTTTTCTTTGGCATCAAAATCTAGTTTGAAATGTTGTTATTGTTTAGTCGTGTTTTGCCAACGTTAAACAAAACCTGAAAAATATGCAATATAAGAAGATGATAACGTGAATTAACAATATACACACATTATTATGGTTTTATTTGTGTTTTTAATGTACTTCCGTTTATGTTTAGTCATTATTTATTTCTGATGTTTAAATAAGCTTAAGACATAATGTGTGTTTGAAATAAAATAGTTTGATTTGAAAAATAGTTTATTGCAGTCAAAACAAGAAAAATAAAACAATCAAA
>NW_027315945.1:34516925-34621925 GCF_026437365.1 Eucyclogobius newberryi | reverse complement strand
GTTTAGGTGTTGGTTTTTCAACATAAAAGTCCATTTGAGTTTCACGTCATGTGTCCAGTTGGTGAGTGTGATTTGGTGAAATACGGCACTTTTCTAATGCTGTAATTGTTATTTAATGTTAACTTGTTTCTACGTAATGGAACTTATTACCGAATGATAAAAACAGTTAAACGATTAATCAGACCTGGTTTAGAACTGGTAATGTTCAAAAAGCTAAATATTTTCTTGGTGTGAAAAGTACGTGTCATCAAATCTTAAGATGGTTTGTTTAAAATAATGAATTGTTATGTTGCAGCAGCTCGTTCACAACAAATGTATAAAACTGGGATAAGCACAGACCAAGCACAGTCTAGAGGGAAAATACATGTACTCATTTCATTATTTAGAATATCACATCAATAACGTGTTTATACCGGGGGGTTTAGCCGATGAATATAGTATTTATAGTATTTTACTCGCACTGTGAAACTGGGGTTTAATTGTAGTTTCTTTATTTCAAAAACTGTTTTATGTAGGTTACAAAAGTAATTTCCCCACAAAGATGAATAAACGTAAGTCTGAATACTGTGATATACCGTATTTTCCGGACTATATGTCGCACCATTTTTCATAGATTTGGCCGGGGCGAGATTTATACTTACATTTATACTTATATACTTATACTCCGGAGCGACTTATGTGTGATATTATTTGTTATTTTCACACTTGCAACCGCATTTCATACTCCAGTGCGACTTATATATGTTTTTTTCTTCTTCTCTATCATGCACTTTTTGGCTGGTGCGACTTATACTCCAAAAAACACGGTACAGACATTTTATTTTTCATTATGTACTCTTAAAAACCAATAAACATAAAGTACATTTTAGCTCACATATCATATCTATCACATGAAAAAGGCGTGTATAAAAGTGAGGGAAGGACTCATTGTGCTGTTTATGGTGTCAATGTTCATGCCAAACGATAAAATACTCCTAAAAACGCTCAAATTTGACTTCACGGCTAATCCTTCTGTCCGTCTCTCTTCTGTCCGTCTCTCGCAGTGAAGGTCAAGCGGTCGTCCAGGGAGCTGGAGCTGGACTGCAGGTACTCGGAGCTGTCGCAGGTTCAGACGGCCGTTTGGCAGCACGAGAACGAGAGCGTCCGGCTCCGCATGGACAGCGGGAGCCTGGGCTCCGTCACCACCTCCGTGCCTCTACCTGTGCGGGCGGAGACGGCGGGGAACTACACCTGCGTCCTGCTGCTGAAGAACAAGCAGATGGTGAGGGCCGTCTACACCGTCGGCCTGCCCCCCGAGCACAAAGTGGAGGGTGAGTGTGTGTGGGACGCTAATGACACGGTACTTTCACCTGACCAAAACTCCACTTCACAATAATACTACTCGTGTCGAAGTACAAAGTAGTGGTGATCACACAAAGTACTCAAGGAAATGCAGAAACTGTCTGGGCATAACATCTAAGTTAAAAATATGCAGGTAAATTAATTGAAAGGACAAAAAATAAATCTTATCTAAAGGAGTGGTGTAAAAAAAACAAATACAAATTCAATTAAATTCTATTTATTTTTGTAACGCCCAAAATCACAACAGCAGTTGTCTCGGAGGGTGACAGTGAAAATCATATCATTTCATCATTAAAGCCCCACCGTGTAACTTCATATATATTTATCTTTATGTATTTTATGTATTTTATGTATTTTATTTATTTTATTTATTTTATTTATTTTATTTATTTTATTTATTTTATTTATTTTATTTAAATTATTATTTGTATATTTACTTTATTTATGTATTTATTTATTTATTCATAACATAAAACCCCAAAACAGACAGAGAGCAGATTTTAAAATAAAAATAAAAACAGACATCAACTACACAAGTAAATTCAATTTAAATAAAGGTCCCCTTTGGTCCATAGTCGGGTCAAATTTGTCCGTTTCCAAATTAAGTTTGAATGTCATTTTTCTCCATTTGCCTGATGTCTGTTCTGATGTCAGTCCCGTCCTTGATCGTCTGTAACGTTTGTGTGTTTCTATGTGATTTTATTGCACTAAAATGTATACAAACCTTACTGTGAGCGGGCTTGCATGTCCGCAGATCTTACCTGGCCTGGAGGAGGAGCCTGTTTGTTGTTGTTTCCATGGAAATGTTGTTCTTTTAGCTATAATCAATCAATATAAATGTATTTATAGAGCACATTTCAAAGTGCTGTACTGCCATAAAAAACACAATAAAAAACAAAATACATCAATAAAACCATAAAAAACTAATTAAAATACATTTAAAATGATAAAATGCAGATAAAAAAAAACTCCCTCAGTCATAGAAACAGCAGAACTAAATAGTGTTGATCTTGGATTCAAACATAATATTCCACAGTGGCATAAACAGAACAACATCCATCTCCATAAAGAACGTTCTGAAGTCCTTTAAATGTGTGAGTGTAACAATAAAGCCACACAGCGAGTTATAGTTATAGCACACAATTGGCCTTTTTAGATTCAACTTTTTAACTAGACTTTAAAAAGTCTAGTTAAAAGAAACAAGTAAGTATTTTATAAACTGACTTTCAGACTAGAAAAGATCATTTCATTTAGTTGACATCAGGCTTTTGTCCCTCAGCTTTCACGCAAATAGAAATGTACCGTATTTTCCAGACTATAAGTCGCACCGGACTCTAAGTCGCCAAAAAATGCATAATAGAGAAGAAAAAAAACATATATAAGTCGCACTGGAGTATGAAATGCGGTTGCAAGTGTTAAAATAACAAATAATATCACATATAAGTCCCTCCGGAGTATAAGTATATAAGTAGAAATATAAGTATAAGTCGCACCCCGGCCAAAACTATAAAAAAAGGTGCAACTTATAGTCTGGAGAATACGGTATGACTAGAGTCGGAGTAAAAGTACAGCCTCTGAACACTACTCCAGGAAGTCCAATTTCACTAAAACGCATGCAAATTAACTTGATGTAAATATAGGCTAACTGAGTATTACCCCGCCCTGACGAGCGTTGCCCTGGCGACCACCGTTTGCCACGAACAAGAGAAAGTGCTGTGATAAACGCTGTGGAGTACAAGGTCAGGACATCTACGGCGAAAGAATCAGAAAAAGCTTTATCTCTACTGTCAGTGAATAAGAACGAGATCCACAAACTGGGAACTTTCTTCGGTGAAAAGGTGCAACATGAAACATAACAGCGAAATATAAATAGTAATAAAAGGGGGGATTGCTGTAGCGGTGCGGGAGAGATCGTATTGATTACCTTTTCACATGTTTTTCACGCCTTCCTAAAACATTTGCGGTGTCGTTTTAAGCGTGTTTGGGGCAACAAAAACACTGTACTGTATTGATTTGTTTGAGCAAGAGACTGCCGCCCGACTTCCCGGTGAATAGGTGAATAGTTCCTTCTTTGAGTGCAAAATAGAGGTGGAAAAGCTGTGTAAAAGGGTCTGTTTACCCTTTAAATGAGCCCATGTAATGCGTCTTAAGTGTACGAGAAGTGAAGCTGCGGTCGTAAGGCAATGAGCCACGCGAGTACGTTAGATAATCCAGACCATATGTGAGCGTAAGATACACTTTCTGAGCGGGGAAGAGCTCTTGAACGGACGCCGTGTGTTCCACCTGCGCTTGTGGTCTGCACAAGGTCGTTAAAGGTCAAGTCCACTGTGTCTGAAGCCTGGACTCTGATGAAAGTACGTGTCAGCCTATTTATATCATATCTCTTCACGTGCCCCACATAGAAACGCCTCCGTTCAAATGACTGGAATTAAATCTAGGGCTACAACTGATCGTGACTACCGTATTTTTGGGACTATAAGACGCACCTTTTTTCATAGTTTTGGCCGGGGTGCGACACTCCAGAGCGACTTATATGTGATATTATTTGTTATTTTCACACTGACAACCACAAGAGGGCGCTCTAGGCTCTAAGCGACGCAGAAGAAGAATCTGCACTTCCTCTGGAGTTTGTGGAGTTGTTTAGAAGTGACACAGAGGAAGAAGAATTCAATGGATTTAGTGATTTGGGGTAAAACTGATGCTTTGCTAAACTTGTTAGCATGTTCTTTATGCTATAGTTATCTGAATAACTGTTCACATGTTACGTTAACATACCAGACACTTACCACAGTTCTGTCTGTGCCTCATGTAGCTGAAGGTGTTAGCGTTAGCATACGTACACCATGTTCTATAATCTGTTATTATTTAAATTGAATTTCAAGATTAAATGTCTGTTCTTGGTCTTGGATTTTATCAAACACATTTCCCCTCAAAAATGCGACTTATCTATGTTTTTTTCTTCTCTATTAAGCATTTTTCGGCTGGTGCGACTTATACTCTGGAAAATACGGTACATTAAGTTGTCTTATATATTAAGTCAAATTTTTTCACCACATTTCCACATTTATTTGCTCAAAAATGTATTCAAAAAGTCTCCGTGTGCAATACAAATAACTGTTTGACTAGTTGACCGCTAAAATGTTTTTTTTTTGTATTTAAAAAAAACAAAAAAACAAAACTCTTAAATGGATATTGCAGTATAAATGTTTAATGCCATGCTGTGGAACATTGTGATGTAGAATATTTAACTGGTTTTAATGTATTTCTGATTATTTAGCTTGAAATAAGAAAACAAAATAAATAAATAAAAATCATAATATTTAGCCCAATATTTTGTCCTAAAAGAGTCAGAAACATTGTGCAACAGTAAAATATTCTTGGTCCATCGAAGTAAATAACTAGTTAAATCCACTGAAGTTGCAGCTGCTCTTTGGCGTTTCCTTTATTCAGTTACAGGTGTTTTTACGGCTCAAAATGAAATGTAAAACTTGAATTCTGATTTTCAACATGAACATTTCAGGAAGTCAAAAGTTCAAGGCAAAACTGAAGAGTAACTCTAGATCTATGAAATGTCACTTTTCAAAATTCAAAACGTGCAAATGAAAACCTGCTGCTCGTCACAATGAACTGTCACTATGGAGACGTTCACAGTTCTGCAAAGGAAGTCATTATTAGCTTCCTGTTATGAAGCAGATTTGGATCGACACTGCGTTTTTACACAAACAAAATGTAAAATGACGATCGACTGAAGTTATAGTAAGAAAGTAAGTAAATTTTATTTGTATAGCACCTTTCACAGACAGTCACAAAGTGCTTCACAAAACACAGAATAAAACAATAAAAACACAAAAAACTTACAGTGAGCAATACATATACAACAATATACAGTCAAATCAGTTCGTAAAACAAATGCAATTAAAAGGCTTCGATAATGTACGATGGGACCTGACCATTTAAAGCTCTAAAAGTCAGAACAAGGATTTTAAACTGTATCCGGTACGAGAGCGGCTCCAGTGAAGTGCTTTGAGAATGTGTGAAATGTGGGCCCTTCTATTTGTGCGGGTTAAGATCCTCACTGCAGAGTTCTGGACCATAGTTTAATATTAAGTATCGTAAAAAGCATAATATGTCTCTTTAAGCTGAAACGGTGTCTAAGTTGAGCCCATAAACACACTATAAACACAAAAACACACTATAAACACAAAAACGCACTATAAACACAAAAACACACTATGAACACAAAAACACACTATAAACACAAAAACACACTATGAACACAAAAACACACTATAAACACAAAAACACCATAAACACACCATAAACACAAAATCACACCACAAACACACCATAAACACAAAAGCACACTATAAACACAAAAGCACACTATAAACACACTATACACACACCATAAATACAAGACCACACCATAAACACAAAACCACAATATAAACACAAAACCACAACATAAACACACCATGAACACACCATGAACACACCATGAACACACCATAAACACACCATAAACACAAAACCACACCATAAACACACCATATACACACCATGCACACACCATATACACACCATGAACACACCATAAACACACCAAAAACATAAAACCACACCATAAACACACCATGAACACAAAACCACACAATAAACACATTTTGAACACAAAATCACACTATAAACACACTGTAAACACAAAACCACACTATAAACACACTATAAACACAAAACCACACCATAAACACAAAACCACACCATAAACACACCATATACACACCATATACACACCATGAACACACCATAAACACACCACAAACATAAAACCACACCATAAACACACCATGTACACACCATGAACACACCATATACACACCATGAACACACCATAAACACAAAACCACAACATAAACACACTATAAACACACTATAAACACATTTTGAACCCAAAATCACACTATAAACACACTGTAAACCCAAAACCACACCATAAACACAAAACCACATTATAAACACAAAACCACACTATAAACACACTATAAACACAAAACCACACCATAAACACAAAACAACATTACAAACACAAAACCACACCATAAACACACCATATACACACCATAAACACACCACAAACATAAAACCACACCATAAACACACCATATACACACCATGAACACACCATAAACACACCATGAACACACCATAAACACACTTTAAACACAAAACCACACCATAAACACATCATATACACACCATGAACACACCATAAACACAAAACCACACCATAAACACACTATAAACACATTTTGAACACAAAATCACACTATAAACACACTGTAAACCCAAAACCACACCATGAACACAAAACCACATTATAAACACAAAACCACACCATAAACACACTATATACACACCATGAACACACCATAAACACAAAACCACACCATAAACACACTATAAACACATTTTGAACACAAAATCACACTATAAACACACTGTAAACCCAAAACCACACCATGAACACAAAACCACATTATAAACACAAAACCACACCATAAACACACTATATACACACCATGAACACACCATAAACACAAAACCACACCATATACACAACATGAACACACTATAAACACAAAACCACACCATAAACACACCATATACACACCATGAACACACTATAAACACAAAACCACACCATAAACACACCATATACACACCATGAACACACTATAAACACAAAACCACACCATAAACACACCATATACACACCATGAACACACTATAAACACAAAACCACACCATAAACACAAAACCACATTATAAACACAAAACCACACCATAAACACACCATGAACACACCATAAACACACCACAAACATAAAACCACACCATAAACACACCATATACACACCATGAACACACCATATACACACCATAAACACACCACAAACATAAAACCACACCATAAACACACCATATACACACCATGAACACACCATATACACACCATGAACACACCATATACACACCATAAACACACCACAAACATAAAACCACACCATAAACACACCATATACACACCATGAACACACCATATACACACCATGAACACACCATATACACACCATAAACACACCACAAACATAAAACCACACCATAAACACACCATATACACACCATGAACACACCATATACACACCATGAACATACCATAAACACACCATATACACACCATGAACACACCATAAACACAAAACCACAACATAAACACACCATATACACACCATGAACACACTATAAACACAAAACCACACTCTAAGCACACTATAAACACAAAATCGCACAATAAACACAAAACCACACCATAAACACAAAACCGCACTATAAACACAAAATCATATTAAAAACACAAAACCACACCATAAACACAATGAACACAAAACCGACTGAATACTTTAATATTAAGTACTATAAAAAAGACACCACATGACACCACATGACGCCTCGGCCCAGTGCGGGAGAATTATTTGTGTTTTTTATTATCGGAGGCTGAGGAGGATGTGACGGGCGCAAGTCTCCCCGATGCATCACGGCGTCAGGGGCCCACAGATCACCACGGGGGCCGCGGTAGACCGATGGCACTGGAGAGGATGGATGGTTAGAAGTTATAAACACGGAGCTTTATTGTTGCGGTGAAGAGGGCAGTGTTTGTGTGTTTAGAGCGGACGGGCTGCCCCTGCAGGGAAAGGCTTTTACTCAAGATCGAGATTTTCAATTTCAAATGGTCAATAATCAACCCGTTCTCGGTCAATAAAAGCGTGTGGTTTAGAAGCTCAGAAGAAGCCACGTTTCCACCGGTTCACTTTGGACCAGACGGCTAAAATCAGATACGAAAAGAAAATAATAAATATAGCCGCAAGCGGCAATGATCGGCCCTCGCCACGCCGCCGCCACACCGCCGCCACGCCGCAAGAGGAGGGGGCGCTAACGCGCCCCAATTGTCCTTTTATTACGCCTACTGCTGAATCTGTGACGCTGTCACATCTTCTCCCCTTTGTTTTACCATCAAAAAGCTATTTTATTTTGAATTCTTGGCAAAATGTGCGGCTTTGCCGCACAGACGCCGTGACTCTTTGAATGAAAATGTGGATAACTTTTGACGGTCCACCCCTGAAGATGAGTCTCACCAAATTTCAGGTTAATAGGGCTAACGCCCTGGGAGGAGTTTGTGAAAGTCTAAAGTGTAAACATGTTCTGGCGATTTCCCCATTGGAATAACATGAAAGGTTTCGGTCATCGTTACGGCAACGCCATAACAATTATGACATGGGTCTCATTGACTTTTTTGATGGGGATGCTAAAATTGAGTTGTGTGTCAAATTTCATATAATTTCGCAAAACTAAACATTTAACCTCCATATAAAATCTGTAGGGGGCGCTGTGGCGCCAAATGAATTTATTTCACTTCAAGTAGGTTTAGGGCAAAGAGTTTAACAACTGATTCTAATTTGACGCAATTCGGACTTTATCTGCGCAAACGGCAGAAATTTTAAATATGGGAGATTTCTGAAATTCTAGCTACAGTTTGCGGCTTCGCCGCACCGAGACCGTGAGAGGTATCAATGTAATTTGGATAACTTTTGATGTCCCACTCCTCAGTAGCATTTTCACCAAATTTCAGCTTTTTAGGGCCAACGCCCTGGGAGGAGTTCGTAAAAGTGCGACGTTTGGAAAAACTCCGAAGTCATGTTTAGCCATTTTTGAAGCAATATGGCCGACATTTGGTTGGGCGGACGGCGTTGCCGTAATAATATTTTTTACTTCTCTTGTCACCATCTACCTCTGCGCCAAATTTCATGATTCTACGATCAGATTTTTTTTGGGTCATTTCCCATCTCTCAATGCATTTTTGGTACATTTGGGGGCGCTGACGCGCCAATTTTTTTTATTTTAGAAAAGGGAAATAGCCAGAATGTAGAGAGGCACGATTTTTAGAGGTGTGAACATTTTTGTGACTTTTCGTCAATGTTCACTGGGTGAAAAATAGGGGGGTTGGTCCCGAGAAGAAGAAGAAGAAGAAGAAGAAGAAAGAATAATATTCCGATGCGAAAACAATGTTTCCCATTTTTCAAATATCATAAACTATACATTTTCGGAAAGCGCTCGCGCTTTCCTACCTCATGGTGTGGGTCCCTGGTCACTGACGGGTACTTTCGTTAATTTTGAGTGGGCTCCGCCCATTTTGTGTTTTTGGCCCTCTATACAGTAATAATGTTCAATTTTTGCATTACATGCTTATATGCACGGAACATGCAAGAGATGGGGAACGTATTCGTGAGCTACTTAGCGCAAATGAGTGCTTTATATGGGGATGACGACCGCTTCGCGGTCGTCATCTCAATGTAAAGTGCTCGTTTAGTGCGCACTTTTGCACGGGCTTCGCCCGTTTACAACGGTAATGTTCCATTTTCCTACTACTAATTAGTATGCACGGGGCGTGCATGAGTGAAGGAGTGCGTTAGTGAGTGTTTGGAAGTGGGCGAGCGCTTCGCGCTCGATTTCGTGCGCACTACGTGCGCACTTTCGCAGCCGTGCTTCGCACGGCCTTACGAGATTAATAGGCCTCTCGCCAGCTTGTGGCGCTCGGGCCTAATTACTCCCCAAACTTGATCGTGTGATTTTATTTCCAGTGAAGTTGTTATGTCGACATGCTTAGCAAAACAGAGCTAGCGAAGCATGTTGTTTCCTGTTTATCGTCTATTTGTGGGCGGGGCTCTCCCTGTGAGTAAGTTTCCTCCAGGTGCTCTACCAGTAAAACGTGTACGAGAGGCTCCTCCCCTCTGGGGCCAGATTCTGACTTTCCTAGTTAAAATGGTCACTCGCTTCAAAACCCCAAAAATATTATACTTCCTGTGCATAATGTATCAAACATCAGCCAAACCCAATGTCTGAGAAGATAAATACAAGCAGAAAGAGCTGATGATAAACCAGAAGTAGTTTCATGTTTACACAGCGCGACAAACCTGCCCCTGGATATATGGATTTAAATATACATAAAGAGATGCACCAAGAATGCTGCTGTACAAAATCACAAAATCCAGATACTTTGTCAAATGTTCATAATGTTCATAATGTCCATAACGTTCATAACATTCATAATGTTCATAATGTTCATAACATGGTTCTGTGGTTACCCCAAGCGGGGTAACCACAGAACCACAGAAAGAGGACAAACATGTCCGTAATGCCCTCTCAGCCTGTGGTTACCCCGCTTGGGCCCTCAACAGAGTGAAGAGAACCAAGAAGCAGGACAAAAGGGAAACTGAACAGAGAAGGAAGGGTGTTTCTATCCCTTATGTGTCTGGCCTGTCGGGAAAAACTGCAGAGAATTTTTAGACAACACGAAGTCCCTGTTTATTTTAAACCAGGAAACACTTTAAGACAAAAACTGGTTCACCCTAAGGACAAGTTGCCGACTCAAAAACAGAGCAATGTAGTGTATTCGATCCAATGCAGTGAAGAAAGCTGTAAAGAACGTTACATAGGTGAGACAAAACAGCCTCTACACAAGAGGCTTTATCAGCACAGAAGAAATACAAGTTCAGGACCTCAGAGTGCCGTGCATCTCCATCTTGAAGCCTCTAATCACTCGTTTGAAGACGGTGAGGTGAAGGTTTTAAGCAGGAGAAAAGATGGTTTGAAAGAGGAGTCAAGGAAGCTATTTTTGTTAAAAAAGAAAGACCTTCTTTAAACAGAAATGGAGGGCTAAGATTCAATCTTCCTGGTATCTTGTGATAAAATGTGAATATATGAGTATATTTCTGTGATATATTTTATCTGCATAATAGTGATATTTTATCTGCATCATTAGTCTAAGAGAAGAACGGGTGTGTGACAGCATTTGTTTGTGAAGGGGTCGTAAAGATGGGCCAAAGGATGTTTACCCTAGGGGGGGGTGATAACCCAGAGGAGTCTGGGTAATGTTTACCCAAGGCTTGATCTCTACGGAAAAATACCAAGTGCCTTGATGTGAGGCTGACCAATGAGAAATGTGACCCGCCTATTCCAGAATATCTAATAAAACCAACCAGCATGGGAAAAAACGAGGTGAGACGCGGGGGTGAGACGCAGGAGGGTCAGCCAGGCTCCTTACAACGGCCTGGCTGACACAGTCCCCGCGTTTTCTCCCATGCATGCCACACAAATGTCTGATGTTTCTGTGTCGTTTCATATTCTAAGTTGAATTATGTTCTCTGACTGTTAAGTAATAGCATTGATTCATGTGTAATTTCTTGACATATCTATAATGGTATACTGAACCCCTGGAAAGGTAGAGGACCAGGTATTTAGATGCTAATCAGGTTCTCAGGGTGGTTGAGCCAGGGTCTCACAAAGACAACGAGGATTCTAATAGCCCATTAAAATTCTGAATAGGCTCGGTAGATACAAGGGGGGAGTTTCTGTTGAAACAAACAACTCCTTCTACTTCAGGAAGGCTCCTCCCAATGGGCGGGTCTTACCACAGAACAGTATTAATATCGGAGTTCTCGATCTAAATTCTGTTATTGACAATGACTCTTGGATGAGAGTCGAAACGTCTATTTTTTCTAACTGAGTCCAGATGACTACAACTGAAGCTTTTTCTAACATTCATAATGTTCATAATGTCCATAATGTTCATAATGTTCATAATGTCCATAATGTCCATAATGTTCATAATGTTCATAATGTCCATAATGTTCATAATGTTCATAATGTCCATAACGTTCATAACGTTCATAATGTTCATAATGTCCATAATGTTCATAATGTTCATAATGTCCATAATGTTCATAATGTTCATAATGTTCATAATGTCCATAATGTCCATAACGTTCATAACGTTCATAATGTCCATAATGTTCGTAACGTTCATAATGTTCATAATGTCCATAACGTTCATAACGTTCATAATGTTCATAATGTCCATAATGTCCATAACGTTCATAATGTTCATAATGTCCATAATGTTCATAATGTCCATAATGTCCATAATGTTCATAATGTTCATAATGTTCATAATGTCCATAACGTTCATAATGTTCATAATGTCCATAATGTTCGTAACGTTCGTAACGTTCGTGACGTTCATAATGTCCATAATGTCCATAACGTTCATAATGTTCATAACGTTCATAATGTCCATAACATTCATAACGTTCATAATGTTCATAATGTCCATAATGTTCATAATGTTCATAATGTTCATAATGTCCATAACGTTCATAATGTTCATAATGTTCATAATGTCCATAACGTTCATAATGTTCATAATGTCCATAATGTTCATAATGTCCATAATGTTCATAATGTTCATAATGTTCATAATGTCCATAATGTCCATAATGTTCATAATGTTCATAATGTTCATAATGTTCATAATGTCCATAATGTTCATAATGTCCATAATGTTCATAATGTCCATAACGTTCATAATGTTCATAATGTTCATAATGTCCATAACGTTCATAATGTTCATAATGTCCATAATGTTCATAATGTCCATAACGTTCATAATGTTCATAATGTTCATAATGTCCATAACGTTCATAATGTTCATAATATCCATAACGTTCATAACGTTCATAATGTTCATAATGTCCATAACGTTCATAATGTTCATAATGTCCATAACGTTCATAACGTTCATAATGTTCATAATGTCCATAACGTTCATAATGTTCATAATGTTCATAATGTCCATAACGTTCATAATGTTCATAATGTCCATAATGTTCATAATGTCCATAACGTTCATAATGTTCATAATGTTCATAATGTCCATAACGTTCATAATGTTCATAATGTCCATAACGTTCATAACGTTCATAATGTTCATAATGTCCATAACGTTCATAATGTTCATAATGTCCATAACGTTCATAACGTTCATAATGTTCATAATGTCCATAACGTTCATAATGTTCATAATGTTCATAATGTCCATAACGTTCATAATGTTCATAATGTTCATAATGTCCATAATGTCCATAATGTTCATAATGTTCATAATGTTCATAATGTTCATAATGTCCATAATGTTCATAATGTTCATAATGTTCATAATGTCCATAATGTTCATAATGTCCATAATGTTCATAATGTCCATAACGTTCATAATGTTCATAATGTTCATAATGTCCATAACGTTCATAATGTTCATAATGTCCATAATGTTCATAATGTCCATAACGTTCATAATGTTCATAATGTTCATAATGTCCATAACGTTCATAATGTTCATAATGTCCATAACGTTCATAACGTTCATAATGTTCATAATGTCCATAACGTTCATAATGTTCATAATGTCCATAACGTTCATAACGTTCATAATGTTCATAATGTCCATAACGTTCATAATGTTCATAATGTTCATAATGTCCATAACGTTCATAATGTTCATAATGTCCATAATGTTCATAATGTCCATAACGTTCATAATGTTCATAATGTTCATAATGTCCATAACGTTCATAATGTTCATAATGTCCATAACGTTCATAACGTTCATAATGTTCATAATGTCCATAACGTTCATAACGTTCATAATGTTCATAATGTCCATAACGTTCATAATGTTCATAATGTTCATAATGTCCATAATGTCCATAATGTTCATAACGTTCATAATGTTCATAATGTCCATAACGTTCATAATGTTCATAATGTTCATAATGTTCATAATGTCCATAACGTTCATAATGTTCATAATGTTCATAATGTCCATAACGTTCATAATGTTCATAATGTTCATAATGTCCATAACGTTCATAATGTTCATAATGTCCATAACGTTCATAACGTTCATAATGTTCATAATGTCCATAACGTTCATAACGTTCATAATGTTCATAATGTCGATAACGTTCATAACGTTCATAATGTTCATAATGTCCATAACGTTCATAATGTTCATAATGTTCATAATGTCCATAACGTTCATAATGTTCATAATGTTCATAATGTGTCCATACGCAGTGGGTTAAGTACAGTTGAAGTGGTCGATAGCCGTCACACGCCGGAACAGTCTGTCCTGAGGAACAAATATTGTGTAGCTCTGCATAATAAAAACCCTCATCAGTTCAGAGAGGGAAGAAAAACCCCTCACACACAGAGCAATCTTTGTGTACTGCAGTACTCCAAATACTTCAACTGTCACGGAGCCTCGGCGAGTCCATCATCATCATCTGCAAAATGTTCAAGCAGTTCTCTCTCCCCACAAAGGCAGGGGCAACGGCAGGGATCTAAATCAGCCCCTGCCTCATTGAACCAGTCGAGCTGTGAATGAGGCGCGGCGGGGGAAACGGGGAATAAAGCGCAGGTAGAGAACAGACAAAAAGCCTCGTGTTTGGCTCCTCTCCGCCGCACTAGATTAACATAATTCATGCGCTGAAGCTGGCAAAAAGAACAGCGCGGGTCAAGCTCAGGGTCAAATACTGCCGGCGCGTTTCATTAGGAAGTCGCTCCGCATACTCGCAAATCAATTACACATAACAAAGCGCGTCGCCATTGATTATTTCCAGGCTTAAAACGACGGCTTTGGGGCGAAGGTGAAGTTTGAATGTCACGTCTCAAAAACCAACCCAGTCGGCACAAAGCTTCAAATCAATCGCGAATACTGTTATACTTTTGTGACTTTCCAGTTCTGAGTTTGTGTTATGATCAAATATGTCAAACGTGGTCTCGTACAATGTGTATATTTTAAAAGTACGTTCACGCTGACTTTATGCCACTGATATTTGAACAGTTTGCAGTGGGTTAAAGTGTTTTGATATTTAAAATGATGATGTACAAACGATAAATATTGACCCTTAAAAAATATCATTATGTGGAGATAGTCTTTATTGTGGCCGGTCAATAAATGATTAAGTGACAAACTATGTGTTCTGACAGCTCCCTCTAGTGGTGGCGTCTCCAGCTCCGTTTCCGTCGCCGCAGATTCACTATCGGAGAAACTTCTGATGCCGCCACCATCGGGCTCAGGACACAAGCACACCATGAACTATAAACACACAACCACATCAAAAACTATAAACACACAACCACATCAAAAACTATAAACACACAGCGACACCATGAACCATAAACACACAACCACATCAAAAACTATAAACACACAGCGACACCATGAACCATAAACACACAACCACATCAAAAACTATAAACACACAGCGACACCATGAACCATAAACACACAACCACATCAAAAACTATAAACACACAGCGACACCATGAACCATAAACACACAACCACATCAAAAACTATAAACACACAGCGACACCATGAACCATAAACACACAACCACATCAAAAACTATAAACACACAGCGACACCATGAACCATAAACACACAACCACATCAAAAACTATAAACACACAACCACATCAAAAACTATAAACACACAGCGACACCATGAACCATAAACACACAACCACATCAAAAACTATAAACACACAACCACATCAAAAACTATAAACACACAACCACACTATAAACTATAAACACACAGCGACACCATGAACCATAAACACACAACCACATCAAAAACTATAAACACACAACCACATCAAAAACTATAAACACACAACCACACTATAAACTATAAACACACAGCGACACCATAAACTATAAACACACAGCGACACCATGAACCATAAACACACAACCACATCAAAAACTATAAACACACAACCACATCAAAAACTATAAACACACAGCGACACCATGAACCATAAACACACAACCACATCAAAAACTATAAACACACAACCACATCAAAAACTATAAACACACAGCGACACCATGAACCATAAACACACAACCACATCAAAAACTATAAACACACAACCACACCATGAACTATAAACACACAACCACACCAAAAACTATAAACACAAAGCCACACCATATACACAAAACCACACTATAAACACACTATAAACACAAAACTACACTATAAAGAATAATGCACGGTACCAATTACTTTTGATACCATAAATAATATTAAAAACACACATTTGTAAAGACAATAAGACAAGACAGAGACTAATAGTAGTTTCTTTAAATTATAGGTCCAATATTGTCCTATTTATGGGATGTATTTTTCCAGTATTGATATGTGTTCTAACGTATATCCAATTTTATGATGAAAGACAAAAACAGCGCACAGAGAAGAGGAACAATAAAAACAAACAGGTGACGCTTGCACAACTCGTATTAAATGAACTCTGTTTGTTCTGGTAACTTGAACTAACCTTATCTTTATTGTGGTTCTTTCTATTTTGTAAAATGTCTGTTGTTAATTGAATCCAGTCCTTAAGAGTTAACATCTATTTTTTTGTAATGGCCTTTTGTTCCCGTTGCCACCAGTTCATTCCAAAGATATTCATCTATTGATTCTATTCTAGGGTTTTTTATGTCCCAAATACATTGTTTTAAACTTTGCAGTACTTTTCCTGCCGCTGACGTCACGCTACACTCGCCGTAAACTCCACAACATTAATAGAAATCGACTTAATGAAGCTTTTATTGCTGCTAATACGTGACCGCCTTTCAGCCTGACTCAGATCAAAGTGCGGCGGCGGCGGCGGCGGCGGATTTGATCTGGTTTTGATCTGTGGCGCTCTAAATCGGGCTGCGCTCCCCTGATGCCTCTGTGATGTCCTGTGGCAGTGTGGAGCGGGGCCCGTGTGGCAGTGTGGAGCGGGGCCCGTGTCAGGCTCATTATGCAAACCGACCTGACGGGTTTGATCACGTCCTCCCACATCTGCTCCACGGCTAATGCGTCCCGTATGCTGCGTCTGCTTCAATATCGCCGAGCGCCGTGTAGACCCACCTGGTGTTTGACATGTACAGCATTTACCAGTCGTTTGCTATTGAAGTATTTGTCCTGATTGCAGCTGTGAAGTGGAATACAAGGTGGAATACAAGGTGGAATACAAGGAAATAGATTTATATACTGGTGTAAACAGATTCTATATTAGCTGTTGACATCATCATCTCACTCAAGTTAGAAAAGTATTTGGGCCTCAAACTCCTGCCATGGACACAATAAATGTATACCTTTAGAGCAGGGCTATTCAATTGACGGCCTGCGGGCCATATCCGGCCCACTAAGCAATGTAGTCCGGCCCATCATGGTAAAATGGGCCATGGGACCATACTACCTGGTAAACTAAGATTGTCCTTAGTGCATTGTGTTATCTCTGTTCTTCAGTACTACTGTACTATGCTTTTATCAACTGAATCAGATGTTATGGTCATTTATATTTAAATATTGAAAACAGATACAAATGTAAATAAATTGGCGGTGATCAGATTGCTTTTGTCTGCCCCAGGGCGGCTGAGGCCACAGAAGTATCTAGACCTCAACAATGAATCAACTTTGAGCATTTTTGAGTGCATTGCAGATTAAATACATCAATGTTCTTATGTTATCATCTCAACCTAGTCGTTTGAACGTTGGTCCAAAGCCACGTTTCAGACCCTAATGCTCTCCGTAAAAACCCCAGATCCTTATCATCACCGGTCCTTCCTAAATTGATTTGTCAGTGTCTGGTTTCCTTTGTGTGTCCGTTCTGTCGCTCTGTCGTCTTTCTGGTGCGGATCCAGAGCGCCGTCTCCTCAGCCGTCCACATGCTTTTCACTCTGCCTGACGGAGCCTGGCTTTCTCTCCTTTTTATTCCCCTGCAACCGTCGCTTCTGATTGACAGCGGCATGATGCAAATGCCTGCAACGTGCCCAGTAAATCCCAATAAGTTTTTGTGTGTGTTTCAATCTGTTTAGAAAGATGGAAACAGAAAAGAGGTCGCGTCCACTTAACCCGGTGAAAAAGAGCAATTTTCAGAACAAAATGTCACTCAGCGTGAACAATTATACAGCACAATTGGGGCTTGGCTTTTCTGCTCGCTGGCCTCTGTAGCCGCTCGACTTTTCTTTTACGCGAAATAACAGCCAAAATGAAGTGTATTTTAAGTGTGACATGTGTGTCTTTGTACATATTATTTCTGGTATTAATTTATATTTATTTGCATTTCTCCAACTTATTTTTAGGATTGCAACTTTTTTCATAGATTTGACTTATATATGATATTATTTGTTATTTTCCCACTGACAACCACAAGAGGGCGCTCTAGGCTCTAAGCGACACAAAAGAAGAGTCTGCACTTCCTCTTCCTCTGGAGTTTGTGGAGTTGTTTAGAAGTGACACAGAGGAAGAAGAATTCAGTGGATTTAGTGATTTGGGGTAAAACTGATGCTTTGGTAAACGTGTTAGCATGTTCTTTATGCTATAGTTATCTGAATAACTGTTCATATGTTACGTCAACATACCAGACACTTACCACAGTTCTGTCTGTGCCTCATGTAGCTGAAGGTGTTAGCGTTAGCATACGTACACCTATTCACCATATTCTCTAATCTGTTATTATTTTAAACTGTATTTCAAGTTGAAATGTCTGTTCTTGGTCTTGGATTTTATCAATTAAATTTCCCCAAAAATGCAACTTATACTCCAGTGCGACTTATATTTGTTTTTTTCGTCTCTATTATGCATTTTCTGGCTGGTGCGAATTATACTCTGGAGCGATTTATAGTCCGGAAAATACGGTATAATGGATTTCCGTCATCATTGCTTACTCAGAGCTTTATATTGAAAGGTTTATGCATATTTGAAGGTTGTCGACTCACCCAAGTAGCTTCAGTTCTTTTGCAGTAGTAGAAGTAGTAGTATTAGACCCCAGAGTACTCATTTAACAATAGACTGTTCCTGTCAGTCGGCTTCAAACTGCTGAAATCTGCGCCGCAAATTCCCCTTTGCAATTTTCTGTTCCCTTGTGAAATTATGAGTATGTAAATATGTAAACATGTTTTGAAGGTACTGTATTTTTATAGCACACGTTAAAATTTAAATGTATTCTATTTATACTGGGGGTTTTCGCTGATGAAAGACAGATTTATAGTATGTTATTATCACCGCGATAGTAACATTTAACTGATTTATTTTGAAAACTCCCCTTGGGGATGAACCAACTCACTTCTGAGGGTTGAACCTCCGGCCTGTCGATCCAGGGGCAGGGTCTCTACCACCACACGAGGCAGTCAAAGATTTAAAAAAAACAAAAAAACCTTAGCAACGGTTTAATGGGGGCAGAAGAAGAAATGTCTCCACCAGATTTTACATTGCATTTCCCTTTACACCATCTCTTATCTGAAAACATTTCCAAACGTGACCGTGTTCATCCCTTTGAGGTAGTTAAAGTCTGAATCTAGACTCAACCAGGGCTTTAAAGGTGCACTACGTAACTTTTTGGTGCAGCGTGTGCCACCTGATTGTCTCCATGGAGATGTGTATGCTAACGCCACAGGACTGGATAAATATCATAACAGACATACGCAAAATGGAACAAATAACCTCAGGACTCAAGACAAATTTAAAAGACAATGGTCAAAATGGGACAATTATCTTGAGTAATTCCTCTTTGTGTATGTATATGTAGGTGAGAGGTACGTATATGTGTATATATATGAATATATGGCCGACTATGTGCACATGGGTGTAAATATATATATGTATGTGGGCGTTTATGAATGGATACGTACACCAATGAAATGTCTTTTTATTTATTTATTCTTTCAACTTTTGCTCCTAAAACTTAAGCCTCACCAAGTCTAGCACGCTCTTGAGTTTTTTAATTAGGCCCGAGCGCCACAAGCTGGCGAGAGGCCTATTAATCTCGTAAGGCCGTGCAAAGCACGGCTGCAAAAGTAGTGCGCACGAAATCGAGCGCGAAGCGCTCGCCCACTTCCAAACACTCACTAACGCACTCCTCCACTCATGCACGCCCCGTGCATACTAATTAGTAGTAGGAAAATGGAACATTACCGTTGTAAACGGGCGAAGCCCGTGCAAAAGTGCGCACTAAACGAGCACTTTACATTGAGATGACGGCCGCGAAGCGGTCGTCATCCCCATATAAAGCACTCATTTGCCCTAAGTAGCTCACGAATACGTTCCCCATCTCTTGCATGTTCCGTGCATATAAGCATGTAATGCAAAAATTGAACATTATTACTGTATAGAGGGCCAAAAACACAAAGTGGGCGGAGCCCACTCAAAATTAACGAAAGTACCCGTCAGTGACCAGGGACCCACACCATGAGGTAGGAAAGCGCTCGCGCTTTCCGAAAATGTATAGTTTATGATATTTGAAAAATGGGAAACATTGTTTTCGCATCGGAATATTATTCTTTCTTCTTCTTCTTCTTCTTCTTCTTCTTCTTCTTCTTCTTCTTCTCGGGACCAACCCCCCTATTTTTCACCCAGTGAACATTGACGAAAAGTCACAAAAATGTTCACACCTCTAAAAATCGTGCCTCTCTACATTCTGGCTATTTCCCTTTTCTAAAATAAAAAAAATTGGCGCGTCAGCGCCCCCAAATGTACCAAAAATGCATTGAGAGATGGGAAATGACCCAAAAAAAATCTGATCGTAGAATCATGAAATTTGGCGCAGAGGTAGATGGTGACAAGAGAAGTAAAAAATATTATTACGGCAACGCCGTCCGCCCAACCAAATGTCGGCCATATTGCTTCAAAAATGGCTAAACATGACTTCGGAGTTTTTCCAAACGTCGTACTTTTACGAACTCCTCCCAGGGCGTTGGCCCTAAAAAGCTGAAATTTGGTGAAAATGCTACTGAGGAGTGGGACATCAAAAGTTATCCAAATTACATTGATACCTCTCACGGTCTCGGTGCGGCGAAGCCGCAAACTGTAGCTAGAATTTCAGAAATCTCCCATATTTAAAATTTCTGCCGTTTGCGCAGATAAAGTCCGAATTGCGTCAAATTAGAATCAGTTGTTAAACTCTTTGCCCTAAACCTACTTGAAGTGAAATAAATTCATTTGGCGCCACAGCGCCCCCTACAGATTTTATATGGAGGTTAAATGTTTAGTTTTGCGAAATTATATGAAATTTGACACACAACTCAATTTTAGCATCCCCATCAAAAAAGTCAATGAGACCCATGTCATAATTGTTATGGCGTTGCCGTAACGATGACCGAAACCTTTCATGTTATTCCAATGGGGAAATCGCCAGAACATGTTTACACTTTAGACTTTCACAAACTCCTCCCAGGGCGTCAGCCCTATTAACCTGAAATTTGGTGAGACTCATCTTCAGGGGTGGACCATCCAAATTTATCCACATTTTTATTCAAAGAGTCACGGTGTCTGTGCGGCAAAGCCGCACATTTTGCCAAGAATTCAAAATAAAATAGCTTTTTGATGGTAAAACAAAGGGGAGAAGATGTGACAGCGTCACAGATTCAGCAGTAGGCGTAATAAAAGGACAATTGGGGCGCGTTAGCGCCCCCTCCTCTTGCGGCGTGGCGGCGGTGTGGCGGCGGCGTGGCGAGGGCCGATCATTGCCGCTTGCGGCTATATTTTTTATTATTTTTCTTGTTCTTCTGCTTTTTGAGCTCTAATTTGACCCCCTGAACATGCTCAAAAACTCACCAAACTTTGCCCAAAATTCAGAATCGGCGAAAATTTTTGTTTTTTCTGGGCCATTTTTTTTTTCGTAAAAAAATGGCGCGACAGCGCCACCGACAAAAGTCAAAATACATTGCGCCTATGGGAGACGCCCCGAGGTCAACTTTGGCGTAAAGCTACGAAATTCGGGACACGCATTCCTCTCGTGAGGACAAAAAAAAAAAAATATTGTGGCCACGCCCCCAGACTTACCCTATGGCCGCCATCTTCCTTTGAAAATGAAAACACGCTGTGTTAGCCATTTTGTTCACGTCAAACTTTGACGAACTCCTCCTAGGGCGTTTTGCCCACCGACTTCAAAATCGGCGTACGTCCTCTGGACAAGTGGGGCATCTAAAGTTATCCAATTTTTTGAGATACCTTTACCGGTCTGTGTGCGGCGCAGCCGCAAAGTTGGACAACTTATTTTGGAATATTGCAGATCTAAAAATTGCTCCCATTTGATCAAAACGAGTCCGATAAGGACCAAATTTGAATCAGTTGTTAAACTTTCAAGTTTGGACCAGTTTAGCATGACAAAATTGAAATGGGCGCGATAGCGCCCCCTACAGAGTTGCCTTTGAGTGAACATTGATGGACAAAAACTGGTTTTACACAAATGTTCTAAACTTTGCCCAAAATTCTATTTTGGGGTCCCGAGCAAAAGGCCAATCAAACTTATGCCTTAATTTTTACGGCGTAGCCGTAGCCATGACGGAAACCTCCCATGTTATCCCTATGGGAAAATTGCTAAATCTCTCGAATATCCACATTTTTCTGTTTCACACTTTAACGAACTCCTCCTAGTGCGTTTTGCCCACCGACCTCAAAATCGGTGTACGTCCCCTAGACAAGTGGGGCATCTAAAGTTATCCAAATTTTAAGGATAACTTTTACGGTCTCTGTGCGACGGAGCCGCAAACTTTTCCCTGAATTCTGACTATTTGGCCGATAAAGTCCGAATTGCGTCAAATTAGAATCAGTTGTTAAAATCTTTGCCCTAAACCTACTTGAAGTGAAATAAATTACTTTGGAGCCACAGCGCCCCCTACAGATCTTGTATGGAGGTTAAATGTTTAGTTTTGAGAAATTTTATGAAATTTGACACACAACTCAATTTTAGAATCCCCATCAAAAAAGTTAATGAGACCCATGTCATAATTGTTATGGCTTTGCCGTAACGATGACCGAAACCTTCCATGTTATTCCAATGGGGAAATCGCCAGAACATGTTTACACTTTAGACTTTCACAAACTCCTCCCAGGGCGTCAGCCCTATTAACCTGAAATTTGGTGAGACTCATCTTCAGGGGTGGACCATCCAAATTTATCCACATTTTTATTCAAAGAGTCACGGTGTCTGTGCGGTAAAGCCGCACATTTTGCCAAGAATTCAAAATAAAATTGCTTTTTGATGGTAAAACAAAGGGGAGAAGATGTGACAGCGTCACAGATTCAGCAGTAGGCGTAATAAAAGGACAATTGGGGGGCGTTAGCGCCCCCTCCTCTTGCGGCGTGGCGGCGGTGTGGCGGCGGCGTGGCGAGGGCCAATCATTGCCGCTTGCGGCTATATTTTATTATTATTATTGATTTTACTTTTATTTTTACTTCCCATATCGTTTGTTTTGCTTTTTTGTCTTTTTTTACCCCCTCTTCTAGTGCAATAATTGTTGTTGAGTTTGTGTATGTTTTATGTTCTGATGAAAAATAAAATAGTAAAAAAAGGAGATGTGTATGCTTTGCACCTGGCACTAAACGTATCCATCTTGCATTTATAGATGTTTTTCTCGCTCACAAATAGCTTGGAAAAACATTCTTACTCCTACTGGGTCTAATCTCTGCAGTTCTTATCGCTTTTGTCATTTTTTAATGTGTTTTTTAAAATATATTACACCTTTTTAAAAATCATGAAACATTTCCAGCCAAACTTCTGCCGACATCGTGGTAAAATGGAAGTGTTAATGTTGGTTTTTTCCTTCTCTTTTCTCTTTTGCAGTCGATGTCGCACGCCCCTCCTCGCTCCCCGCTCTCTCCGCCTTATTACTCGCCGTGCCCCTGGTTGCCGGGATCGTCGGTGCGTTTCTATGGCGACGGAGACACATCTCAGATCGCGGTGAGTCTCGGGGCGTTCTCTCTCCCGTCTTTGGTTCTTTTTTGACAGCGCTCCGTGTTCTGTCCGTCTCCGGGCCCCTGTCGGTCGGCTGACTCAGAGTGATGTCGACCGTGATGTCCTCCAAGGCTTGAAATGAAGCCTGCTTTTTTGCTCCCGTCTTTTTGTCTGGAAATACTGCTTTTTTTTTTATACAGAACGAAACGATGGAGACAAGAACGAGTGTTTTCAAAGTCACAGCATGATGTTAATTTAGTGACAAGATCCCAGTTCAAATTTGACAAGCGTGACTATAATCTTTTATTTGTTGTGTTTGAATTTGAATTTGATTTTAAATAACTGTAAACTAAACATATGAGTATCTTGTCTTATCCAACCACAACATCGTCTATAATTAACATTTTTTTTGCCAATTGACCTCTATTTCTATAGTGAAAACATTGGTAACAACAGTCATTAGCCATTCATTTACTTTTAATTTACTTTTACTCTATATAACAACAAATGTACGGCATCTCTAGTATGAAAGCAGCACCTTTTGTTTTGCAACCGATGTTTGGAAGAATACTTGTTTTGTTTTTTGAATGTAGTTACAAAATACTGAATACCTGCATTATCGTGTAGTTTGTTACGTGGTCCAATCAGAGTACAGTATTCTGAGTACTTTTACTTGCATTATATTCTAGTCTAGGAAAAAGTGATTAGGATTAAGACGGCTTTATGTTTGGAGACTCCATGTTTGGATGGAGCCGGCAGAGGTGGAGTCGGCGGAGGTGGAGCCGGCGGAGGTGAAGCTGGTGGGGAGAGATGCGGCGAAGGTGCTGCCGGGGGAGGTGGAGCTGGCGGAGGTGAAGCCGGCGGAGGTGAAGCCGGCGGAGGTGGAGCTGGCGGAGGTGAAGCCGGCGGAGGTGGAGCCGGCGGAGGTGAAGCCGGCGGAGGTGGAGCCGGCGGAGGTTGAGCTGGCGAAGCTGCTGTCAGGGGAGGTGCTGCTGGGGGAGGTGCTGCTGGGGGAGGTGCTGCTGGGGGAGATGCTGCCAGGGGAGGTGCTGCCGGCGTAGGTGGAGCCGACACAGGTGGAGTCGGTGTAGGTGGATTGACGTCCGGTCTCACGCTGGAGCTCACAGTAACTCTTTTCCCTGTATGAAACACATCTACATTAGGAAAGACAAGTGTGAGTCAGTCAATATCATCTGAACTTTGACCTCCCTGGTGACCCGCTGTGAGGCTCCGTTGCCCCCTTGTGGCGTCACCGACCCCCAGCTTGAGAACCGCACCCCTCTAGCGCCTTCAGCCCTCTGACTGTATCGACGGCCGCTGTTTCCAGGTGTGGAGCAGTCGCTGTCGGTCCGTTCGGGGGAGGCTGAAAACATCTATGAGAACCCGGACGCCATCAGACCGGTGATGCAATCCCTCTCTCCTTCCCTCTCTCCTTCCCTCTCTCCTTCCCTCTCTCCTTCCCTCTCTCCCTCTCTCCTTCTCTCCCCCTCTTTCATCCCTCCTGTGATTTTCGCCTCTGATTTGCAGTCTTCCTCCTCCTTCTGTCACTTGTTGTTCATTAAAAGTGTTTTGTGCGCTCTGCTCGTTTCCCCACAGGCTCCTCCCCAGGGTTCGGTCTACATGGTAAGTCACACCTTATTATACACCGAACGGAGCATTTCTTTCTTTCAACTCTACATTTATTTATACGCTTCTGCAAACAGGCCACGTATGAGCGAGATGCAACAGCGTGCGAGTGCGAACAAGACTGTAATCTGCAAGTCTCACAATTAAAACGGCGTCGTAAAGTGTTTCGCTGGTCATTTTCAGAGTTATTACTTGAAAATGAATGTAGAGAATGTTTTGATTGAATGTAGATATGCACCAATACGGTACCAGCACGAGATGTTTATTTCCTTGCTACAAAATAACTTCACAAATCTGGTCCAAATATGCTGTGAAGAAGCTGTTTCTTATTTAATTAAAGATGGAACAGCTTTGTATGAATAAAAGCTGAAAATAAACATTCTCCATTTAACTCTGGATGGTTCAGAGTAAATGTTGTGGATCATTGTCAGACGCTGCGTGTGCCCAAAACATGATTCAAAATGGATTAAAAGACAGCAATATGTTTTGATACCTCAGTCAGTATCAATATATATAGATATTTTGGTACTGATCTGCCAAGTCTAAATCTGGACTAAACCGGGGTCAAACCAGGACCTAAACCTGGACTAGAACAGGACCAAATCAAGTCTACATCTGGACTAAACCAGGGTCAAACCAGGCCCTAAACCTGGACTAGAACAGGACCAAATCAAGTCTACATCTGGACTAAACCGGGGTCAAACCAGGACCTAAACCTGGACTAGAACAGGACCAGATCAAGTCTCGATCTAGACTAAACCGGGGTCAAACCAGGACCTAAACCTGGACTAGAACAGGACCAGATCAAGTCTACATCTGGACTAAACCGGGGTCAAACCAGGACCAGACCAGGACCAGACCAGGACAGGAGCACTGTTAAAATGTCCACCTTGCTTGTGGCCCACTGTGACCCTTTGGAGCCCCCTTGTGGTGGCACCGAGCCTCATTTTGAGAACCAGTCAGTAGAAGATGGCCTCCTCCTCTCCCATATCTGATGCTTGCATCATTTTAACAAAACAGAAGTATAACATTGCTGTACTCCTAGTTCCAAGACATTAAACATGCTTGTATATTTAGTCGTGACCCATCCGACTGTGCGGACTCTTGACTTCCCTCCTTCCCGTCGCTGTCAGTAAATATGTCTTCCTCCCCGGTCCGTCAGTGCCCAATCCGCTCAAGCCGACGCTCATGAGCGCCGCCCGCCCTTACATTAGCAGTATTAACAGATCAATCTCATTACACACTGGAGGAACATTAATCTGGCTTTGTACCACGGATCCTCGTGTTTACCCTTTTGTCTTGCCAGGATCTGAAGCCAAGAGGAGAGGACGCCGTCTACAAGGAGCTGGAGCGGTGAGCAGAAGGCGTTGCATCACCTAAGTCTGTGTGTGTCTGTGTGTGTTTGTGTGTGTCTGTGTGTGTCTGTGTGTGTTTGTGTCACTCGAGTGTCCCTCAAAATCCACTGTTACACTCCTCGCACTCACAAACATTATTCTATTCTTCTATAATAACGCACGGAAGCTGCAGCGGCGGCGGCTTCGGTTGGTTGATCGCGTTTGGATTTCACGCTCTTTCAACACTCGTGACGTCCAACACAAACCTCATCTTGCTCATCCCCAACGCGCCTCGTCTCTCGTTTGGGTTGCCAGTTCCTAAAGCCGGTTGGTTTGAGCCTATATGGTCCCGAGAACCTTCAGCGTTCTGTCATGAATCAGTGCGAGTGCGGCCTGCGGAACACTTGGATGTGTCTTCTAGCGGCAGGTGAAGGCAGGTGAAGGCAGGTTCAGAAAGAGCGCAGACTACACACGGTTCCTTTAAGGCGTATACGTTGAAGCGTTCCAGGCAAAACAATGACATACGTTATATAGTGCACCTTTAACCAGCAAACCAGGAAGACCAGGGACCAGGAAGCATCGACAAGAGGAAGAAAAATGCTCAAAGTCTAAACCAGAACCAAACCGGGAACCAACTACCGTATTTTCTGCACTATAAGGCGCACTTGAAAGCCTTTAATTTTCTCAAAAAACGACAGTGCGCCTCATAATCCAGTGCGTCTTATATGGATGAATTCTGGTTGTGCTTACTGAGCTCGAAGCGATTTTGCGTGGTACACGTTTTGTTTGGCTTAATGCGCTTTATAATCCAGTGAGCCTTATAGTGCGGAAAATACGGTAAGCCAGAACTCATATGCGTATCGCTGAAATAATCTCCCTTTTCCACTGCGTCCCGCTCGTCACGTCTGTTCAAAGCCGCAGACTGACAGACGTTGCACTTTTGCACCGTGTGTTGTTGTTGCGTGGGTTTTTTTTTGTTTTAGGTGAAACATAAAAGACGAGGACGGGAGCTGAGGATGTTTGTCTTCTCGCTCCGCTTTTCAGAGACGAGCCGTGTCAGAGCTGATGGTCATCCCACATGTGATCCTGCACCAGCTGTCACAAGTCATCTGGTCCCAGGAGCAGAGGAACCACACGGCAGACAAAAGACCTGACCAGGACCAGGACCAGGACCGGGACCGGGACCGGGACCAGGACCGGGACCAGGACCAGGACCAGGACCAGAAGAACAAAAGACCTGACCAGGACCAGGACCGGGACCAGGACCAGGACCATGAGCAGACCAGGACAAGACCAGGACCAGGACCAGAAGAACAAAAGACCTGACCAGGACCGGGACCGGGACCGGGACCAGGACCAGGACCAGGACCATGAGCAGACCAGGACCAGGACCAGGACCAGGACCAGGAGCAGAAGAACACCACAGCAGACAAGGACCAGGACCAGGACCAGGACAAGACCAGGACCAGGACCAGGACCAGGACCATGAGCAGACCAGGACCAGGACCAGAAGAACACCACAGCAGACAAGGACCAGGACCAGGACAAGACCAGCACCAGGACCAGGACCAGGACCAGGACCATGAGCAGACCAGGACCAGGACCAGAAGAACACCACAGCAGACAAGGACCAGGACCAGGACCAGGACCAGGACAAGACCAGGACAAGACCAGGACAAGACCAGGACCAGGACCAGGACCAAAACATTGAGGCTCAAACTCCATGTTGCATTGTATAAAATCATTTAATCTTTTTGGGATGCAACCTTTTTTTTTGGGACCTTCACTTCAATGTTATTTTACAGTTTTTCATTGATTGCTTCCTTTGATTATTCATAATCACTTTCAGTTTTTGTGTTTATAACTCCAAGCCAATTTCATTTGTTATTTCTCATTTAGTTGTATTTATTTTACTCGCACATATGCTATTTATACCTTATTTGACACAAATGTTGCAATATTTTGCTATATTAATCATTTTGAATTGTATTACCATTTATTCTGGCTCTTAATTTCATCATTGTTGTATTTTCTAACTTTGTGTTGTAGAAATAAACAGTTTTGTAAAATTGTGAGACTGCTGGTTTTTATTTTGGGCTCTATAAAATAAATATATTTGAATTGATATTCCAAAATCATCCAACCAATCCAACTAGAATATTAAATAAAATATACAGTTAGTCAAAGTCTTTTGCCCTGTTTTTTAAGTTTTAGTGTATTTGTTGTAAGCCTGTTAATGTGCTATAAATAAAAAACACCTTTGACGTTGCTTTAATTATTATTTGTAATCAGTTTCGTTCTTTTGAAATCAAGTAATAAAAAATATAGATTGATCATAGTTTTACTTCCATTAAATTGCAGATTGTGAAGAATTAAAAAAGAAAGATAGAGGGGAGAGAGTAAGAGACCTTATTCTTTAGACTAATCTTTAGACTTTATCATTTAGACTAATCTTTAGACTTTATCATTTAGACTAATCTTTAGACTTAAACCTCACCCTCTGAATTAAACCTTGTTGCCTTCGCTTCGACCCGCAATACAGTACTGCATTTCGCGCTTTCAGCTTCTGGCCACTCCGGGCTCCCGTAGCGTAAGAATGGCCGGCTGGATGTGGCTCCGGTGTTTGCTCGGGCCTCATCTGCAACGAATTCACCGCGCACCGGACCCGTCCCGACCCGACGGCAGACCGGGGAGGAGGGTACGTGTATTTACTCTGCTCTGCGGCCGTCTGCGGGGGGCAAACTGCTACAAACGCGCCCGGGTTTGACGTGCGAAGTGCCGCGGCGGCTACGTAGCGGCCCCGGAAGTGTCGGTTGTTGTTACTCTTCACCATGGATTTATTATATTATATTACTCTTCACTGACTGACAGTCTGTTGTTTTCTATATTCATATATACAAATCTGATATACATTTGCATATTTTTGATGCGGTTTATCTAATGGGTTTGTTTAACAGCTCGAGTCTTATCTGCAAAGGCATTGTAATGTTTGTTAGCTCGTATGCTAATGCTAACGCGATGTAAACACTCGTCACATTCACGTTGCTGTCTCTGAAGGTGAATGACAATAACAAAGAGTTCACGGGGAAATGCAACTGTGCACAAGTTAAACAATGTACCGTGACACTGAATAGACTTAATTAAAGATTATAATATGTATGAGAGCGTTTGTGACCTTCTTTATCATCTGACGTAGTGTCCTGACCCTGGAGTACTGAGCTGAAGTGTGTTGTCGTCATGTGGATTCAAGCAAATAAGTTGGTTTAAAAACTATATCCACGATGTCTTTAATTTGATCACAATTAAATAGGTTAAATCAGAACCAGAAAATGGGTTGTCAATGTATGTGAACATGGGAAATTTTCTCTGGCCATGTGCTGCAACATAAATAATTAGTAGTAGTAGTAGATATGTCGGTGTAATCCCTCATTCGTCCAGGCGTGTTTCATAGTAGAAAAAGCTTCAGTTGTAGTCATCTGGACTCAGTTTGAAAAAATAGACGTTTCGACTCTCATCCAAGAGTCATTGTCAATAAAAGAATTTAGATCGAGAACTCCGATATTAATACTGTTCTGTGGTAAGACCCGCCCATTGGGCGGAGCCTTCCTGAAGTAGAAAGAGTTGTTTGCTTCAACAGAAACTCCCCCCTTGTATCTACCGAGGAAACCTACACACACGGACCAGTATCTGCTCTTTGGTTCCAACCACCCACTACAGCACAAGCTGGGTGTGATCAGAACCTTACAACACAGAGCTCAAGGTGTGCCCACCAGCTCAGAGGGCAAGAAGAAAGAGGAAAAACATGTCCGAAATGCCCTCTCAGCCTGTGGTTACCCCGCTTGGGCCCTCAACAGAGTGAAGAGAACCAAAAAGCAGGACAAAAGGGAAACTGAACAGAGAAGGAAGGGTGTTTCTATCCCTTATGTCTCTGGCCTGTCGGAAAAACTGCAGAGAATTTTTAGACAACACAAAGTCCCTGTTTATTTTAAACCAGGAAACACTTTAAGACAAAAACTGGTTCACCCTAAGGACAAGTTGCCGACTCAAAAACAGAGCAATGTAGTTTATTCGATCCAATGCAGTGAAGAAAGTTGTAAAGAACGTTACATAGGTGAGACAAAACAGCCTCTACACAAGAGGCTTTATCAGCACAGAAGAAATACAAGTTCAGGACCACAGAGCGCCGTGCATCTCCATCTTGAAGCCTCTAATCACTCGTTTGAAGACGGTGAGGTGAAGGTTTTAAGCAGGGAGAAAAGATGGTTTGAAAGAGGAGTCAAGGAAGCTATTTTTGTTAAAAAAGAAAGACCTTCTTTAAACAGAAATGGAGGGCTAAGGTTTAATCTTCCTGTTATTTATAATGGGTTACTGAACCCCTGGAAAGGTAGAGGACCAGGACAAGGACATTCAGATGCTAATCAGGTACTCAGGGTGGTTGAGCCAGGGTCTCACAAAGACAAAGAGGTTTCTAATAGCCCATTAAAATTCTGAATAGGCTAGCTCGGTAGATACAAGGGGGGAGTTTCTGTTGAAACAAACAACTCTTTCTACTTCAGGAAGGCTCCGCCCAATGGGCGGGTCTTACCACAGAACAGTATTAATATCGGAGTTCTCGATCTAAATTCTTTTATTGACAATGACTCTTGGATGAGAGTCGAAACGTCTAATTTTTCAAACTGAGTCCAGATGACTACAACTGAAGCTTTTTCTACTAGTAGTAGTAGAATATACAATACAAACATGTAGAATTCAAACAGAGTAACTAATAACTATCAGTGCAAATAATGTAGAGGAAATAAAACTGTCATTATAATTAAAATACTTATATTTATTATACTAATATAATTGGTCCAAACATATTTAACGACCTGCAGTAGTTATGGCAGTCGTCAGAAATCGTGCAAATCTTTTCCTCGATAATCTTCTTGACCTTTTCCTGAAAACTGTGGTTCTCCCACTTGCCTTTCTGCCCGTGATGTGATCCAGTGACCGACAAAAGGTCTTTAAAAGTCTTCAAAGCACAAAATCATCAGGTTGGTCAAGTGTGAAAAACAAAACTCGTCCGTTAATTGTTTTTTCAGAAACATTTCGTCTCAAAGAGAACTTCAGACTGTGTTTTAACTCTCTGCAGTTCAGCGTCTTCCACATGATAAACACTGACAATATGAATGAATTAAAACATATAATTGGAACATTGTATACAACAATAGGAGGATATATTTATTGAATATCTAATTAAGATTCAAATAATTAAATACAAATGCAAACAATATTTAAGTATTAAAACCCAGCATTTAGGACGTACATCATTTATACATTTTGAGCATGTAATCTTGAAATGCACATGTAATCTTTTTTTTTCAAATTGGCTATACTTTTTGGAGTTTATTGAGCACAGTTTCAAAAGGTATTGGAACTAAAACTGATAAAAGTATTCCCAAGCGACACACGTGGTAAACTCAGTCAATACTTTTAATAGTTGTGTATTTCTGTTCTTCGGTCGTTATGTGTCTACACAAACGTGATGTATTGTCATTTGTCTCCGTCAGGGATGGAACTACCAGCCCAGTGGATTTGAGAAACACGCAGACAGCATCCTCGGCTGGGTGAGTGCGTCATCACGGGCGCGTATTGGTCTAGTACTTTTACATTTTACATTTTATTCATTACATTGGTACAAAACAGCAATATTTTACAGATAAAGATGGAAAAACACAGTGACAACAATAGTAAACAGTCGTACGGAGCAAAGAGCAAAACTATGAGGCAACTTTAGAGCTTCTCCATGAAACTAATGTGTTATTATTGTTATTATGATGATCGAAGCTCCTCAAAGGTCTATAAGGTCATTTTTACCTTCCTCTGTCCTGACACGCCGTAAACATAACCAGAGAATTCCCTTCTCACGTTTATACTTGGCTAAAGTCCCTTGCCAATTGAAAAGGACTCCTCTGCAGACCAAATGACGACCTTTGAACTCTTTTTTTTTTTAACCACGTCTCGATCAAGGACACAACTGCATCATCTGTCACACCGTCCTTCTGTCCTTTCCACCAGTCATTTAGAACTATTCCGTTTATAGTGAGAGACATTATTTACACAAAACATGTCATAAATTCCATCACCATCTCTGTCCAGTTCGTGTTTCTTGGAGCTAATGCTAAGCTTGATTGTTTTCTAACTAAAAGCACGTTTGCTAAGTTGTGTTTTTGTGCCTTCAGGCCTCCGCGCTGTGGTCTCTGTCTTACTACAGCTCTCCTCTTCTGCTTTGCTATCTGTACCGCAAAGGTAGGACTGCTTATGAACGACCCTGATGAACATTTGATACTGTTTGTCTGAACTGCTGCATGCCAAATAACCAACAACTCGCACGTCTTTTGTCTGGTGAAAATGAACTGGGCTTGAGCATTATCATGAGGAGTATTTTACATGAAAGGTCTTCTCAATTGCTTCATTTTTCAATATTAAATAACACAAAATTATGATTAGTTCAATATGTTTTTCTATATTTTTATTCACATTATTATTATTATTATATATATATATATATATATATATATATATATAATTTTAAACATTTTATTTACATGGTTTTATTGCTGTGTGATATTCGTTAACCCTACATTTATGACCAGAGTATGAATAATTTAAAAAAATATGAATAATTTAAAAAGTACAGTGATGTGGGAGGAGACAGTGAATTTATTTAACAATTTAACAATTATGAGAGAACGTGATTATAACATGGTTAAAAGATCATAATGTCAACTTTGCATAATATATTACACTTTTTTTCGTCTATTTATTATTTTTCAAACACACAGCAACAAAACTTACATTAAACAAACTAACCTATATAAAGAAGTGGAGATAAAAGTCAGAATTCGAGATAAAGTTCACCCTGACACTTGGGGAAAAAATCACAAATTGCAGTTTTTCTAAAAGGGAAATATATTTATTGGTAAACAAAAACAAACTGCGCCGTACAATACAATTCGTGCGCTTCTTTGTCTCCAATATGAATAAGTCTGAATAATTTTGCTGCTTTTTTACGATTAATGGTCAAGAATGAAAAGTAAAAGATGATTTATTAGATTTTTCTTCTTTTTTTGTTGTTCAAATTGACTGTTTTCCCACAGTCTTGTGGCTCGCGGGCTGTGAAGTTAGAAATTAATAAAAGTGAATCAAGTGTATCATCCAATAAGACTCTCGTCAATAGAAAATAATTAGAAGTGGTAATGCGCTGGTCCTCTGTGTATAATTGAGCGTCTGGTATCGATCCGTACACGTGTTGTAGGCGAGGATTGAGATTGTGGATTTGGAGGCGGTTAATGAGGCTCGAGCCTGATCAAAACACAGGAAGTCGATGTCGCCCTTTGTTTATGTCTTTTCTGCACGTTTCACTGCAGCGTTTGTTTCATTCTGTTCATTTGAGACGGTGTTTGGATTAAACGTCTCTTATTGGCTCTGTGTATGTATAAATATATAATGTGTATATATATATATATATATATATATACTCACATGCAATAATGTCACATTCATGTGCATATAACTGATGAAAATTAGTTATATTAATTATTATTAGTAGTATTATCTTGTCTTACGCTAGCTGTTTTTATTTTTTTAATCTTTATTTTTCCCCTCCATTCCTTATTAAGAAATGAGAGGTTTTGTCTATAGGAGTTTTTGTTTAAGAGTTTTGTTTATAAGAGTTCTTCTAGAGTGTTTTTTTAAACTTAACCTATAAGTTATCTGTCCTTTTCCTCTGTATCTACCTGCGTTGCAACAATGAAATTTCCCCATGTGTGGACAATAAAGGAATATCTTATGTATTATATTTTCTTCAAATTTTATGGTAACGTTTCTATGTACAGTATATGTTTATGGGAATGCATTGAAAGGTTGTTGTTTACGAGTTTATACACCACATAAAACTGGGACTAAACTGGAACTGGATCGACCAGGACTAGACCAGGACTAGACCAGGACTAGACCAGGACTAGACCAGGACTTGACCAGGACTAGACCAGGACTAGACCAGGACTAGACCAGGACTAGACCAGGTCTAGACCAGGACTTGACCAGGACTAGACCAGGACTAGACCAGGACTAGACCAGGACTAGACCAGGACTAGACCAGGACGAAACCAGGACTAGACCAGGACTAGACCAGGACTAGACCAGGACGAAACCAGGACGAAACCAGGACGAAACCAGGACGAAACCAGGACGAGACCAGGACGAGACCAGGACTAGACCAGGACTAGACCAGGACTAGACCAGGACTAGACCAGGACTAGACCAGGACTAGACCAGGACGAAACCAGGACTAGACCAGGACTAGACCAGGACTAGACCAGGACTAGACCAGGACGAAACCAGGACTAGACCAGGACTAGACCAGGACTAGACCAGGACGAAACCAGGACTAGACCAGGACTAGACCAGGACTAGACCAGGACTAGACCAGGACGAGACCAGGACGAGACCAGGACGAGACCAGGACGAGACCAGGACGAGACCAGGACGAGACCAGGACGAGACCAGGACTAGACCAGGACTAGACCAGGACTAGACCAGGACGAAACCAGGACGAAACCAGGACTAGAACCAGGACGAGACCAGGACGAGACCAGGACGAGACCAGGACGAGACCAGGACGAGACCAGGACTAGACCAGGACGAGACCAGGACGAGACCAGGACGAGACCAGGACGAGACCAGGACGAGACCAGGACTAGACCAGGACTAGACCAGGACTAGGACTAGGACTAGGACGAGGACTAGGACGAGGACTAGGACGAGGACTAGGACGAGGACTAGGATGAGGACTAGGACTAGGACTAGGACTAGGACTAGACCAGGACTAGACCAGGACTAGACCAGGACTAGACCAGGACTAGACCAGGTTTAAATCAGGACAAGTGTTGTTACCGTGCTCCTCTGTTGCCCCGGGTGACTGTGCTCTGTGTTCCAGGCTACATCTGCAGCAGTAAGTTGGTTCCTGTCAGTCAGTACGTGGGGACAGTTCTGGTGTGTCTCCTGGGAGTGGCCTGTCTCCGAGGTAAAGCCACATACTTGTGTACTGTCACTGTGTCATTTATTATTGTTTATTCACGTAACAGAACATTCTCAAACTGAGCTGGAGGACAAATGATACGTGAACGCTCGGCAGATACGTGAAACGCTCTGCAGATACGCGAACGCTCGGCAGATACGTGAAACGCTCTGCAGATACGCGAACGCTCAGCAGATACGTGAAACGCTCTGCAGATACGCGAACGCTCTGCAGATACGCGAACGCTCGGCAGATACGCGAACGCTCAGCAGATACGTGAACGCTCAGCAGATACGCGAACGCTCAGCAGATACGCGAACGCTCAGCAGATACGCGAACGCTCAGCAGATACGTGAAACGCTCTGCAGATACGCGAACGCTCGGCAGATACGCGAACGCTCAGCAGATACGTGAACGCTCAGCAGATACGCGAACGCTCAGCAGATACGCGAACGCTCGGCAGATACGCGAACGCTCAGCAGATACGCGAACGCTCAGCAGATACGCGAACGCTCAGCAGATACGTGAAACGCTCTGCAGATACGCGAACGCTCGGCAGATACGCGAACGCTCAGCAGATACGTGAACGCTCAGCAGATACGCGAACGCTCAGCAGATACGCGAACGCTCGGCAGATACGCGAACGCTCAGCAGATACGCGAACGCTCAGCAGATACGCGAACGCTCAGCAGATACGCGAACGCTCAGCAGATACGCGAACGCTCAGCAGATACGCGAACGCTCAGCAGATACGTGAACGCTCAGCAGATACGCGAACGCTCAGCAGATACGCGAAACGCTCTGCAGATACGCGAACGCTCGGCAGATACGCGAACGCTCAGCAGATACGCGAACGCTCAGCAGATACGTGAACGCTCTGCAGATACGTGAACGCTCGGCAGATACGTGAACGCTCAGCAGATAGTTGAACGCTCTGCAGATACGTGAACGCTCTGCAGATACGTGAACGCTCTGCAGATACGTGAACGCTCTGCAGATACGTGAACGCTCTGCAGATACACGAACGCTCTGCAGACAATCTGCTTTTCGTTATACATTTGGGGTGAGGGATTATAATAACCAGAATAAACTATTCAAATAAGCACAAAATGGTTCTATAAAAAGTTAGGACTGTAATTTTACACACAATCTGTAAAAATATGTTTTATAAGCCATTTGATCCATCTTTTTGTTGTTGAAAACGTTCTCACGAATCGTTTTGAGCGTTTTTGTCTTGCCTTTCTGCCGTTATGCAGTTCAGCGTCTGGTGTTTTTTTCCTTCTCTGGGCGCACTTCTTTCAGAAAGCGTGAATCAGCCCCGGCGTGTTGTGGGCCTCTGCCCCGCGTCTGAAATGATGAACATAACCGATCCATCTCCCCGTATCGCAGCAGGCCGCGTGTTCACCGCTCAGACACAAAGTCATTAACATTGAAACAGTTCCACAAGGTCCACGGCCGACACGGTGTGAATACCAAACGCACCCTCGAGGCCCCATAACAAGCGCACTCTTTCTCCGTTTGGTTTGTGCCTTTTTATTTATCTGTTCTGTTGCCTTTTCTGACCCGAGGCTTCGAACGATGGAGGAACTCTGAATATATGCAGTTCATTTCTATTCTGGAGGAGACCAAGAGCAGTCACACGGCGTCGAACAAGGTGAGCGCCTCAGTTTATCACAGTATTATCAAAGTAAAAGGTGAGCGCGTCGATTTATCACAGTATTATCAAAGTAAAAGGTGAGCGCGTCGATTTATCACAGTATTATCAAAGTAAAAGGTGAAGTCGGGCGTCGCAAATGCAGTCTTTATGACAAATGTACTGTTGTTACTGAGAGACCATTGAGTTTTAGTCACGGTTTTCCTTATTCTAAAGACTAAATCAAGGCTAGTTTTATTTTGACAGTTTGACTGATCCCGTATCCTTTATCTTCGCATGTCAAACTTTCTTCTGTAATTTGTTCCTCTGCAGAAGAAGTTAAGGAGCTATGACTTTGACTTCTCGCACTGGCCGGCAGACTTCAGTGCCACGGAGGTCAACAATCCGTAAGTGTTTCTAACTTTTGACTGCAAACTATATAACGGATGCTAAACCTGCACCATCGCGAGAACGACCTGCAGATGGTTCAGAATCGAGGGGCGTTTGCATGTTCTCCTTGTGTCAGGGTTACTTTTCACACTCCTGGGTCTAAGCTCGGTCTAGTCCCGGTTTAAACTCGGTCTAGTCCTGGGTCTAAGCTCGGTCTAGTCCCGGTTTAAGCTCGGTCTAGTCCCGGTTTAAGCTCGGTCTAGTCCTGGTTTAAGCTCGGGTCTAGTCCCGGTTTAAGCTCGGGTCTAGTCCCGGTTTAAGCTCGGGTCTAGTCCCGGTTTAAGCTCGGGTCTAGTCCCGGTTTAAGCTCGGTCTAGTCCCGGTTTAAGCTCGGGTCTAGTCCCGGTTTAAGCTCGGTCTAGTCCCGGTTTAAGCTCGGTCTAGTCCCGGTTTAAGCTCGGTCTAGTCTAGTCTGGTGGTTTATGCAATAGGTTTTTAAATAAATCTATGCGTTATGGCCAATTTTACTTCAGAAACCAGAAGCTTGAGTTCCCTTGGCAACTATGACTCCCCTTGAAGTCAGATTTGGCAGTAGAAGTTTGTAGTTTTGTCGTTAATCCAGTCTCGCTGTAAATAAAGCCACCTTCTTCTTCTTCTAACGTGGACAGAAAAGTGTCCAAAGCCGGTGTTTCTCTGCTGAAGCCTGAGCCCAAACTGAGAGGAGCGGCGGACGGCGTCCTCCACAGCCTGCGCACGCTGCCATGTCACGTCATCAGGTCAGTGCTACGGGAAGGACTGACCACCGGCGGGTTCATGGTCACTCGAATGAAACGTACTGGTCGTGTGTCAACTTTTACTGCGCCGTTTCAGCACACGGCAAACGACAGAACATGCATTAAAGTGACTCCGAATAGTTTTAGTTTAAAGTGGTGGTTGTGGTTGAGGTTCAGCCTGTGTCTGGAATGTTCCACAACATGGCATTAAATGTCTATCCACCTTAGACCTGGACATTCTTGATCCACAAGGGAAATTACCTGGTCACACTTATAATACAATAAGAAAGATTAAGAAAGTAAGTGGTAATAATTAAATCTTATTATCACTAATAATAATAATTAAAGGTTGAATGGACGATTTCTTTGGCATAAATATGAGTCTTATTTCCTCGTAGCGTGGACTGCCGATTAGTCCTGCCACGTGTCAATCATAAAACGCACCTATCGCTCACCTGCAGCTGCGTGTGGCTCGTCCCACATTTCCCCGTGTCTAAGCGCATTGATCTATCATAATATAGTTCAAAGCAAGTCTTCAAGCAAAATGAAGATGGAGAAAGACAGTTCGAGCTGACTCAGAAGTAGACTGAAATCTCAGGGAGACGAGAGATGCGATGTGATCCGTTAAACAATAAACAAACGCACGTGTGTGTTGTATCAGTCCGCACGGGGAGTGCACATGTGCACTTCCGCCTGCGTTCTCAAATCGCCGATAAATCGTCCATACCGCCTTTAAGAAACTTGAGTTATTTTTTGATTCATCCATTTTCAGATTTTTTTTCCGCTCTCTTGTCTTGTTCTGCTATTTTTTAATCTTAAAAAACAGAACATAATTAAATAACAAAATATATCTTGCATTAATACAAACGAAAATGTTTTAGTGCTCAGAAATATATATTTTTTACTGTGAATGTGTTCGCCTCTCCGCTAATCTGACATGTAACTTAGCATTGTCGTGTTTCTTGCTTGTTACATGGGGAAAGATATGATTATTATTTTTATATGTATATTTATTACTATATTTTTAAAACCATTTTTATTATTATTATTGTTTATTATTATTAATAATAATAATGTTATTATTAATAATAATATTTCCTTTTCCCCCCACTGTACAGAACAGATTAATGCCATTTTTGGTTAATATTTGTTTTAGATATAGACATATTTTACAGCATTCAAGCAAGAAATGTATTTTTTTAAATTTAAAATATCTTTCTCCTCTGACAAGATTTTTCTCTTTTCTAAATATTGAAAAAAGGAACAATAATAAGAAAATGAAGAAAAAAAAGACTTTGAAAACAGTCCAAACCCCAGAGCAAAGATATGTTGCTGTGTATTTCTGCTCTGACAAGGCTCTGGTGCTTTTGTGTTTTAGTTATTTAATCGCCCACTCGTTTGGAAGGAGGATGCTCTACCCTGGATCTGTGGCTCTGTTACAAAAAGCCATGAGACCAATGCTCCAACAAGGCCAGGCCAAGTTAATAGAAGAGGTACGACCACCAGAGCTTTCATTTCCATGTCATTTCACACAGCGGATGGATAACTTTCATAAAATAATCACAAATGATCCAGTATTTTTCATCCCTATTGCGGGAAAAAAGGTTCTGTCTTAAAATCTTTCTTGCATTTGCTATGTTAATTTTTTAACTGACAACAATTTTGTGATAGAAAATGTCAAAAACAGAGAAGACTTTTTTCATGTGGATGGGCCCAGTAAATACAATGATACTAACCATAATCCAGCAATCAAAGGGTTAATGGGCTAAGGGTTTATGATCAAAATACACTACTCATTCTTTCCTATCAGCATAATAAATGTTTTGAAGTGAAATATATAGTTTTACTTTTCAATTAAAAGGTTATGACTTTGGACTAAAATCTACAGGTTTAAAGTCGGGGCACCAGCCTTTTTTCTTGTACATAAGTAAATTAACTATACATTTCTTGTAAAAGCAGCACGTTGTTACAAAATCAGACCACTGCGGGCTGGACTTATCTACACAAAACAAGAACTCTTTTATATCAGCATAATGAATCTTTTAAGGTGAAATATTTAATTTTACTCTCAAATTAAAAGGTTATGACTTTATTTGTCTATAGGTTTAAAGACGGGGCACCAGCCTTTTTTCTGAGTAAATTTTATATATATTTCTTGTAAAAAAAGCACTTGTCTGCATCTAAAAAATCTTTTAAAATGTTACCGACTGGAAGCAAAAGCCGTAAGGACTGGTCCAAATCCCCAGTTTCACTCTGTCGTCTGAAAAAAGCTGTTTCCATTTGGTTTGTGAGCGTGACAGTAATGGTTCAATAGATTCCAAAGCGCACTTCCTCCTTTCACTGTTTGAAGATCAGGTCCCACAGCTCTAAGTCTGTGGACCAGCTCCCAAACGTCACGATGTAATATTGGTCAACACAGAGTTAGAAATAATGACATTACATTTGAACAACGCCGTGAACACGACCGATTGAATGAAGCCGCTTCTTTCCATTTCGCAGTACGAGGGGCAACGGAACAAGCTCATCGCCTGCGACGGCAACGAAATCGACACCATGTTTATCGACCGGAGGATGGACGGCGAGGAGGAGAACGGACAGACGCTGGTAAGTCGGCCTTTCCTTTGCCGTTTGAGTTTTATTCCTAAGTCGAGCTGCGTCTGTCGCTTCTCACACGGTTTCGTCCTGGACAGGTCGTCTGCTGCGAGGGAAACGCCGGCTTTTATGAAGTCGGATGCATGAACACGCCTCTGGAAAGTAAGAACACGTCAAGAACACGTCTTTTTCCTATTTACTTTGACCAGTTAAAGTGGCACGGTGTAACTTTTCTGACATTTATGATTGTTTTTTTGTTTTTTGTTTTTGAGATTTTAAGGCTTCTTCACTTTGAATTGCTTTGCGTACGAACGGCGCTCTCCTTTGCCCGGAATGTTCAACAATGTGGCATTAAACGTGTCCATCTCCACGGGGACAAGCTCAGGTCAGATCTGTGGAGAGGCGACGCCGCTCACAGTGTCTGTTTTCATGGTCTTTTTGAACAACCAAAACGCCTGTAATCGAATAAATAAATACAAAGTGGGACGTTTTAATGCCACACTGTGGAACATTCCAGGCCAAGCAATATGATCTCAGAGTGGCCCCACCAGGAAAATGTCATAGTGTCACATGACTTTTTATTTAGGCCAAGAAAACATTTTGTGTTTCCGGTAACCCGACCGAGCTGGATTTCAAAACCCGACCTTAAACATTGTATTGCATATTTACTGGCCGTACCTTTCAAGAATGTGATTTATTTATTTTTTTAAATTCGAGGAGGTCAAATTGTGAGAACGAATCCAAAAGTTACGGGAAGAAAATAAATATATAAAAGAAAAAATTCCGACCTACCGAAGTGGATTTTGTTTTCAATGTTACTGGAAACGCACAATTTTTTTTTTTGGCCTTAGTTTATTTGCATTTCTAATCTGATTTCAAAACCGAATTTTCTCATCTCGAAGCAAAAATGAAATGCTAATCCATTTTCCTTCAATTAAGAAAGAAAAAACAGCCTTGAAAGCCGCAGAACAAGTCTTTAAAGTATGACCGAGTATGAACTAAGACATTTGGCGTCCACAGCGTAAACACAATACAAACAGCTCTTTAGTATTGCTCATTTTTACTCCGGATTTGGTTGGAAACAGGTGGATATTCGGTCCTGGGCTGGAATCACCCCGGGTTCGGCGGAAGCACCGTAAGCCTTCACATTTATCCGGTCTTTTGGTTTTCTACGCGATGAATCCGTGTGACTGACGCGCGCTCGGTTTCTCTTCCAGGGCGTTCCTTTCCCGCAGAACGAGGCCAACGCCATGGATGTGGTGCTCCAGTTCGCCGTGCACAAGCTGGGGTTCAAGGTGGAGGACATTGTGGTGTACGCCTGGTCCATCGGAGGGTTCACAGGTGAGAGGGACAACGCCCGCGCTCCGAACGCACACGGTAAAACTGGTCACGGTGTGTGATCGTGTGCGCGTTTCTTCTTCCAGCCACTTGGGCGGCGATGTCGTACCCGGAGATCCAGTCTGTGGTTCTGGACGCCTCGTTTGACGACCTGCTGCCGCTCGCCCTGAAGGTCATGCCCGAAAGCTGGAGTGAGTTCTGGGCAACACACTGGGGAAAACCCGGACCTGTAGATTAAGAATCGATTTGTTTTTTTGACGAATCGTTTTATTCATAACTGCGTTTACTTTTTCCCTTTCATTTCAACCTAAAACAACATATTATTGTTCCTGTTTTGTGTGAAATGTGACTTGATCCATTGGCGTTTTTGGTCTAGTCACTTTTGTAGTAATGCTTGGCCTGGAATGTTCCGTAGTACCGTAGTAAACCCGTCTACCGTATTTTCCGGAGTCGCACCAGCCAGAAAAATGCATAATAGAGAAGAAAAAAAAACTTATATAAGTTGCACTGGAGTATGAAATGCGGTTGCAAATGTGAAAATAACAAATAATATCGCATATAAGTCGCTCTGGAGTATAATTATATAAGTATAAATACAAGTATAAGTCGCACCCCGGTCAAAACTATGAAAAAAGGTGCGACTTACAGTCCGGAAAATACGGTATCTGTGCATTTCTTCAGTTTAGTCTTACAGCGAGCAGATGTGACCAGTAACTCTGTCTCCATGGAGATAGATAAGTCGTGAACGTATGGCTCAATATCCCGATAACGAGAGTCAGAAAAAGAAACGTGTTAAAACGTTGTCATTATTATGATCATCACAAAAATGCGCATTTCAAAGTTCACAACATACTTTTTTTGCAGCATTTGCGTAGCATTGACGTACATTTTGGCGTATTGCGTTCCTTTGCGTACCCTCTATTGGAAAAGGGTTACGCGGCGCACGTTTGTTTAACTCTCGAACTCCTCGCCGATCCCGGTTGTCGCCGATGTTCTGACCGGTCTCTCCGTTTGTCCCAGGGCCTCTGGTGCTGTACACGGTCAGGACCTACATGAATCTAAACAACGCCGAGCAGCTCCTCAAGTGGGTCAAACGCCGTTCACTGGAAACACCCCAGACGTGACGTGGTCCATGGTTCATACGTGTGTTTGTTTGTCTGCAGATACCAGGGACCGGTTTTACTCGTGCGGAGAACTCGAGATGAGATCATCACCACGACGTAAGACACGAGACGTAACAATTGAATAACGTTTGTTTCATTGTGCGCTGAATGTAAGATGTGTGGAAACGGTGAGCGTGTTGTAGGATTTTGTGGAAAGAAAATCAATTCAAGAGCATTAACAGAAGATTTGAATAAACTGCTGCGTTTTAAAACTATAATCCCCATAAAAAAGACGGCATTATACTTTTGCTTGTTGAACTTCCATTGAGCGTGAATCGTGACTCTTTAAATAGTGATAAATGACTCAATTAAACCCTTTTCACTGGAGCTGCAGCGATGAATCAGAAAAATCATGATTCATCGACTGTTAAAATCGTTTTCTGGATTATACACTCTAAAACATGAGCCAGAACACTTTTTAAAAGCAAAGAGCTGCATTATTAAACCAAAATGTCAGAAAATGGACCATTTCTATATTTTTTAATCAATAATACACTTTATTCCTAAATATTCTCTATTTACAAGTCTTCAGTCAGACAGAAATAACCGTTTGACTCGTCGACTTCTAAAATAATCGTTATTTGCTGCCACACGTTCATCCAATAATTTACACATTTACACCGGTTGGACTGACATAGAAGTGGTTTTATTTTACTTTGAAATTCAGACATGCAAAGACGAGACAACAGAAAACGGCAAAAGAAAAATAAACGTTACAAACTAGTGTTGCCAGGATACTAAATAAATCTAAATTTACTCACGACGCCAAAGAACACAATGATGATAAATGCAATCTAATGGTTCTTTCTCAACTCAACCCGTACTTTGTGTCAAAATGATGATCAAACGTGACCCTCAAGTATTATTTGTTGGAGAGTATTTTCTCTCTTTTGCTCCAGTTGCGTGTGAACATAAGTATTTGTACGCACCGAGGCGACTTGGTAAAATGTCACACCTGCAGCGTCGGCGAGGCCCAAAGTTCACCAAACGCAGCGGTCTTTAATTAACCGTTGTCATGGCGAAGATTTCCCTGTTCGTTGTGTTTCCATCGAGGAGCAGAAGTTAGAGGTGAAGTCGCGTGGAAAATGGTTTCATCCGACTGAATAATGAAGCGATAATATGAATGAAAGTGAAAGTAAACTATGAACAGGTGGAATTGTAGTTGTGTTTTATGTGTTTTAATAATCCACTTCTCAGCCATTATTTCTATCTAATGAGTTTTTACATTCATCATCAACCAAACAACTGTTGAAACATGGCGACTGAAGGAGGATAATTACAAATGAAATGTAGTTAAGGATGAAAATCTGAAATTGTTCATTCTTTTCACATTTCATATTTGAAAATGCCGCTGTCGTCGTTATAAAAGTGTTTTACAGTTTGTATTGTCGAGAAGAACGATCACAATTATCAAAATATGACCTCTTAATTAACCTGTGCTTATATATAAGGCATGTAAATAAATTACTGGGATTGCGAACAAAGGTTTTCCCTCAATATTATTATTTGTATTTATTGTTAACATTTTATTACTATTGTCATTCTTTTTTGATTCATTTGTCTTATTTCACACCTCGTTTAGACTTCTTCAAACACGTCCTGAAAGGCTAATGATTCTTGTATTAGTTTAACAGTTTAACATATCTCGATCTATTCTTAAATATTGACTCAAATGTTTGTGTTAAAGATGTAAAGCTGAGGTAACGGTGTGTTTCAGGGGTCCAGAGGATATCATGTCCAACAGAGGCAACGATTTACTGCTCAAACTTCTGCAGTTCAGGTGCGTTTTACTGACAAAACGTGAGCTCGTCTGTGTCTTCATGTGCCATTTATGTCCCATTTATGTCCCGTTTATGTCCCGTTTATGTCCCGTTTATGTCCTTTGCATCTTCTCTCCAGATATCCTAAAATAATGACCGACGAGAGCGTCCGGGCCGTGCGGCAGTGGCTCGGAGCGTACAATTACATCGAAGAAAGTGAGTGAGAGCTGCTGTAAAACTGCTCCATTCTGGGGGAAAATGCATCAGAATCAGGATTATTTGAGTCATAACTAGAATTGTGAATATTTTGACACGTATTTAGAAGTTGGAGTGCACTACGTGACACTTTCTGCTCGTCTTGTGGCTTAAAAACATGAATCACGAAACATTACTGCGACTTGAATGTTCCACGTTGTTGCATTAAACTTGCCCGTCTTGTATTTACCGTAGTAACAGCTGCGGGTGGCAAATGCTCATCTCGATATTCAGACTATTTTATGTCTTTAAACATGTTCGTTCAGGTTTAAAATGTAAGAAATAAAAGGAAAACATGTTCTAGTTCAAGTTGAATCCAAGTTTTGGATCCGTTCTTTTTGTCACATTGTCAAAAGAACGATGCACAATATTATCTAAATTCCAATATATGGCGCCAATGATACGATATCACAATATTCCAGTCATAGTTTTAATATTAACGTTCAGCGTTTTAATAAGTTTCATTGTTTGACTTTGCTCCAGATTTCAAACGGCAGAACAAGAACGTGATTGTTTTTCCGATGACGCTGTTGTAATTGTTTGCAGTAATAATTGTACTCGTGATGTACTCGTTGCCCTTAGCGACGGTTGCTAACGCCGTGTCCTCTGCAGTGTCCGTGTACAGTCAGTATGAAGTGGACGACGACTGGTGCGTGTCGGTGCTGCAGTCTTATCAGGCCGAGAGGGACGCTCTGTTCCCGTGGACCGTGGGTAAGGTCTACGTCCACGTAACGCATGGTAACCAGCGGTAACCAGCTCAAACCCAGACAGTCAGGTGTTGTTCTCGTCTCCAGGTGAAGATATGACTCCAGACGGCCGGCGGCAACTGGCTCTGTTCTTGGTAAGAAAGTTCAATTTAGACCAGTTCATCATGAATAAAAACGACTGTATCCAAGGGTTACGCCATATTTATCTGTCACTTTTATTTGTAGAGCACAATTCATACACAAAGCAATTCAAACAGACTTTACCATAAAAATGCATTGAAACAATCATACAATAAATGTTTAAATACAATAAATATTTTTTTACATTACGTCTCTGCCAGACTTCACATTTTAACATGATGCACGAGGCCCCCCTGGGCCCCCCGGGCCCCCTGAGCCCCTGGGACTCTTCTTTATGGCCTTTCTGACTCTTCAGTGAGACTTTGCATCTTCCCTTTTCTCCACTAAACCTTATTTAAACAATTTAGATTCCTGCAGCCCTGCGTGCGGTCCGGGGGGCCCAGGGAGGCGCTGCTATTCTTAGACATCATTATCACAGAGGAACACTTTCCCCGTTGCCGTAGTAACCGCCTCACCTGTGCTCTCAGGTTGACTGGAGTAATACATTTCAGCGAGCTCCCTCTTATTGAAGTCATTTAGCACCAAACAAGTGAAGTGCCATCAATTACAGCTAATGCCACAGCATCTGTGTTTGTGCCCAAAGGGCGCGAGGGCCCTCCGGGGTACTCCGGGCCCCGTGTACTCCGGGCCCCGGCGGGTACTCCGGGCCCCGGCGGGTACTCCGGGCCCCGGCGGGTACTCCGGGCCCCGGCGGGTACTCCGGGCCCCGGCGGGTACTCTGGGCCCCGTGTTCAAACGGCAGAGGAAACGTATGGAGCTGACAATAACTACGGTCTCAGCGAGTGCTTTGTCCGATCGTGGACTGATCACGCTCTAAATGTAAATAAAAACGGTGTTAATGACGTAATGAAGACAAAATGTGACGCTTAAAGGAATAATAGAGGATTTTTTGCCGAATTGAAAACTCAAGCGACTGTTAGTCCTTTTTAGAAGTGCTCATGCTCAGACTCGCCCCGTGTGGACCCACACAACAGCCTCGCTGCGACACGTGTGTTTGTTTATCAGCGCGACGGATCATCTCTCGTCTCCTCAGATTTCCGTCTCTTTTGAGCTCAAACTCAGTCTTTCTCTGTCGTCATTTTGTGCTGTAACTGAAGGAACTCACTAAACACACACCGGTATCTCAACCACGCACGCGTAGCCATGGGAACGTGCTGCTATGCTGGGAACGAGGCTGCAGGTGTGCAGTAGCACGCAGGGAATGATTGACATGTGGGAGAACTACTCGGCTCCGCGCCACCAGGAATTGAGACTACAAATTTGGCGCTAAAAATCCTCTTTCATTCCTTTAAACTGTTTCAACTTAAAATCGTCAGCATTAGATTGAAAGTCTCCTCGACTCGTCAAAAACTTTACTTTCGTACGTCCCGACTTTTTGAAATAATTATCCTGCTGTACCCTGCTGTACGTGTTTGAGAGTCTAACACAAGTCGATTACAAGTACTATTTTTTTATTTTATGCTTCAGAAGTCACATTTAGTCCTATTTTATCCTCACTGTGAGCGGCTCGCCTCTCCACAGATCTAGCCTGTGATCTCGGAGTATCACCTTGAATGACAATAACAGAGACAGTTCACTTTTAAACTGCTGGAAAATGTAGAACTGATTTGAAGTAGAATTTTGGGCTAAACACAAACAAATGTCATGTATCTTGTTAAATCCAGAGTGAAAAGTGTTGATTAGAATTGGATTTAATTATTTTTGACTCTTTATTTTCCTCTAGATTTTGACTTTTTCCAATAGATTTCTGATTGAAAAGTGCCAAATCTGTCGTTGAGTGACACTTGAAATGTATAATTACAGCTCATCAATGTCTCTTTCAGCTGTGAAACGTCAAACACAGATGAATTCAGAATATTCATCTCCATTTGATTTCTTCGTCTCTCACCGTTTTTAAAGCCGAACGTCGACGCCGTTTGAACACGTTTAAAATCCTCCGCTTTGGTCTGTTTCAGGCGCACAAGTATCTCCACAACTTCGAGACGACGCACTGCACTCCTCTGCCCGCCTCTGAGTTCCACCAGGCCTGGAGACTGTAGAGGAGGAGGAGGAAGAGGAGGAAGAGGAGGAAGAGGAAGGAGGAATGACGGATATACACTTGGCAAAAAACAAAAAAGAATATCCACAGGAGTCTTTAATCTGGGTTATATTTGACTCATCAGGTTGACTTAAAGCGCCCCCTACAGGCCGGACGACTCACTGAACTAAAATGCAGTTAAAAACATTTGGAATTTGGCTAAAAATTATTTGAATTTTTTTTCTCAGAATAGCAAATTTTTTAGGTTTATAGTGTCACTTCCTGTTTGTAATTGATGACATCACACTTGGAAATTACCCAGCAAACACTGGGCCAAAACTTATCTAATGTCACCATTTTTTTTATTTTGTTGAAATAATGTTTATAGAGTCAAAAAAAGTTGTTTCTTTGTGTAAATTCTGAGTGTCCCTGGTGTGATGTCACTTCCTGTCATTTTCTACAGATTTTTCCAATTTTTCTCCACAAATACCTGCTCGATTGGTCTAAAATTATAATATATTTGTACAACAGGTATAAATACACCAAATAAAGTCTAAATTAGAGAATAGTAAAAACCTGTCATGGGCACTTTAAGCAACATTTTCTTACGTTTTTGCTTGAACTGGCAAAAAATCTTTAAAATAAACCTATAAAATGTTAATGTTTATTGTTCCAGTTTTGTTCAAATTGTGCTAAATTTTTTTTAAATTATTCATGGTTTTTGAGGATTTTTTTCTACATTCAGAAAATTATTTATGTTTGAATTTGCCATGGAAACGGATTTAAAAAAACAATGTGAATATTTGATCTGAGTTGGAAGAATGTTTCAAATAACTTTGTTTTTATTCAAAACTTCAGAAAACATTCTGAATTCAGGCCTTTTTCTCAAGGCAAAACAAATCTAATAAATCTGCCACAAAACACTTTTCTATCATTTTGTTTCAAGGTCGTTTTCTCACACGGGGACAAACGTTACAATCTTGTACTCACCTTTTGACAGATCTGAGCCTGGAAGAATTTGAAGGAAAAATATTGAGCAAATTTTTGGAATGTTTGCTGGAATACTGAAAAAAATGAAAACAATTTTGCCAATTAAATGAAGCGAGACATTCAAAACTTAACCCTCCATTTTCAGATTGATTTGTCCCCAATATTGCCATTTTCTTTCAGTTTTCAACATGTTTTCATATGTAAACAAGACATTTTATAACATGTTTTTATTTTCTCGCCTTAAGCGCCCCCTATAGGTCGGACCACTCACTGAACTAACATTTAGAATTTTGCTAAAAATGATAAAAACACATTTTTAAAAGTTTATAACTTCACTTCCTGTTTCTAATTGATGACATCATACTAGGAAATTACCCAGGAAACACTGGGCCAAAACTCATCTGTCACAATTTGTTAAATTTAACAAAAACAAATATATGAGAGCAACTTTATTTTGTTAAATTAATCTTAAGAGTCAAAAATGTTGTTTCTTTTGTGTAAATTATGCATGAACTTTGTCTGGAATGAGTGTCCCTGGTGCAGGGGCGTCACATTTTCACATTATGAAGCAGAACACCAGACAATGTTGAATTTGAAAGTGAATCCTTCCAAATTTTGCATTTGACATTGTTTCGATGCCTCCACACCTTTAATATTAGGTTGGTTTAACATCAAATTGCTAGAATTTTCCAATTCTACAGTAAAAAGTATGACTTTTTGTTGTTTGTACCAACTTAGGATGCAGAGGGCTGCAATTTGGACATGTCGGCCTTAGTGTGATGTCACTTCCTGTTATTTTCTACAGATTTTTCAACATCGTCTCCACAAATACCTGCTTGATTAGTGTAAAGCTCATTTGCATGTACAACAGATATAAAGACACCAAATAAAGTCAACATTTGAGAATCGTAAAAAACTGTCATTGCACTTCAAACTGGATTTTTCTTTTTTTTTTTTTACAGTGTAAGCAGGTCATAGGTGAAAACGGAATAAAACGCTGTTCTAAAGCTGTAACTGAAGGTGCCTCACTGTCCAGAACAACCACATCTTTGACTCATTTGTCGTTTAAACACTGCTACATTTTATTCCGTTCATTCCGTTACGTTCAATAAAATGTCTTGACCCGGACGTTCTTGTACTTTGTCGTGTTCCAATCGTACAAAAAACAAATACAAAAACACCACTACAATTGCCAGTATTTTATTCAGTTTCTCTGGTCAAACATGAATACAGAGACAGACAAATGAGTTCACTTTCTCTCACGCCACACTTGATCGCTCGACTTTTTGTCAATACGTTTAACCCACAATAGCACAAAGCAAAGACCAGAAAATACTTAATAAACACAAATAATGGCATGATTTTAAGTCAAGTTAATTACAGCCCGTATCAATAATAATGTTATCTGCGGAAAAAAGACCCAATACTGACGACTAAAAGTAGATTTTCCATGATTTACCTTGATCTTTGTTGTGTTTTTTGTCATAAGACCATTAAAAAAGGAACGTAAACTGCAAAAAACCCATCAGATTTCCCTCGATTATGGTCCGTCCCTCATTCAAAAATCATCCACAAAAGACACGTGTTATTCACAGGTTCATTGCGGGGCAAACGTTACATCATCTTCCTGAAGTTGTCGACCGCCTCCTTCACTTTCTCCAGCTCGGCTCGACTCTGGCGTAGCTGTCGGGGGCGAGGAAAGAAAGTCGAGGGAAAGAAAGTAAAAAGTCATCATTAGCCGGAGCGGAAAGGAAAAGAAAAGAAGGAGCGGGAGTCAATTTCTTTTTCTCACCTTCTCGGCGTCCTGCTCCCGCACCTTCAGCGGCACCTTGTCTCCGTAGTCGCTCTTTGCCATTTTCTCATTGACTTTCTCCATCTGCTTCTCCAGCTCCGCCTTCTTTGTCATCAGCTTCGCCACTTCCTTCTCCACGTCAATGAGGCCCTAGAACCAGGAGGAAAGAGGGAAAAACAATCGAGCTTTTGCGCTAAAATCGTCTCCGGACTGAACTGAGCGAACGTCTAATGTACTACCATATTTTCCGGACTATAAGTGGCACCTTTTTTCATAGTTTTGGCCGCGACTTATACTCCAGAGCGACTTATATTATTATATTATTTGTTATTTTCACACTGGCAACCACAAGAGGGCGCTCTAGGCTCTAAGTGATGCAGAAGAAGAATCTGCACTTCCTCTACCTCTGGAGTTTGTGGAGTTGTTTAGAAGTGACACAGAGGAAGAAGAATTCAGTGGATTTAGTGATTTGGGGTAAAACTGATGCTTTGGTAAACTTGTTAGCATGTTCTTTATGCTATAGTGATCTGAATAACTGTTCATATGTTACGTTAACATACCAGACACTTACCACAGTTCTGTCTGTGCCTCATGTAGCTGAAGGTGTTAGCGTTAGCATACGTCATGTAGCTGAAGGTGTTAGCGTTAGCATACGTACACCTATTCACCATGTTCTCTCATCTCTTATTATTTTAAACTGCATTTCAAGATTTAAAGTCTGTTCTTGGATTGTATAAAAAAACATGACTTATATGTTTTTTTCTTCTCTATTGTGCATTTTTTGCCCGGTGCGACTTATACTCTGGAGAATACTGTCATTATGAAAGAGGCCAGAGCGTTGAAGGAATTCAAAGAGCTCGTTTAAATTCCTGCAAAATGAACTTTTTCTCTCTCGGCACGAGCACGAGAACAATTAATAATGGAAAGCAATTAAAAGGGAAAGGGCAATTAGCATGAGGACAATGAGCGGATATGTGCGCAGCGTCCTCTGCATAAAAGCAGCACAAATGTAGTTCTCTGTAAAGTACTTTGGATGCGTGAAGTGAGCGTTTTATTGTGTTTCTCCTGCGCGTTCAGAATGACTCTGAACTGAATGTCTTTGTTGTTCGTCTAAAGCTAAATTTAAAAAACAGTTTCTGGTTCTAATGTGTTTATTTTTGCACATTACGGATGGACAAAAGTCATAAACTCAGAGGAGGATTCCAATAATGTCAGAGAGAAGGTGAAAAGGCTCTGTAAATGTGAACGAGGTGGAAACAAACGCCTGATGATGACGACGGCCAAACCTGGGCCATTTGTGACGTTCTTTATGGTTTATTTACTCGAGTTGTGAAAAAATGAATAAAAGTTCAAACCAGAGACTAAAGCGACACAAATACTGGAGTCAAAACCAGAGACTCAGACGAAAACACGATGTAAATCAGACCAAGATAAACCTTTTTTTGAATAGTTTGTAATTTTTATCAGACTAAGAACATATTAAAAATAATAATTAAAATGAAAAAAATAAATAAAAATAAAAAATCTAAAATTAATAAATAAAATAAATAAAATAAATAAAAAAGAAAAAAAATATCAAATAAAATATCAAAAATATAAAATTAAATACATAAAATAAAATGAAAAAAATAAATAAAATAGTTTTTCATCATAGTATTTCTTTGGTCAATGGGCAAAGGAAAAACATGCACAAAAAGTAGAAACATAACATTTTACAAAGCAAAATTATTTAACACTTATTGCCGAACCCAATTAACATGAAATATAACTGATGGCAACGTCATGCATCGATATTGATATTAAAAGTTTAGGATTTACACTAATAATTAGAACCGACACAAATTATTATTTTAGCGGTCGACTTGTCAGTATTACTTCTGTTGTACATTGAGATGGATTGCGAATACTTACAAATAAAGTGCATTGTTGATGGTTTTGTAACATTTTGATTGAATAATGCAGCTGAATTTATTATAAACAGGTCTTTATGTTTGTGTTTTAGAGTCTGTTTAGTCCAGATCACGACTACAATGACCCAAAAACTACATTAAGGCATCAGTTATGTGAGAATGAGAGCGTATTTGGAGGTAAAAAGGCCCCGTTCCGGTGTCGAAATGCAGAAAAACAAACACCTTCTAACGAGGGTAAAAGGAGCGTCTTGCCGAGTCTCACCTTGAGCACGAGGTTGACGGTGCAGCGGTCGGACGCGATGGCCACGGCGCAGCCATCAGGGACGGGCTGCGCGGCCGCCACCGGCACCACCTCCCGGGAGTACGACAGGGTTTGAATCTGCAGACTGTACTTCTCCACCAGCGCCACCGTGGACGAGTCGATGCACTGCAGGAAGCCTGAGGAGGAAGAGGAACACGCCCGCCACCGCCGCCAAGGTCATGTTTGGATTCACTTTGTCGACGGTTATGAAAAACACGGCGACGCTTTTCATGAAATTCGGCGGAAAGTGAAGAAACGAACCAAGGTGCGAGTCGATAATATGAAACGTTCCGAGTCGTGTTGAAACGAGACGCGGGTCAAATGCGGACGCTCGGGGAAAACACGGAGCAGTCGATCGGGAAGTCAAAGAACCGAACAACGAACGCGCTAAAACATCAACTGAAACTAGATGTTAGAGGCTAAACTTCGCCCAGACTCGCTTAAAACACAAAAACTACACAATTTTACTGGAACATGACGTTATTGATCCTAAAAGCGCCCCCTACAGGTCACTTTACGACGACTCGAACTAAAACGCAGTCGAGATTAATATATTTTGAATTTTGCTAAAAAAAATTAGATTATCCCAGAATAGCGCATTTTTTAGGTTTATAATTTCACTTCCTGTTTGTAATTTATGACATCACAGTAGGAAATTACCCAGCAAACACTGGACAAAAACTAATCTAATGTCACAATTTATTTTATTTGACAAATACAAATATATATTTATTATTAGGTCGTGGCTGGAGAGCCGCGGCGCGGTCAAATGGCCGCGCAGTTTCAGGGACCGTGGCATTTCCCTTATAGCCCGTTATAGCCTCATGGCTAACCTTAACCCTAACCTTAACCCGGCGCGGTCTAAAACGGCGCTAAAACGCGGTCAAATAGCGGCGCAGTTTCAGGAGCCGCGGCCGGCACAAAAATAACATGGCAGTTTCGGCTGCACGCCGCGGCTCTGCAGACACTCCCTTATTATTATTATTATTAAAATATGAAATATTTATTATAAAAAAATTATATTTTGTTGGTTTAGAATGTCAAAAAAGTTGTTTCTTTGTGTAAATTATGTGTAAACGTCATCTGTGATGTCACTTCCTGTCATTTTCCTACAGCTTTTAACATTTTCTCCACAAATACCTGCTCGATTGGCGTAAAAAATATAATTTATATGCAGGTAAATAAAGTCAAAATTTGAAAATTGTTAAAACAATTTATTGTTGTTGTTGTTGTTGTCATACGTCACTTTAAATTAAAAAAAAAAATACCTTTAGGTAAATTGGAAAAGGAAATAACTATTGTTTTAAGTTGAACCGGGCTGTTATGCATCTTTGTTTTTCAGTAATACATTTGTTTTACATTGTTAAGTTGCTATGGTAACCGTCTTTCACTCATTATTACGTGCAAGAGTCTGAAATCGCCAATAACCCGTCCACACACGATACAGAAACATAACGCGGCGATAGTTGATATACAAATACTTAAATACATCACTACTTTCAAATCTACCTGCCGCGAGTTGTACTTCCACTAGACGAGTTCCCCTCCTCCGAGTGCGGAACAAAACGACCTCGCCACTTTGTAAAACACGCACAAAGAAACCGTCTGAAACACTGGCGCACCGTGGCGATGGGGCGGCGCACCGTGGCGATGGGGCGGCGCACCGTGGCGATGGGGCGGCGCACCGTGGCGATGGGGCGGCGCACCGTGGCGATGGGGCGGCGCACCGTGGCGATGGGGCGGCGCACCGTGGCGATGGGGCGGCGCACCGTGGCGATGGGGCGGCGCACCGTGGCGATGGGCGGCGCACCGTGGCGATGGGGCGGCGCACCATGGCGATGGGGGGCGCGTGCGGCGATGGGGGGCGCGTGCGGCGATGGGGGGCGCGTGCGGCGATGGGGCGCGTGCGGCGATGATGGCGACGATGGGGCGCGTGCGGCGACGATGGGGCGCGTGCGGCGACGATGGGGCGCGTGCGGCGATGGGGGGCGCGTGCGGCGATGGGGCGCGTGCGGCGATGATGGCGACGATGGGGCGCGTGCGGCGACGATGGGGCGCGTGCGGCGACGATGGGGCGCGTGCGGCGACGATGGGGCGTGTGCGGCGACGATGGGGCGCGTGCGGCGATGGGCGATGCGGGTTACTCACAGTCGGCCCTGGTCTTGGTCAGGTTGTAGTCGGCTCTCAGGGACCGGACGGTTCTGACCACAGTCATGACGAACTCCATCTCACGGTCGATTTCCTCGCTGTGCCAGCAAAACTGCCACGAGCAGCGGAAACAACAGTCACACACAGGAAGTCGCTTTGGTGATTCAGTGCGACATACAACGATCAACAATGACAACGTGCCTATTCAAGTCAAAAAGAGAAGCAATTTAAATCTGCTACAGGATAAAAATAAGCCGTACATAGCATTTACAGTTACATTTACAGAAAGTGAACAGTGAGTGATTCAGAGGGTCCAAACCTTTTTCACTGACGGCCACATTTTGAAACATACACATCACATACAGGAGAGCCACAGATATGACACTCAAGTGAAGCATATTCATTTGATGTAGTTTTGATGTAGATATGATGAGCTTTCACACCTTTAATAAGGCTTGGAACATTAATATCAGGTCTGTATCTCATCAAAATGTGTGTTATTTAGGTTATTAAAGCTGAATTTGTCCAATTTCACAGTAAAAAGTACTATTTTTTTGTTGTTTGGGCCAACAAAAAATGGTGTGAGGGCCGCATATTGTCCCCGTGCCATAGTTTGGACATGCCTGGAGTGATTGAGTGATTGATTAATCAGCACTCATGTCTATGATGTCGTCTGTTTGAGGAATACTAACTAAAGTAGCCGCAGAGACGTTTCTCTCTCACTGCAGAAAGTAGAATGTAGAGCAGCTTTTTGTTTGGTTTGAGGAGTTATATTTCAGCACTTTCACGGTGACATTTTGAGTTCCAGTCTCTACAAATGTGACACGTCTAGAAACATGAGAAGTGGATTGACTTTTATGTTTGGAATTACCCAGCAAACACTGGGCCAAAACTCATCTAATGTCACAATTTTTTTTTTTTGGACAAATACAAATATATGAGAGCGACTTTATTTGTTTAAATAATGTTAAAAAAGTAGTTTCTTTGGTGTACATGATGCGTAAACTTTGATACTTTTAACGACCTCAATGGAAAATATGAACTTATTTGAACAAGTAACAATACTAAAAACAAACAAATATCTAAACAGGGCAAAATGTGAACTTTCTTGACCAATTTTAGAATAACCTTTAACTAATAATCACATTTATCTAACATCATCAGAACTAGTGTAAGACCTGACGTTAAATGTAATTATTTTGTGTTGAAAATATTATTCTTTTTGGGTTAGTCTGCAGATATCGCGCTGATATGGGAAAGAATCAATCTAAAAGTGATGTGTCCATCCCGGAGACACCTGTCATGCTGCAATGTCAAATACATATGGGAAAGAGTGTCTGGAATGCTATGTGTGTGATTTCTGTCATTTCTTTGTGATTTTAATGATTTTTTTCTGTTGTGTGAAGCACTTTGTGTATGAAATGTGCTCTACAAATAAACTTGCCTATTCTATTATTGTTTTTGAAATCTGACCATTAATTCGTCCATTCCTCAGCATCGAAACAGAGTTTGAAATGTTGTTACCGTGACAACACAACTGGAGTCACTGCGAGGTCGATGTTTCTTCACGCGTTTGTTCGGTAAAATCTAAAAATTGTTCTGAATAAATGAATAAATACGGCTGTAAATGTCTTTAAATCAGGCTCGATTATCTCTCGCTCTCTCATCGTTACCGAGTGGTTTTAATCTGCCAAACGTTTCATATTTTGTGATATTCTGATCTCACACAAACTCCTCGTCTTCACTTTCCTCTCACAAAATGCAGAGCGCGTTCGTTTTGCTCTCAGACTCTCGGCGACCGCTCACATTGGCCGTGACATTTCTCGGCGTCTGCTCGGCTCACCTCGTGGGAGTCGGGGTACGCGCTCACGCAGATGCTGGGCGGGTCGCGCTGGGGCCGTCGCCGCGGTAACCTCTGGTACAGCTCCTCGGTGACGAAGGGCATGACGGGCGCGAGGAGCCGCAGCGCCACCTCCAAGCACGTGTAGAGGGTCTGTCTGCAGACGCGCGCGCCGTCCTCGCCGCTGCTAAACACCGGCTTCACGCTCTCCTGCGGCGGGACGGGACACGTTAGGGACACGTTCTGCATGGTTTGTGTCGTGGGTGACATTTAAACGTGCTCTTGAGTAGCTTTACTTTGGCATTTTAGAACTTTTTTTTTTAGAAAAAAATGGGTCTAACAAAAGCACACTTTATTTAATATGGGCCAGGCGTTTCCCACATCAGGATTTGAGTTAGAGCGCCACTGAAACCAAGAGCATCTTGTGGCACTAGATGGAATTACAAATCTAGCCTTCCCCAACATGCTAACGTAAGCCAACGTAAGCACGCAGTTGTAATGAAGGTTATTTGACGAGTTTGCCAATGATTTATGGATTCAAAAACAGGACAGAAGGCCTCAAAGTTCTACCTTTGAACATCAGACATTTCCCATATTTGTGAATTCAAAGGGACAGTTCAAAGTATAAAGTGTGAATGAAGCTAAATAAAATTCCAGGTATGTATTTGATGAGGGAACAATTAAAAGCTGGTGAAAGCTAAAAAAAAAGAAAAAAAAAAGGACATTTTGTATAATATTTGTCCTTTAAAGCACCGGTAAGTACCGGTAACTCTGGCAATAGAGCTCCCCCTGCAGGTCCCTTGTGAAAATACATGTTAGGATTGTTCTTTTTCTTGCCGAGGAGGCGGGGCTGAGGACAGGGGCTGCAGAGGAGGCGGGGCTGAGGACAGGGGCTGCAGAGGAGGCGGGGCTGAGGACAGGGGCTGCAGAGGAGGCGGGGCTGAGGACAGGGGCTGCAGAGGAGGCGGGGCTGAGGACAGGGGCTGCAGAGGAGGCGGGGCTGAGGACAGGGGCTGCAGAGGAGGCGGGGCTGAGGACAGGGGCTGCAGAGGAGGCGGGGCTGAGGACAGGGGCTGCAGAGGAGGCGGGGCTGAGGACAGGGGCTGCAGAGGAGGCGGGGCTGAGGACAGGGGCTGCAGAGGAGGCGGGGCTGAGGACAGGGGCGGCTGAGGAGGCGGGGCTGAGGACTGAGGCTGCTGAGGAGGCGGGGCTGAGAACGGGAGCTGCTGAGGAGGCAGGGCTGAGGACCGAGGCTGCTGAGGAGGCAGGGCTGAGGACCGAGGCTGCTGAGGAGGCAGGGCTGAGGACCGAGGCTGCTGAGGAGGCGGGGCTGAAAACGGGAGCTGCAGAGGACGGGGGCTGCAGAGGACGGGGGCTGCCGAGGAGGCGGGGCTGAGGACAGGGGCTGCTGGGACATGGTTCATTTGCTTATTTCCAAAGGTTGAATCAGTTTTTTAATGCTGCCCTTCGAGGACACTGCGGTTGAGATTTTGGGCGCTACAAAAATAAACTGTAAAATAAAAATAAATACATTTATTTTTGTAGCGCCTTCTTTCTTTATCATAATAAGACAGTATAATGGCATAGAATAACATTTGACGTTTCCTAATATAATAAAAAGGGCCGGGGTTTCTCAGGAGAGTCATCTTCGGGCCAATGTTGAGTTTTTCCGCTCAGAGCCAGCAGGGGGCGATAACTGACCTTCAAAACGCCCCAAAAATCCATATTTAACCATCACGGGGATCAGAAAAAGTCACATTAAACCCCCGGAAGCCCTGGAGTCGACGCTGCGCGGTCGATGACTCGTTCTCACCAGGTAAACGTCGCACAGCTCGTACAGCCAGAAGTTGTAGATCGCCGTGGTGATGGCCGGGAAGTCGTACGCCCGGAACCCTTCGTCACAGAGGACGACGGCGGCGCTGAGTCTGGACAATATCCACCGGTCCGACACGCTCTCCTTCCTACACAACTGCAACGGGAACAAACCGGGTCAAATCGGGTCACACACAGGAACACACCGGGTCACATACAGGAACACACCGGGTCACACACAGGAACACACCGGGTCACATACAGGAACACACCGGGTCACATACAGGAACACACCGGGTCACACACAGGAACACACCGGGTCACATACAGGAACAAACCGGGTCACATACAGGAACACACCGGGTCACATACAGGAACACACCGGGTCACACACAGGAACACACCGGGTCACATACAGGAACACACCGGGTCACATACAGGAACACACCGGGTCACACACAGGAACACACCGGGTCACATACAGGAACAAACCGGGTCACATACAGGAACACACCGGGTCACATACAGGAACACACCGGGTCACACACAGGAACACACCGGGTCACATACAGGAACACACCGGGTCACATACAGGAACACACCGGGTCACACACAGGAACACACCGGGTCACATACAGGAACAAACCGGGTCACATACAGGAACACACCGGGTCACATACAGGAACACACCGGGTCACACACAGGAACACACCGGGTCACATACAGGAACACACCGGGTCACATACAGGAACACACCGGGTCACACACAGGAACACACCGGGTCACACACAGGAACACACCGGGTCACACACAGGAACACACCGGGTCACATACAGGAACACACCGGGTCACATACAGGAACAAACACAAACCGGGTCACACACACAGGAACAACCCGGGTCACATACAGGAACACACCGGGTCACATACAGGAACACACCGGGTCACATACAGGAACAAACACAAACCGGGTCACACACAGGAACACACCGGGTCACATACAGGAACAAACACAAACCGGGTCACACACAGGAACAACCCGGGTCACATACAGGAACACAACGGGTCACATACAGGAACACACCAAGTCACACACAGGAACACACCGGGTCACATACAGGAACACACCGGGTCACATACAGGAACACACCGGGTCACATACAGGAACACACCGGGTCACATACAGGGTCACACACAGGAACAAACCGGGTCACACACAGGAACAAACCGGGTCACATACAGGAACACACCGGGTCACATACAGGAACACACCGGGTCACACACAGGAACACACCGGGTCACATACAGGGTCACACACAGGAACAAACCGGGTCACACACCGGGTCACACACAGGAACACACCGGGTCACATACAGGAACACACCGGGTCACACACAGGAACACACCGGGTCACATACACAGGAACACACCGGGTCACACACAGGAACAAACCGGGTCACATACAGGAACACACCGGGTCACACACAGGAACACACCGGGTCACACACAGGAACAAACACAAACCGGGTCACATACAGGAACAAACCGGGTCACACACAGGAACAAACCGGGTCACACACAGGAACACACCGGGTCACACACAGGAACAAACACAAACCGGGTCACATACAGGAACACACCGGGTCACATACAGGAACAAACCGGGTCACATACAGGAACACACCGGGTCACATACAGGAACACACCGGGTCACATACAGGGTCACACACAGGAACAAACCGGGTCACACACAGGAACAAACCGGGTCACACACAGGAACAAACCGGGTCACACACAGGAACAAACCGGGTCACACACAGGAACACACCGGGTCACATACAGGGTCACACCGGGTCACACACAGGAACACACCGGGTCACACACAGGAACACACCGGGTCACATACAGGAACACACCGGGTCACACACAGGAACACACCGGGTCACATACAGGAACACACCGGGTCACACACAGGAACACACCGGGTCACACACAGGAACACACCGGGTCACATACAGGAACACACCGGGTCACACACAGGAACACACCGGGTCACATACAGGAACACACCGGGTCACACACAGGAACACACCGGGTCACATACAGGAACACACCGGGTCACACACAGGAACACACCGGGTCACACACAGGAACACACCGGGTCACACACAGGAACACACCGGGTCACATACAGGAACACACCGGGTCACACACAGGAACACACCGGGTCACACACAGGAACACACCGGGTCACATACACTGCACGGCCACCGTTCAAAAAAGACTCAAAAACAATCTCAATTTAAAAAGTCTAGAGTAGTTTGGCTCGTTTTAAGATACGTATACAGTGAACCCTCGTTTATCGCGGGGGTTACGTTCCAAGAAGAACCCGCGGGAGTCGAAATCCGCGAAGTAGAAACCTTTATTTTTTTACAGTTATTATACAATGAAATACTCCATAAAACATTGAAGCTCACGTGCGCCGCTCACACCGGCCTCGCAAACTTCAATTTGGCAAGCGGTTTTACGTACGTGTGCATATTAATCCATAATGTTATTGACACACAGGTAGAGAAGACGCGGAGAGACTGTTTAGCCAATCAGAATGCAGAACACAATGCATGATGAAAATCCGCGAAGCAGCGAGTCCGCGAAAAGTGAACCGCGTTATAGCGAGGGATCACTGTACATCGATTTTTTATTTGATGAATCATCTTTTCGTTACAAAAACTAAATAAAAATGGCTTTCAGCATTCATTTCAAGCTCATAAACAACAGACTTTAAAATCTGTGCCGTTTAACGCGTAAAACAGTGACATTTCTTCTAAATTCTGCGTCAAAACTGCAATTTTAACTGTGGACCCCCTGATGAACTCTCAATCATTATAATTTACACATTTTTGACGATTCAGTTTGCTCTTTTTCTACTGCATTTTTGAGCTATTGTGTCACAGTCATTTCATTGGTCGATAAATTGAGCTTCTTTCTCAGCTCAAGCCAAATCATTTAGTGAAACTGCTGATCATTTGTGTCATTTTAACACGTTTTACTTCCCTTTTCTCGGCGCACAGAGCGACTTCGACAGACACTTTCTGCACCAAACAATCCCCAGACAAAGACTTCAGCGTTTGACTCAAGTCCCGCTCTTTCTTCCGTCCTCACCTGGGCCTTTTCCGACGGCACAAAGTCGTCTCCGAGCGTTTTCATGGCAAACTTGACGGCGTTCCACAGTTTGTTGCAGAAGTGGCGGTAACCAAGGATACGGTTCACATCAAGGTTGATGTCTCTGCCTGAGGAGCACAAACACAAGCCGAGCGTGAGCGAAATACTAATGCGCGCTTGTCCTGGCGGCGGCAGCGGCGTGGACGAGTTAAGCGGTAGAAGGAGCGGTCGCCGGTTCAAAACCCGCTCTGATGAATTTGTTACGTTGTTGTGGCGTCGTGTGGCATTACGACCGCTTCGATCTTAACCGCTTCCACGTTCAGGATTATTCGTTTGTCGGTCTAAAAATAACAAAAGACAATGCTAAGACGTGCGAGTGGCTCCACAAGGCCGAATTACACGCCAGGGGTCTCATTTACCAACATTTACGTGGAACTGTTACTAAAAAGGGCACTTCCTCAAACTCTCTCGCTGCTCCGTCTCAAACGCTCACAGTTTTGAGACAGGACTGTTCATTCAAAGATTTTTTATAGATCAAATGTCACACACACAACATTTTGTACGCGCACACGCTTTATAAATGAGACCCAGAACTGTGGTGAGGCGCCCCAAACTCACAGGAAGTAAGAATGCATGTTTTTGTGTTTAGTTTGTTTTTTCAGTTTTTTAAATATAATACACACATTATTAAACAGAACGGAAACATGGCACAGGGAGGAAACATGCAAACACATAAATAGTCCTAATTATGTTGTCCATTTGGTCCAAAGTCTGTTAAGACGATAAGAATAACGAAATGCTGCATGACACACAGAAGCACAGCTTTACTTTAGTCTTTATTTGAAGGGACATTAAGTTCCAGGTCGATCCATTTCTACGCTTGTATTAAAAGTGTGTGTTTGAGCTGGTCAGTCGGGCGCCATATAATCTGACCAAACGTCCTCATGTCTTTATAACAAGTAAACAATTAAGTAATATGGTAAGTAATGAAGTAATATTAATGAAGTAATATGGTAAATAATGAAGTATTATTGTAAATGATGAAGTAATGTGGTAAATAATGAAGTAATATGGTAAATAATGAAGTATTATTGTAAATAATGAAGTAATGTGGTAAATAATGAAGTAATATGGTAAGTAATGAAGTAATATGGTAAATAATGAAGTAATATGGTAAACAATGAAGTAATATGGTAAATAATGAAGTATTATTGTAAATAATGAAGTAATGTGGTAAATAATAATGAAGTAATATGGTAAACAATGACGTAATATGGTAAACAATGAAGTAATATGGTAAGTAATGAAGTAATATTAATGAAGTAATATTGTGAATAATGAAGTAATATTGTGAATAATGAAGTAATATTGACCTTGGCTGGTGTACGCGCACAGGGCGAAGCGCAGAGCGTCTGTCCCACACTCGGGGATTCCGCTGGGATAGTCGGCCTTCTGGCCCTGGACGGCCTTCTCCACCTCCACCGGGTCCAGGTTACTGTCGGTCAGCTGAGCGTGAAGACCCTGCAGAACATGACCACAGCAGCCAAACGTTAGCTTCAGGCTCATTTACCATCGGGCATTCGATCTGGTCATTTTTGCCGTCCGTGTGATGTGTTGAGACCAGTCCGAAAATGTCTTGGCCGAGGTTAAAGTATAGCACAAAAGGCGAGGAACGGGCTGTGAAATGGAAGTCTGAGGGCCTCATTTATCACTCCAGGGGCCGAACTGAGAGTAAACATGGCTTAATAAAAGAAAACAAGTGACATTAGGCGCCTCGATATACTGCTTTTATGGTGAATCAAATGATTTACTGTTCTTCTGTTCATAAGCATAACACTAGAATCACATTCCCATTCAAAATTAGGCAACTCAAAAACAAGCACTCATTCAAAATTAAAGAGTCACGTGTTTATTATATTAAGACATTAAGACACTTGCTATTCAAAAATACGTCATTTATAATTGTACTGTTCACTATTATGGACTGAAATCTAACATGATTTGCAAAGAACTGTTAAATTGCTACTGTAATGAAAAATAATGAAATATAATGAGATGGAACTTTCGAAAACCATGCTATTATAGTGAAATGTAATCCGCTTTTAATTGTAATGGACCCGGGAAGACGAGACGATCGCACTGCTTTCAGCTAAAGGGAGGATCCAATTAAATAAACAAATAAACAGAAAAACAGCACGTGCCATGTGTGTGCAGTTTTACTCACTCTGAAAATGTGCACGTTATTTCTTCCGCAAAAGTGATGTATCTGAGAGTTTAGCTTCTGTAGTGCGTCAGAGAGAGTACAGCCACGCAAGAGTTATAATAACACAGTCCCACGTTATTCAAAGACAGATTCAGACTAATACATGTTGCAACTGAAGATTCTAAAACATATAATCATAATCGTTTGTTTATAAGTGAGTCCCTTTAAATCAAACGCTGTATTGATTATTCTGTCCTGGTCCGAACGCTGCACTACAGTATCATCATCATCACAGCTTTAGCTCTCGTAGTTGTGATAAATCTGGCAGCGTGCGTCGTTTAGACTTCTTTTTTCCTGGCGCTTGTTCGGGAAAGCGCCCTGTTTTGCATATGTGTGTGTGTGAGATGCAAATGTCTCGTGCGTCTGGCTTTTGTCCCACTTGTGGTTAGTCGTTCTGCACGTGAGCTTTATAAATGGAGGCCCTAAAACTATGTACCTATATTTTTTCATAGTTTTGGCCGGGGTGAGACTTATACTTTATATTTATACTATATACTTACACTCTAGAGCAACTTTTATGTGATATTATTTGTTATTTTCACACTTGCAACTGCATTTCATACTCCAGTGCGACTTTTACATGTTTTTTTCTTCTCTATTATGCATTTTTTGGCTGGTGCGACTTATACTCTGGAAAATACGGTAACTTTTCTGGTGGAGGGTTTGCCTGGAATGTTACACAATATGGCATTAAACTTAATACATCTTGCCTTTATTCAATGACAGGCGTTTGTGTAATGATGCCACATGAACACATTCTTACTCCCTGTAAATCTGACCTTGGATAAAAGCCAAACTTTGGAACATTCCAGGCAAAACATACCAACGCAAGTATTGAGCCACTCATTTGATCAAGTATCAAAACATCGCATAAATCAGACACAATCTTGATCTTTCCTGAAGAACTTTAAAGGTCTGGATCTATAGCAGAACGAGAATGAGATCACACACGGTCAATACTATTATTTTGGGTTAAAAATGACACTATTTTCTTTAAAAGGTCATTTTAGTGTCAAAATTCATATGAAATCAAATTTGAAGCGTCAGATTTGTGCCGACACTATCCTGTAGCAGAATAGTGACAGTGTCCCTTTAAGTGCAGCAAAACCCCCTGATGCCTTTGTCTGGCAGATCATATTAAGTTTTGGTTCTTTATCTTCTTCATCTACTCTTTTAGCAGCTTTAATAGTTTTCTTTTCCTTAGTATGTAATTATTCATTACCTTACAGCTGCTAAACAACTATTCAATATCAGCGTGAGCACAATTATAATCACCCACCTCTCCTTGTTATCAAAAGCACAACTATTATTTCTCGTTTCTTTCAACCCACACAACGGCAAACTGCAGTTTACTCCAGCCGCTTACTGCCCTCTAGTGGACGTGCCGGGCGTAATCTGCCCTCACGGCCTTCCACAGACTGAACACAGAGAGATGGATGGTCTCAATAAAAGCTCGTTGGAGGGAAAAGGGGGTTTAATAAAGCTTACATAAGACAACGAGCCTGGGGGGAGCCGTGAGGACGCAGTGACCAAGTAATCTGAATGAGAGAGGAGGACGGAGCGCGTGTCGTGAGGCTGAAAATGGTGATGAGGTTGTTTTTTTTTTTACCTCCAGAGAAATCCCCGTAATGACGTCCAAGGGGTCGATAACGTTGCCCAGGGACTTGCTCATTTTCCGTCCGTGCGCGTCTCTCACCACCGCGTGCAAATAAACCTGCAAAAGACTAAAGTATTAGACTCCAACAAAGGCAACGTTATCATCTTATTACTATTTCACAGCAGGGACACGAGATTGTTTTGTTATTGCAGTTACACATCATGAAAAGTAGTATAGTTAAGAAATAATGACTGACCAAGTAGAGAAGCAAAAATATGTAAAGTGGTAAATATGGCTGCAAGGATTAATTAATCATTGTGATTAGTCGACTATTAAAATTATAATATTTTAGACAGACACATGTGAAAAGACATTGACCGTATTTTTTAATAGTTTTGGCCGAGGTGTGACTTGTACTTATTTATACTTATATACTTGTACTCTGGAGCGACTTATATGTGATATTATTTGTTATTTTCACATTTGCAACTGCATTTCATACTCCAGTGCATGTTTTTTCCTCTCCATTATGCATTTTTTGACTAGTTCGGAAAATACGGGAATTTAAATAATCATATTTTAAACAGAAACATGTGAAAAGACATTTAAATCACAAAGTGACATTATTACATACAAAAAGGCAATTTTTCATCGATTTTCATCAATAATACACTTGATTTGTAAATATTCTCCATCCAGAGGCCTCCAGTCTGTACATTTCACACTTTATTTAGTTACAAAATCTCCACGTGCATAGAAATTAATGATTGACTAGTCGCCTAATAAAATAATAATTGTTAGTTTCAGCCCTAAAAATAAGTAATTTCTGTTAAATCTTTACTGCAAAACGGGTAAATTAGTATTTTCTTTTGGTCTGTATAAGTCACACACATTTCTGTATGATAAAGCTGGTGAAACGTTCTATTAGTTGTAAATTAAAGTGAAGGATTTTTACTTTTGTTTAGTTACGGAGACTAATTATGAATAATGTAACAGACTGATGTTTCTTCTCTTTTAATAATCTTTATGGCTAAAACTGACTGCAGCGACATCTCTATAAGTGAATCATATGTCGCATGAGGCAGATGAGCAGCCGATGAAGTAAACAAATCATTTGACAATGAATAAAGATAAACACATTTACAACAGCTCCACGTGTCACAACAGCTCCACATGTCACAACAGCTCCACATGTCACAACAGCGCATTTTGAAGCTATAGACACGACAATAAATGACAGTGCAACCATTTTACGCATCTGACAATCAATATAAAGCAGGAGAATCCCAGTAAACACTTATTTAAATTTACAATGTCGTTAAAACAGATGAACAGCGGACTGAAGAGGTCATAGAAGTTACTTATTTAAATCTCCGCAGCTCAAACTCTTAAATAAATACAACTCTACATTCAATATTGAGCCCCAAAATGTACCGTTCCATTTATCGTTTATTTATTTAAGTAAAACATGTTCTTTAAAGTGACGTATGACAGGTTTTTATGATTTTCTAATGTTGACTTTATTTGGTGTATTTATACATATTATAGTTTTACACCAATCGAGCAGGTATTTGAGGAGAAAACATTGAAAAATCTGTAGAAAATGACAGGAAGTGACATCACACCAGAGACACTCATTCCAGTTAAAGTTTATGCATCAATTCAACAAAATAAAGAATTGTTTGACTCTCTAAACACAAATTCAACAAAATAAAGTCACCCTCATATATTTTTATGATGAATTTTGGCCCAGTATTTGCTGGGTAATTTCCTAGTGTGATGTCATCAATCACAAACAGGAAGTGAAATGATAAACATAAAAAAATTGCTATTCTGTGATGAAATGTTTATAATTTTTAGCCAAATTTGAAATATATTTATCTGAACTGCATTTTAGCACTTTAACTGTCAAAACGCAGACGCAACTCTCTCCAAACAAAAACGGCACAAAGATCAATATATTCTTCTACGATTGAGAGTGCCGTCGTCGATCGCAACGTCAAAGGACTTTTAGCCACAAATGTGATTATTTTTACATCCGTATCTCTAACGCTGCCTGACGACGAGTGTCCCTCCCCCAGAGTGACCGTTGGCCTTTTGCTCTCCTCTTCATTGCCACGGCAACAGCACAAAACCGGCGGGGAGACTCACCTCTTTGAAGGGGAGTTTCCCGGTGAGTTTGAGGCCCATCATCACCATCCGAGCGACCCAGAAGAACAGGATGTCGTGGCCCGTCTCGAGCAGCGTCCCGGGATAGAACACGCTCAGGTCCGTCGTCTAGGCAACGGAGGCAGAAAAGGAGAATAAACACGCTTTAGTTTCGACGAAAGAAGGATTTTTATACTGACGTTCTGACAATTATTGTAGTAAATCGACAAGACAAAAGGTGAGATTTTAAACACGTTTTCAACCAAATGGAGGTTTGAATGTGGCGACTGGAGGATTCTGGGTATAGACTATTTACAAATAAAGTGTGTTATTGGTGAAAATCTGAAATAGATCACACTTTGACATTTTGATAAAATAAATAAAATAAATAAAATAAATAAAATAAATAAAATAAATAAAATAAATAAAATAAATAAAATAAATAAAATAAATAAAATAAATAATAAATATTTTTTAAATCAAATAAAAAATAAAGCCTTGATGCTTTTCAAAGTCTATATAGTCCAGATAACGGTTAAAATTATTGATCAAACGTCCTGATGAGTCAAATTGTTTTCATTCACAGATGTTTGGATGTCTTTTTACGACGCCGATATTTAGAAAAACGTATTTATGATTTTTGGGGGCATCACATGATAATAACTATACCTAAATCAGCCGTAATAAAGCATGCAACAAGGCCTTTATTTGTAATGAACAGTTAATTAAGATGATTCAGGCTTAGTAACTGTAGTAGTTACGAAGCCGGATTCATTCTTAATAAACTGTTTCTTTTCCAAACAGAATAATGACAATATGTAAGGGTCAAGGACAAGCAACAGTGGAGAAAATGTGCTGAATTTTGGATTTTGTAGTTAAATTTGTTTTAATATTTTAGATTATTCCCCGGTTGAAAAATGTCCTTGAAATCAGAAGAAGAAAACTACAAAAAGTCAAAATGCTGCCTTATTCAGCATAATTAAAGTGTAGTGACTAAAAAAAGTGTGGACATTATTCGTTCATATTTTAGTTCGAACAACCAGGGATGTCTCGAAGTATGGGATTATACTAATCTTTCTTCATGGAGACGAGCGGGTGGAAATACCGGGACAAGTCGTGATTTCAAGTCATTTTCAAGACATTTAATGCCAAAGTGTGGAACATTCCGGGCAAAGCTTCACGGGGAAAATATATAGAGCATTTGACGACATCTTTAACATGGTTTACGTTAGAAAATTGTGTTATTTCACGTGATATTTTTAATAACCAATCATTAATAAAACCGCGTATAAATGATATTTTGTGTTGGAGAAGGACTTTGTTATTATTTACAAAACTGTTTTATAAAGTCTTAGGAGCGAAAGTGTGACTTCTGTGACCGTTAAAAACTGCATTAAAATGATCTTCTGTGGCCATATTCATTTATGCAAACACAAGGGCGGGGCTCATTCCGTCTCGTTTTACCTCGTTGGGCCATCCGAAGATCGAGAACGGGAAAATACCAGAGGAGAACCAGGTGTCCAGAACGTCCTCGTCTGAAAGCACATGAGGTCAGTAACTACAGGCAAACGGAGACGACGTTCAGCACATTTACACCCGCCGCACCTTGTCTGAGGGCGATTTTGTCGGGCGTCACGTTGAACCGTTTCGCCGCCTTCTCCCGCGCCTCGTCCTCCGTTCTGCCGCTCACCCAGTAATGGCCGTCCATGTCCTGCCGGAGACAAACGCGTTACTGGTTTTTCCAAGAGTGACCGGTGGACGATATTTCCAAAAGAGTCGGGGCTCACTTCTCCGGGTTTCACGGACGGGTCGCCGACGGTCACAAAGTACGCCGGGATCCTGTGGCCCCACCAGAGCTGCCGAGAGATGCACCAGTCTCTGAAGAGAAGGGGGCGTGTGCAGAGGAGAGGGAAAGGGGCGTGTGCAGAAGAGCGACATGATATTAAAGTGACGTGCGGCGGGATTTTATCATTTTCAAATTCTGACTTAATTTGGTGTATTTATATCTGTTGTACATGTAAATTATAGTTTTACACAAAATCGAGCAGGTTTTAGTGGTGAAAAAGTAGAAAAATCTGTAGGAAATAAACAGGAAGTGACATCGCACTCAAGTTTATGCATAATTTACACAAAGAAACAACTTTATTTTGACCAGTTCAATAATATTTCAACAAAATCAAATCAATTTGTTTTTGTAAAGCCCAAATTCACAACAACAGCTGCCTCTGAGGGCCACAGGGTGCTCCTCATATATTTTTATTTGTCAAATTTAAATAAAGAAAACATTGACAATAGCTGAGCGTTTGCAAGCTAATTTCCTACTGTGATGTCATAAATTACAAAAAGGGAGGACAATGATAATCCTTAGAAAAAGATATTCTGGGGCAAAATGTTAAATATATTTATCAAAATCTCTCTATTTCAGTTTAATGAGTGGTCCAACCGGTCATAAGTACTTTAAAGTCCAGGCAGGTGTCTCAACGCTAATGCTAACGCTAGTCAAGACTGTGGTGCTATTTTAACTTGAATAAATCCATTTGTTTTATGTTAGCATTAGCACTGCCTTAGTAAACACGGACATATTCTCCAGTGAAGCGTTTACAGACTTTAACGCTCTGTTATAATCCACCCGTGACTCGTAATCTTGAAGTATTGATTATTTGAGGACGGCGAAGAACGAGTGAGTCAAACTAAAGTAGCGCCGCGGGGCAGTGCACAAAGCCGACAGAGGCTAATATTTAAGATTAAGGCTCATCAAAGTGTGTTGAGCTGAGAAGAGTTCAGACAGTTACATAGGACTAGTTTTTGTGTTAAATGACATTGATTAAAAATGTTGTTTATGTTGATTTTACAAATGTCTGCACTCATTTACCTCTGGGATGTATTGTTTTTATTTGAGTTGCGCCAATTTTCTAATTTATCTTCAGGTTTTAGATATAATTTTTTAGTTTTTAAGTTGGACGTGGTCTGGGGGGGGGCCAAGGGTCGGGACTCGGTCTGGGGGGGCCACGGCTCGGGACTCGGTCTGGGGGGGCCACGGGTCGGGACACAGTCTGATGAGGATACCAAGTTTGGATTGGAGTAAAAAAAAAGACTTGAAACTCAAAAATGTATAGAAATTTGGAAATCAGCTCATTATTTTTCACATTAAGTTTCACATTTTGTTTTTCCCCCGATTCTAGACCTCTTTTGTCTCCATGAATCCGAGCTAAAGCAGCGTTACCTGATGTTATCCATCCAGTTGAACCAGGTCTTGATGTGGTGATCGGGGATGACTTTGAGTCGTCCTTCTCTCACGGCGTCTGCGGCCTGCTTTCCCATGTCGGCGCAGTTGACGTACCACTGCGGCTTCAGCAGAGGCTCCACGATGTCCTTCGACCGACTAAAACAGACGAGAAAACAAAGTCACCTAAAACTTACGCCACGTTCCCGCGTTAGAGCGTCTTTAAATGTACCTGCAGACTGGTACCACCATGGGATTGTCTTTGGTCTCCTTAAACTGTCCTCTGTCTTTCAAAGCCTGGAGCACTTGCTTTCTGGCCTCAAAACGCTTCATTCCCTGGAGAAATGGAAGACAAATGAAAGAATATAAGATTAGATTAGATAAAATGTCAAGTATTTTTGTCCCGGAAGAACACAACGTAAGAAAAACACATCGTAAAATAGACATAACTTTCTGTTTTAACTGTCAAAATAGTGTAAAATCTTCATATTACCAGTTCATCTAAATATTAAACGTTTGTGGACTAATAATATGCATGTATGTATTGGTATTGTATTATCAAAAATATGGCATCAAAAGTCTTAAAATATGATTAATAACATTCAAATTTGCCTAAAAGCAAAAGGGAACTACAATGACAAAGGTGTTTTTTCCATTTCTGTTCAGTCAAAAAGAAAAAAACACACAAAATCACAATCATTTTACAACATGAAAGTTATTAAAAACATGTGCGCGTTAACGCTTCTACCACTTTTTGAACATTCAACACGTCAAATGATTATTTCTATTGTACAATAATTTTTAGACACATTTTTAACACAAAAAACCATTGCAATAATATGAATATTTAACAAAAAAGTCTATTATTCATTTTATTTAACACTAGTGCTATTTTTGTTTTAAAGGGTCTTTTTGTGTGCATTTGGATGTGGCTTAATAGAGTGCGAGAGCAGAGAAGACGAAGAAGAGAAGATGAAGAAGAGAGGACGAGGTCAGACCGAGGCAGCTCATTTGCTGAAAGGACCAGGAGCGGCGGCCAGAAGTTTGACATTGCCAGAACGCGGTCGGGGCGCCAAGAACGATAATGAGTTCAGCACCGTACCAGGAAGGGCGGCGGCACGTTGATGAGCAGCCCGTTCTCGTCCAAAATGTTGATGAAGTCCAGATTGTGCCTCACGCCGACCTCGTAGTCGTTGTGGTCGTGAGCCGGGGTGATTTTCACGGCACCTGAGCGGCAAAAGAGCCAAATCAAGCTGACGGAAAAAACGCCTCGTAACCAACCGCCGACAGGACGACGACGGCGGCGCCAACTGACCTGTTCCGAAGTTCACGTCCACGAAGTCGTCGAACACGATGGGCATCTTGCGGTCGCAGAAGGGGTGGGCGACCGCTTTGCCCTTCAGGTGCTGGTACCTGGGGTCGCTCGGGTGCACGGCCACGGCGGTGTCGCCCAGCATGGTCTCGATACGGGTGGTGGCGACGATCACCTCCTCGTCTGGAAACGAAAGGATCACGAACAAAAGCGTCGTCAAAAGTTGTGCGCAAAATGCCGACGATCCCCTTTTGCCGACCTCAAAACTGTTCAGTACTTCGTTCTCAAAATCGCTTGTCTCCTCTTTGAACTAGGCTATGAATATCTGTTTAATAGTATTGCAAATATAAATGACACAAACTTGTTATCGATACTGGGGCCCTCGTGCTGTACCTGATCCGTCGATCTTGTAGGCGAAGGAAACGAGAACGCCGAACTCCACCTTCTCTTTGTAGCCAGGCACCGGCAGCAGCGTTCTGCCCTTCAGCTCCTTCTTGTCCACCTACGCACGAAAACAGAGAGCACAAAAGGTCAGTAAACGGTAAAGTGATCGAGAAAAAACGAATTAAAGTATAAATAAATTCACCAAACCTTTTCACTAAACCTCACTTTATAAAATAGTTGAATTTACAAGAAACACAGGGACTAGACCAGGGATATTCAACTTAATTTTACCACTACGGTTCCCAATACCATTTCAATACAAAACAATAACTAATGATAGATTATATTTTTGGAAGAAATAACACAATATAAAACAAAAGGCTTTACCAACAAGGACTAAACCAAGACCAAGCCCGGTCTAAACTAGAGCCAACCCATAATTAAACTAGTAAACAAGCTTTTTGTTTTAAATATATAATTGGAAACTGGGTCGTGGGCCAGATTAAATCGTTTGGCGGGCCCGATATAGCCCACAGGCCTCATGTTGAACAGCCCTGGACTAGATCCAGGCATAACCTCGTGCAGGAACAAGAATAAAACTGTATAAAATTGATGTAAAAAGCTTGACCGGCAGTCGAGAGCTACAGCACTAAGCTTCAGCACAAAGATATGGAGTACGATCTACAATTACTGCTTCATTTTGAGCGTAAATATGACAAAACGTCTGCCTCTTGCCTCGATGTCGGAGATGGCCGAGTTGAGCGTGCAGGACCAGTTAACCAGCCTCTTGCTCCTGTAGATCACTCCGTCCTCGTGCAGGCGGACGAACGCTTCTTGGACGGCGTAGGAAAGTTTCTGAAACGGGGCACAAAACGTGGAATTACTTACCGTCAAAAACGAACGACAACAATTCCACGTACGCAAAGGAAACTTACGGGGTCCATTGTGAAGCAGGCTCGGTCCCAGTCCAGCGACGAGCCGAGTTTCTTCAGCTGGTGGTAGATTCTGTCGCCCTTCCTGAAAAGACCATTGTTAGATCAACTTTGAGGCTTTTTATTAGAGCTGTGTATGACTAAAAAAGTTATTGGTCGACTTGAGACGTGTCCTGGCCATCGATTAGTTGTATAAAAAGCAATTTGACCATGTATTTGACCTAAACTGCACTCGTGAGACCACAAATTACAGCAAAAACAACTATTTATGTAGAAAAGTACAAGTAAACAGTGTGTTTATCTGTAAAAAAAAGGGCAGTGTATGAGAGATAATAGTCATATTCACTCCCAAATCACTCATAGCTTCTCGTTTCTGTTGTTCTATAGAAACCTCTATTATGTACATAAAGAGTCAATCCAGTTTTTTTTGCATTATTTGGATTTTCATTATTATGAATTTCATTAATATGCATCAGGAATGTGATAAACTGTGTCCTTAAATGTCTTGATTGAAACATACATTTAACTACTTTACGCCCTCGTTTGGAAGAACACAAAAGAAGAGTGCTTTTTTTCATTCAAGATGATTCTATTTATAGATGACAGACTCTATATTCCCATTGGGCTCCGGGACAACAACTGCCAGATCCATTATTTGTTACATCTCACGTCGCATTAGTCACTTTTCATAAAGCACATGTCAGTACAAGCTGCACAGGACGGATGATTCTGTCAGACACAAATGACAGACGGATAAAACTAAATTAAAACTGACTGAATAAAAGCACCAAGACCACAAGCATAAATAACATAAAATAAATAAATAAAAATAATAATTAAAAATAAATGTGTTAAGAGCCAGTGCAAACAGCTGAGTATTTCCTGTTGTGTGAAGCACTTAGAATTTGCCTTGTGTACGAATTTTGCGCCACAAATAAACTTGCCCCTGCCCTTGCCCCTGCCCCTGCCCTTGCCCCTGCCCCTACCCTTGCCCCTACCCTTGCCCCTACCCTTGCCCCTACCCTTGCCCCTACCCTTGCCCCTACCCTTGCCCCTACCCTTGCCCCTACCCTTGCCCCTACCCTTGCCCCTACCCTTGCCCACTGCCCTTGCCCACTGCCCTTGCCCCTGCCTTACCCCTGCCCTTGTCCCTGGCCCACTAACCTTGCCCCTGGCCCTCAGCCCTTGCTCCTGGCCCTCAGCCCTTGCCCCTACCTTGCCCCTGGCCCACTGCCCTTGCCCCTGGCCCACTGCCCTTGCCCCTGGCCCACTGCCCTTGCCCACTGCCCTTGCCCCTAGCCCACTGCCCTTGCCCCTGGCCCACTGCCCTTGCCCCTGGCCCACTGCCCTGCGGCTTCACTTACTCATTCTTCCACTTCCAGACTTCCTGGATGAAGCTCTCTCGGCCCAGGTCGTGTCGGCTCATCCCTCTTTCCCTCATGAGCTTCTTCTCCACGACGACCTGAGTGGCGATCCCGGCGTGATCGCAGCCCGGGTTCCACAGCGTCGTCTCGCCTTTCATTCTGTGCCTGGAAAAAGCAAGACACCAAACATCTAAAAAGTCCTAGTCTCCATAGAGATGCCACTGTTTTCCCAAAACTTCCCACTTATACTCGTCATGATAATGTACTACAGCAACTCATCGTTCAGTAAATAAGGGATGGAACCATCATTTTGGAGGCTCAATATTTAAGTTTGTTTGTTTGAGTTTGTCATTTCTTTGCACTAGTGGGGACAGTTTTATCATGACAGTTTTATCATGACTTGTGCTGTATATGGCTCATTATAAATACTAACAAACTACTTAAAAAGGGACCGTACCCCATTTTGTCCCGGCATTGAAATAAAATCAGTGCAGGAACATTGTACAAGCAACTCTTAAGAGTCAAAATGAGGCCGCAGTGTGCTGTGTGCATCAATTTATGACAGGAAGTGCACTGTTAGCATGCTAATTGTTGCTAATGATCTCATTGCAGTGAATAGTTAAGATGTTCAGGATATGTGAGAAAGTGAAGATTACAGTTTAAACCAACTAGATCTGATTTTAAAGGCGGCATGGACGATTTTTCGGCGATTTGAGAACACAGGCGGAAGTGCACATGCGCACTCCCCCGTGCGGACTGATACAACACACACGTGCGTTTGTTTATTAGCGCGACGGAGCGCATCGCATCGCTCGTCTCCCGTAGATTTCTGTCCACTTCTGCGTCAGCTCGAACTGTCTTTCTCCGTCTTCATTTTGCCCTGTACACTGAGGGAACTATATTATGATAGATCCATGCGCTTAGGCACGCGGAAACGTGGGGACGAGCCTGACGCGGCTGCAGGTGAGCGATAGGTGCGTTTTATGATTGATACGTGGCAGGACAAATGATTTATCCACGCCACGAGGAAATATGATAAAAAATTTGCTGAAAAAAATCGTCCATTCCACCTTTAAGACCGTAAGAATCAGGTACAGCACCTTTAAGAGTTTAAACTCTGCTCTTTACTTGTGCCTCATCTTTTAAAACTAAATCCTACATTAAAAAAGGGTTAGAAGTAGTGGTAGTAAAAGTAGTTTAAATGTTTATCGTGATATTTTCTATCGCACTTTAAAATACTATACAGAACTAGCTGCACAGTATGGCTTTAAATGTTTCCATCTCCATGAAGACCAGCAGTTGTGGAGTTGAGCTTACAGGTCAGATCCGTGGAGAGCACTAATAAATGATCTTGCATTTGTGCAAACATTAAACACACATGTTTATTCAGAAGGTCGAATGCACAAACTGGATGATAAGTGTTTAATGAGCAGTACCATCTGGTGAGACAGTCCTGGATGGCGTTTGTCAGGGCGTGGCCCAGATGAAGAGATCCAGTCACATTTGGAGGAGGGATGCACATCATGAACGTACCGCGAGGATTCGGTTCAGAAATGTCCTCTCTCTGCAGAAGAAACAAATCCAATGAAGGCAGCACAATCCTGGAGTTAGAGGGTGATGAAGATGTGCCCTGATGCTGCAGCGATCAACTATTCAAAACTAAGTACCGTATTTTTCTGACTATAAGTCGCACCGGAGTATAAGTTGCCGAAAAATGCATAATAGAGAAGAAAAAAAACATATATAAGTTGCACGGAGTATAAGTATAAGTCGCACCCCGGGCCAAAAAAATTAAAAAAGGTGCAACTTGTAGTCCGGAAAATACGGTACTTGTACTCCGGAGCAACTTATATGCGATATTATTTGTTATTTTCACACTTGCAATCGCATTTCATACTCCAGTGCAACTTACATATGTTTTTTTTTCTTCTCTATTATACATTTTTTGGCTGGTGCGACTTATACTCCGGAAAATACGGTATTATATCTCCTGAATGGGCCAAAGTGTCCAAGTATCTTTTGTTACCTTTTATATTTTGAAATTTCAACAAGCATTTTATTGTATTTTTACCTTTTGTTTTTATATTGTCATTTGTGAGCTACTGTGTCCTTAGAGTCAATCAAGTTTTTCCAAAAGGCTGTTAAAACTCTTGAATACGTTCATGTGCATCTTATGAACACACAGACTTCTTTATTGAGCGTGTGACGTTCATACCCCATATTCAGGCTTGAAGAATCCCTGCTTCTCCCACCAGGGATACCAGGCGGCCTCCACGTACTGCGGGCTGTACGAGTCTGGGAGAGGGCTGACCACGTCTACAAAACATTTTAGTGCACAACTTAACACCTTTAATTGAACAAACAGATGCACACATTAATATTCATGACGACCAGCAGGAGACACAGTGCACCTTGATAATAAACAATGAAAGCACACGTGCTTAAAGCTTGTTTTGTTAGTTCTTTATTACCTTTCTTCTCCCCAGGCTGAGTCGAGACGGTGTAACTGATCACCCCGATCTCTTTCTTCTCAGGTTTGGCCTTTTTCTGAGGAACAAAACAAAGAAACCATGTTAAAAATGCATTAAGCACATGACTGACCCTTTGCTGTGGCTCTACCTCTGCCGCGGGCTGGGTCTTCTTCTTCGCCTCCATTTCTTTTTTCTGTTGAAACTTCTCCAACTTCTCTCGTTTTTTCGCCTCCTTTTTCAGCTGAGCCTCAGTTTTTGGAGGTCCTGCAATAAGCAAACAGCTGAGCGATCCACTGAAGCGCTGCATGGTTTCAAATGGTTTGCCATAGAGAGTGGGGCAATTTCAAACTATTGATCTCTATTTTACTCTTTAGACAATATTTGAACGTGCACAAAACACTGCTTGACTGTAAAATTAACCAAAAAAGGAAGAAATATCACACAATATTCTAATTTTGCATTTCTTCAAAACGACAACTGCAATATTATCAATTTTTCATCTACTTCTTCCACCTTTACTAACATTAATATTCTTTTCTGTTGCTGTGGATGTATAAACACAGGGTAATGGTTATATTGCCTTCACCAATGTTGGAAATCTGCATCTTAATCTTTAGCCTCTTTTAAAAGGTGCACTATGGAACTTTTCTGATGGAGGGACTGACAGCTGCTGGTCTCTATGGAGACGTTATTGTTTTACCTGGTGTGAGAATCAGAATATAGTATTATTGCAATTGTCAGGGAACAATTTCACAAACTAGGACGGTGCTTTGGCAACATTGTTCAATACAAAACAACAAATATACGTAAAATATAAACTATGATAAAAATAAAATGTGACTTAATATAAATAAAAAATATACAAAGCTCAAAAATCAGGGATCAACTACTTTGACTAATTAATCTTACAAAGATTAGGGTAAAATGTGGAATAAAGCTTGATAAAAGTATCCATACCATTTGTTGCTCCAGCATCACCAGCAGCATTAGCATTAGCAGCATTTGCCGCATTAGCATTAGCAGCATTAGCACTGTCTGCAGTGTGTGTTTGGGGTGTGACCGACCCCATCTTCTCACACAAACTTATCTTTCCCAAAACCTTCACAAACTGAGGCTGGTTTATGCAGGTCGTGAACCACCTCGTGACATTGGTCAAAACTTTACGGTCTTGAGGCTCCAGCACCTGAGAACAAACAGGACCAGTCAGAAAAACATTAAAAGAAAAACAAAATACTGCTGGTAACTATGGATCTTAATTTGCCAATTTATTCAATATTAAAACTACTATGATTAGGGATGTCAAGATGATTTACATAATTGATCATTGTGATTATTCAAGTCACAACTTAATCGCAAAAAAATAATAATTTCATTTCAATCCATGCACAAGAAAGTTAAAGGTTGAATGGATGATTTTTTTGTCCCAAATCTGAGTCTTATTTCCTCGTGGCATGGACGGCCGATTAGTCCTGCCACGTGTCAATCATAGAACGCACCTACCGCTCACCTGCAGCCTCGTGCGGCTCGTCCTCATGAGAGCAGCATGTTTCCCCGTGTCTAAGCGCATGGATCTATCATAATATAGTTCCCTCAGTGTACGGGACAAAATTAAGACGGAGAAAGACAGTTCGAGCTCAGAAGAGACGAAAATTTACGGAGACGAGAGATGCGATGCGCTGCGCTAATAAACAAACGCACTTTGCTTTTCTCTGCTTCCGCACGGGGGGAGTGGCATGCGCACTTCCGCTCGAGTTCTCAGATCGTCCATTACGCCTTTAAAAGTAAAGTGCTTTTTTATCGTGTTTCATGTCACAATATCATAAAGTTTGATTTGACGAGGCCAGTGACATCATTGATTGTGATATTTCTTCACACAATAATAGAAACACTGACATTTTATATTTTGACATCCCTTGACACGATTACATTTTTGGTTTTATCCTAAACTGAGGCTCGTCTGGTCTCGATTTAGACTTTATATAACGTAAATCAAAGTCGTTTACATGATTTAACATCATAACGTAACCGCTTTTACCACAAACTGCATATCGTAATGTTACAACGCCGTTTTTGTCACAATATTTACAGATACAGCTGAACATAATACAGTCATCCACGTGGAACTGTACTCACGTATTTGAACGGTAGAAGAACGGCACAGGCCACGGCCATATCAGCCAAAGTGAGGCCTTCTCCCACCAGGAAGGTCTTTGGCTCCAGCGTTTGGTTCAGCATTTTCAGGACACGCATCAACTCGGCTCGAGAACTTTGCTGCAGCTGAAGACGGAGTACAAGATATCAGAGTAAATACTTGTACTAAATGACCACACGTCTTCTATTATCCCACTACAAATGTTCAAACTTGAATTTCTCCAATGAATGCACCAATTCAACGAATGGAATTGCCCGTTTTGATCTGTTAAATTTAAGTTAGACAAATCGTAGCTCTTATGAATATATGTATGCATTTCCTCATTATTTCAGCATACAATTAGTGCTTGATAGTTATTTTTGACAGAATACAACCGTTACATTACCCCACGAGTATCTACACTTGAATGTTGATCGAGAAGTGAGCGATGTGGACAAAAATGAATGAGCCCAATAACGATATTCAGATGATATTATGTAAATCCAACTAAAATGTGTTGAAACATGGCATTAAATGTATTAACTGAGGCTTACGTATCAGATAAATGTGACACGTCTGTCAAATTAACCACAAAAGTGCAGAAATAACAACACAGTTTACATCACTTTTCATTATTACTTAAACAATGTAGTCTTCAAAAAAAACATTCAAAAAAGTATCCACAATTTGATATATTGTGCAGCTCTATGTGGATGTTTTGTCACAATTTTATGATAAATAAAATGGACATATCTTATATAAACCCTCTTCAACATAAATTATTTACTTTGGATCAAGATAATTAAGAATGGAAAAAGGTGGCAATGATATTTTAAATTTTTAAAAACATTTAAAATTTTAAATAGAATCTAGATTTATGACTTGGATACAAGTTTCAATATCTTAAGGGTGGAGCTATATTGACAAAAAGAAATAAGGGTGGAGCTATATTGACGAAAAATATTGGCATCATCTCAATAATAATATTCAGACAACAATCAATGCATCAGAAATGTGCCAAAAGTGCAATAAAAAAGAAAAGGAAATGTGCAAAATAAATACCACTTAAAAAAATTTAAAAAGAAATGTGCCAAAATGTCCCTGTAAATATCTTCAAGGTTCAAGTTTCACACACAACTTGAATGGACCAGAAAATTAACCCTTAAACAGGCAGAAATATCACTTTATATCCTTGTTTGGAGATTACACTAAATGCAGGTCTTTTTTTAGGTCATTTTAAATATTTTGCTATATAAAATATAGCGATATTCTAATTTTAAAACGTCTAAAACAACTATTGCCATTTTACAAAACATTTTGATACACCCCTGTCTCACCTCTATAAAGTTTCTCAGTTTCCTTTTTGTATTTTTTAATGATTTGTTTTGTTCCTTGGCTTCATCAGATAGCACAACGTGAAATGGGGATGAGAGAGGGATGGACGTCGCAGTAACTTGTCCAGATCCAGATTCAAACTCGCAACTCACTATTTCAAACCTCCGCGCGACCCGTCTCACCTTCTTATCCATCCCCATGACGCCGAGGAGCGGGAAGACCACCGCGCATGCCACGGGGATCAGCTCGTTGTCGGCGAAGCTGAGCCACTGCCACACCAGGCTCTGCTGCTTCACGTCGCCCCCGACGCGTCCACCCTGCGACGCCAAGTACCAGGCCACGGCGTTGGACCCGCTCAGCGCCGCCGAGCCCTCGCCGGGATCCGGGACCAGCGCGGGTCTGGAGCGGGCGTTCAGAGCGGTGGGGGGGTCATCTGTGACCACACGGGGCCGCGCCGACGGGCAGAACTCCGCCGCGATCAGCGCCAGGAGACTGCGGAAGTCCTCGGGGTGAGGGGAAACGTACAGCGTAGCCATCCCTGACCAGACAGAACACAATAAGACAAACAAACAAACAAACAAACAAACAAACACAAGTCACACGGCCAGAAACAAATCAGATAACCTAAAAAAAGTGTCAGATTTTTCGAGCGTTTACTTGCACAACAGAAATCTGATCACGTGTCGGTAAAATAGTGGATTTTTTGGAATAATTGTTGTATTTTTTGTTTTTTTCATTTTGCTAGTGCTTTTATTTTACCCCCTCTTCTGTTATTTTGTTGTTGAGTTTGTGTTTGTTCTATGTTCTGATGAAAAATAAAATAGTAAAAGAAGAAGAATTGTTGCATTTGGAAGACAATCTTTATGTGGAAATTGTATTGACGAATTTGATATTGAATTGAATATTTGTTGTGTTTTTTTTAAAGATAATTGCTGTGAATGAATTGCTGACTTATCTAGTGTTTATTGAAGAGGTGTTTGATACGTTTGCTTCCGTCTAAACCTGCCCAAGGATTACAAATAGTAAACGGCTCGTACTATACGCCTGTTCAAGATGACATTACGATAATCTGATAACTCCAGAAATCAGACAACAATCACAGATTGGGCTGCATTTACAAATCTGACAACTTACATTCGACAAGAGTGATAATTCTGTGAGCGTTCATGAGGGAAATTATGCACAAAAGGAAAACGTTAAAGACTATTTATCCGACACGGTCACCGGGTGATCAGGTTTCTCTCGGACATGTAAACAAACACAGAATTATTGGTTTATCAGATTCTTGCTGTAAACTACCCAGTGTTTAGTTTCACTTTCTCTTAATTTTGGGACCAGAACAATTTAGACATCGTTCCCCACATTTATCTTCAACATTTATTAATTTAGAAAGACTTTTTACATAGATTTGTTTACACGGTTAAGGGTAGACCTCTATAAAGTACAGACCAACAATAAAACAAGTTTAAATACTAGAATATAGCCACTCCTACATCAATAATAAACATGATGCTAGCCTAGTTGCTACTTTAAATTTTCTCGTTTGCTATTGCCAAAATTTTATTGGATTATTTTGCTAACATTTATCTTGGCATTTAAATTAGTAGATGCATTTGTTGTCCTATGTATGAATGTTATAGTTTCCCGTTTATTTATATCTTATTAGCCGTTTTGAACATTATAAAACGTGTTTGACTTGATAAACCGGGTCAAATCACCTGTCAAGACGAGATCAAGCTACTTAATTTAGCCTCTGATACTGCTACTACTACTACTTCTACTTCTTCTTTAGTGTTTTATGGCGGTTGGTATCCAAATGTTACGTTATTCTTACGTTATGTTATTCTTATTCTGTAGTTGTTATAGTTGCTTTTCTCGTCTTCTTCTAGCCTCTGCTACACAACAACAACAACATAGATAAGTCTGCTACACAACAACAAGACAAGTTTGAACCGGCGCAGCAAAGACAAGTCCCGTCACCTTTACACATTAGTTATGACGCTTTTATCGGTGTTAGCACTTTAAAACGGACCGGAGGAGCAGCACGTACCTTTGAATGAACACGAGTCGCGTCAGCTTTAGCAGAGAGAAGCCGCACGCCGCCGCATGAGCTCAAGTCCCGCCCCCTCGCGACTGATGCAACTAAAACTTCCGGGTTCGGGAGGCGTTTCCGCTTTTTTTAGGAAGTGACGCCATTAAGGCTACACAAAGTAAAATCTCTAAATACTGTGATTAAAATAAATCACTTATTATATAAATATAATTATAATGTTAGGCTTTGTCCTGCTATGATTTGATGATAGGGTTTCCTTTGCATTATAGCATTTGTTTACATTTGTTTTACATTTTATTTCCAGGTGGGACGAAGTTTGCAAGTCTCAAGTCTTTGCCCTCGAGTCAAAGTAAAAAAATAAAGTCTAAAGAATAAAGTCTAGGGAATAAAGTCCAGGGAATAAAGTCTAGAGAATAAAGTCTAAAGAATAAAGTCTAAGATGTAGAGGAAAGCGTCTACAACAACAGTAGCTACAGCAGAAGAATAAAGTCTGAAGTCTATGTAGAACTACAGTAGGTGGTGGTAATGTAACACTTGGATACCGACCGCCATAAAACACTGAAGACGACGAAGTCAATGTCAAGTCCTAGTGCATTATATCAAGTAAAGTCTCAAGTCTGACTCAAGTCCAAGTCCACGCCTCTGTATTTGTCTAATACACAAGTTTTTAATGTTTACTGACACATCACTAAAACTCACACAGTATTACAGTGACACAGTACTTTTATGTAATACACGTACACCACAGAGGCCTTCCTGCTTACCACCTTTTGTAGAGCAATTTGGAAAATACGGGGAACACAACGTTAGTGACCAGAAAGAGACGACGCAATTGATGTATTTTTGTTCAGTATTTTATCCAAATGTACAGACGCAAAATAAATCAGAACAGTTGTAAACAAAATTTCTTTTAGTAAAGCAAGCCTTGAGGAAAAGGTTGTTCAAGAGTCATTTCGGTTTGTTCGCAGGCCTCCATAAAAATAAAAGTTAATTTAGGCTTCTTAAAGTTTTAACACTAGGAGACAATCTCAGTAAAAGAATCAGTGCATTTAATGAAGCAGGTCCAGGTTTGTGACCTCATTAGCAGTGGTTCAAAACTGCATTCACACTTCCACACCCTCCACCAAAACAAGAACTAAACCAGAACTAAACCGGGACTAAACCGGGACTAAACCGGGACTAAACCGGGACTAGACCGGGACTAGACCGGGACTAGACCGGGACTAGACCAAGAAAAGACCAAGACTAGGCCGGGACTAGACCAGGACTAGACCAGGACTAAACCAGGACTAAACCAGGACTAAACCAGAACTAAACCAGAACTAAACCAGGACTAAACCAGGACTAAACCAGAACTAAACCAGAACTAAACCAGAACTAAACCAGAACTAAACCAGGACTAAACCAGGACTAAACCAGGAAAAGACTAGGACTAGACTGAGACTAAACCAGGAAAAGACCGGGACTAGACCGGGACTAGACCAGCACTAGACCAGCACTAGACCAGCACTAGAACAGCACTAGACCAGCACTAGACCAGGAAAAGACGAAGACTAGACCGGAACTAAACCAGGACTAGACCAGGACCAGACCAGGACTAGAGGAGGGCCAAACCACATCTATACAATCAGACTGGAACTCAAACCGGGACCAAACCGGGACCAAACCGGGACCAAACCAGACAAGTGTGAGCGCAGCCTGAAATGACACGTTATGGCATAACAATTCTATCTGAACCTCAGTCAGATTTTTCCGGAAGCACCGCTGCGACGAGGTCAAAGGTCTCTGCACTTCTTTCTTCATACGCATCACCTGCAAAGCCATTCACGACGACATCCAACACACCCGTCCCAATCCTCCATCCAATGACGAAAACGTTCCCTACCCCCTTCCCGCTTTTCCACGCCAGTTTGCCAAACCCTTTACCGACAGCGCTCGCCTGCCCGCCCAACTCCCCCACGACCGTCACGACATAGTCCCCGCTCTGTCTCGCCAGCCTGCGTCCAAAAAACTTGGTAGCCCACCAGGAGTTCCCCGCCACGTCTCCGAATATCCCCAACGTGTCGCCGGCCAGCGTCCCGATCCCGGTGACGCCGACGCAGCAGCTGTCGACGAGCGCGCCCCCCATCGAGGAGACCACGTAGTACACTCGGGAGAAGCACGCCTCGCACACGCCGTAGACCAGGTCGAAGGCGGAGCCGACCCAGGAGAACACGTCCGAGATCAGGAGGTGGAAGACCGAGTAGGTGTCGCCGGGTAGAGCGCAGAGGACGCCCAGATCCTCTTGGAGAACGTACGAAACCTACGGGAACAAAAAGAGGAGGGAAAACAAAAACATTAGCATATCAAAACTGGCAGCAACACCTGAAGGGTAAATACCTCCAGCAAGACACGCCTCATTCCATCGGCTGGGTGGAGTAGATAAGAACAAGTAAAAGTATTCAAAACAGGAGAAGTGAATGTTGCAATAGCAGCAGTAGTAGTAAATTATTCTGTTTTTATTTGATTTTAAAATAAATGCATCCTGGCGTTTTTTCCCCCCAATTCAATTCCTATGTTAATCCAAAAACGGTCGTTCCATGTGATCGTTCATGTTTATGGAGGACACGTCGATCCTGCAGCTGATTTTATTCAAAGTTAGATAGGGTAAGGCAAAGTTTAAGAGGTTGCAAGTTCTTTCCGGAGCTGCACGTCGCACTTTTTCAATCAAACGTGTAGTAATGTACAAGTGATGTGATCGAATGACTATTTTTTTGTTAATTAGACTGTTAAACCAATCCGATTACATATAAAGAGCATGAGACGGCACAAAGCCAAGTTACAGGTCATATCAGCGGAAAGGAGCACGAATGAGTGTGTTTCAAGCCGTAAAACAACTGTAACTGAATGCAGAAAGGTTAGCTAGATAGTAAGTTTATTTAGAATGTTAGTTTATTTGGACAGTGTACACGTTATTGTCCCCGTAGGCAAATATATCCTCTGCATTTGACTCGTCTTTCAATGTCGCTGGGTTAAAATGGCTTGCTCAGGAGCGTCAGGACCGACCTCGCCTGGAGAATTTTGATTAGAAATGTATTTGTTCCAGCATTAACATCAAATATTAAGGTGGAAAAGAGGACATAATATCTACAAAAACAGTTTCTCCTCCGCTGCAGTTGGACTTGTGAACACTTTATAACACTTTAATAATTTAATAACTCAACGACTCTTTATCTATTCGTTCTGCCAGTTTTGTTCTGTCCATACTTATCTGAACATCTCGTTTTCAGCATCGTTTACCATCGTTTTATGTGGCACCGTAGCTATCGCCGAAGTGAGTTCCTCGTTTGTGTTTTTTTTAACCACGAATCGTGGCAATAAATCATTTCTGATTCTCAAGCCAACATTTAACTGTTTTGCAATAAGCTTGTTGTATTGTTATTTATCTGTATGTATCTTCTAAAATATCAAGCAAAACTAGAGGAAACTGAAGAATGTTACTCTACAAAAGAATATTTAATTATACTGTAATGTTGATTTTCCTCCTGATTTAAAGGATTTTGAGGACTTTATCCATTCAAAAGATATAATAGTTTGACGTGCCATTGGTTGAAATCAGTGAAAAAGCACAACAACATCTTCCTGAATAAAACTACTCAGATAAAAATGTGTTCAAACGCGCCTTTAAATGCATTAGTCGAGGTTTAACGATCAGACAAACGTGCTGTCCCATGCATACTCTGAAGGAACAGAGGCTTTTAACATCGACAGACCCTTTGTCAATGACCCATCGATACCCTGCCGTTGGCATGTCCTGCCTCACCTTTCCGGGCAGTTCCGTGATGGTGGACACGACGGGACGCAGCGGGGCTTTGAGGACGTACAGCGCGGTGGACAGGACGTAGAGGAACGTGCTGGTGGAGTTGGCGTCCTCCTCCTGCTCCTCCGCAGTCTCCGAGCTCACGGGGGGATCTGCCGCAGTCCGAGTGTCCGATGACTCCGAGGGTGAAGCCGACTCCGAGGATGTCACTTCCGATTCCTCGCCGTCAGGGGAAACTTGAGCCCTTTTTGCAGATTCGGTGACTGCAGAGGCGACCGACTGCTCAGTGCTGCCCTCCGTCTGCTTGCTGTTCCATTCCGTCTCGCCATTAGCTGCAGTCAGTTCTTCAGTTTGGGCATTTTGAGCAGGAGCAGCCTCTGAAGCCTCTGAAGCCTTTGAAGCCTCTGAGCTCACGGTCTGGGCCTTACTCTGAGAGGCCATTGCCAGATCTGCTCCGCTCGATCGTCCGCAGGCCTCAGAGAACAGCTCGGTCACTCCTAACACATCCTCCAGCTCCGTCACAGACACTTGCCTCTCCTCTTCCTCGCCGTCTCTGATGAAGGCCACACTGGAGCCGTCTTCCCCTCCCGGAGTGGCGCAGCAGGCGGCGGCCCACAGAAGCTTGGTCTGACACAGTTCGGCCTCATGTCCCAGAGCGCTGAGTCGTCCAGCTCCGATCAGGACGTACAGATCGCCGCCCGAGGTCTGGCACTGGGGCAGGACTCTGGTTTGGACCAGAGTGGTGACGGTGGAGTCCCACTGCTGGAGATGTGAGGCTGCGGGAGACAGCTCCGGCTCCTCACTGTCCCCTTTGAGCAGAGCCGGGACCACCACTTCCACAGCTCCCTCTTCTTTACTCTGTGAAAATAACATCAGGTTAAAATGAAAGAGGCACAATACAAAAGCAAATGGAGCATAAAGTAAACACTCTTCACTTTGAAAAGATTTGATAAATCAATCAAACTGGTTCTGATTCAATCACACTCTTATCAGTCAGTCTGATAAACATCACTAGTGTACTTTTCACTCTCACTAAACAACACTAGAATGACTTGCATATTACTGTGAATCTAAAAAGACCTAATATTTTGAATCCATTTAGTTTTGATCTTACCTCAGGCCCTGCTCCTCCCTCTGCTGTGCTAGCTGCCGGCCCATTGCTCAGATGGAAGGCAGAGTAGACAGCACTGCCACAGATCGGCTGGTACAAAGTGGCGAATGTCTGCCCCCCTGGTCTGGTGTGGCACAGGGCCTGCCCGTCGTAGCTGCCCTGGGGCGGGCTCTGTCTGTAGAAGCTGTGGCTGCAGTGAGGAAAGCCAGAGGCCTGGGCTGGAGTCAGGCCTGAGCCGAGCAGAGCCAGCAGCCACAGAGCAGCTGCACTGACAGCAGCAGGACACATGGTGGTGTGAGCTCAGATCCCCCTCTCTCTCCACACGCTGGAGGGAGAGGCTTATGGATTATCCAGCAGCGTCCGGTTGGAGTTGAAAAAGAAGGTGGAAATGCAGGAGAGGTTAAGGTGGTATCTTGCTGTTCCTGCTTCTTCTTTGCATTTCTCCTGGACACGGGCTGTGCACAGAGTGAGTCTCTAGTGCAAGCACAATCTTGCTGACTGTCTCATTTCCTTTCCCCTGACAGCCTCACCTCTTCTGTCAGTCCCACCCTTTCTGCCTCTCCTTCTGGCTGTGGGCGTTCCCCCCCCTCCCTCTGACTCTCCATGGTTACACCTGTGACTCTCACTGCTTTAGGTACAGCACCACATCCCGCACCCTCTTCTTACCTGTAAGTCTGCATTCCAAACACAACGTGAAGCTCGATCCGGACAATATGCTGTGGTTCTTTTACCCGTGAAACGCACATTCCTCACACTGTCTGAGAAGCAGGTTTGGCATGAAATCTGCTTCTCGGACAGTTTGAGGATCAGCATGAAAAACAAATGGGGTTCTGAAAACAACAGCTGACAGTGCCAAAGTGCACTCAGGTAAAGCATTCAGTCATAAGTCTGTCAAATTCCTACAGAAATGCCAGTTGTAACATGACCTTTTTGAGTTATATTTGAACATCGCTGACAACATTTGAGCTTGTGGAAGAAAATGAGGCTTGACAACCTTTTATAATGAAAACAGAAGGAAAATGCCCTCTAAGCAAAGGCTGCATGTAACAGCTCACTTTAATCAAACCACAGTTCAGCTGTAAAAGTGCAACGTGTGTAAGATTGTATTAAAAACATATCCTGCTTTGTAAGTTGCAGCTGGAAAACAAACCATTTTAAGACTTTAATCATGTCATGTTAGGATTTATTTACATTCAAACATTATTTTCAATTTGAAATAAAAAGCATATGAACACGTGCGTTTTGAAATGAATAACATTTTAAGATTTGAAGTAGTGATCTGTTCTTCTGTATCTACCTCTGTATCTACCTGCGTTTCACCAATGAAATTTCCCCATGTGGGACAATAAAGGAATATCTTATCTTATCTTATCTTAGAACCCCAGTAATTCATTACTAGAAATACTCTAGAATAGATTGTACATAACATAATAGAGCCATATGTCAAATTTCATAAACATGACAATTTGAGTCTCAGATACGAGGTTTAACATGTTCAAATCAAGTAGAACTTTTACTGATCACATTTGTAATGTTGATTTTATTCTTAGCTATAAAAACATTGGACATGATGGACAAGTTATGTTGTCATTTTGTCTTTTACTTCTCAAGAAAGCAGAATGAGCCTCATGAGTCTTTCATTTGTGTTTCCAGTTTGAAAGGTGAAATCCAGTTTTGAAATCTTTGGCTCTCTCTGACCTGAGGTCACTGCCTAAAGCCCGGCTCCTGCACCAATCTAGCAATCCAGAGCTAGTGCAGCCTCTGCAGCTCAGTGACTCTGGAGCTGAACATGAGCCATGACAAATTGAGGCACAAACACTTGGATGAGTCTCAGCAGCTGAAGGCTCTGGACACAGGTCCAATTGTGATGGTTTTTCATGTTTGCTCAACAGTGAGCGCAGGTTACAGACGATTTATTTAAACTATTCAGAAAACAATGATTGAATTATTGTTGTATGAAGAAATAAAAATGTATTATTTCATTATTATGATCTTGACAGCTAATGTTTAAAAGGGGAAAGTGAAATGTCTTTACACAGTCGACACAGTGGCTCCACAAAGGAGAGCTCGTCTTCACTCGTGCACAAATACCTCACTCGTTTGGAATATCAATGACTAACTCTGCCTCGTCTCCCTCCCCACGGTCGTCATCGCCGCGGTCACTGTCTCCATCGCTGTCTCCGTCTTCTTCTGCCCCGTCTCCGCTCAGCATCTGCCGAGGGACCCAGCTGAAGGGGCCACTGGCAGCAGGCGAGGACCCGGGAGCCGAGGAGTAATTAGGAGCCACAACCTGCCACGGGAAATACAAAAGACGTGGTTCAAACTGTGACATCTCCAACATCCAAATCTGCTGGAATCAAGTGGGATACAGAATCATGTTGATGTTGGGACGTTTGCTAATTTCCTATGAACATTTATCGATCATCTGTTTTTCACCATCGCCCTTCGAGGCAACTGCTGTTGTGAATTGAATTGAATATTCAGATGCAGTACACACAAACGAATAGGCTGGCACAAAACTTTCATCCTATATGCAAAGATGATGTCAAAGTAACTTACTCTACACTGCCCGCTTGTGGTGCAGTTACTGAAGACAGGTTTTTACGATTGTCTAATGTTGACTTTATTTGGTGTATTTAAACCTGTTGTACATATAAATTAGTTTTACACCTATCGAGCAGGAATTTGTGGAGAAAATAATCTGTAGAAAATGACAGGAAGTGACATCACACCGGGGATACTGAGGTTTAGACACAACCTCTGCAGGTCCTTTTTAAAACTAAATATGTGCAGTGTTTGAATTGTTTGAATGAGTCATGTTATTTATTATATGTCAATCTCTACTTTTAAAAAGCATATAGCAGTGAATATAAATACTTATACGATATTGTAAGTGATGTCGGTGTAATCCCTAATTCGTCCAGGCGTGTTCCATAGTAGAAAAAGCTTCAGTTGTAGTCATCTGGACTCAGTTAGAAAAAATAGACGTTTCGACTCTCATCCAAGAGTCATTGTCAATAAAAGAATTTAGATCGAGAACTCCGATATTAATACTGTTCTGTGGTAAGACCCGCCCATTGGGCGGAGCCTTCCTGAAGTAGCAAGAGTTGTTTGTTTCAACAGAAACTCCCCCCTTGTATCTACCGAGCTAGCCTATTCAGAATCTTAATGGGCTATTAGAAACCTCTTTGTCTTTGTGAGACCCTGGCTCAACCACCCTGAGTACCTGATTAGCATCTAAATGTCCTGGTCCTGGTCCTCTACCTTTCCAGGGGTTCAGTATTCCATTATAGATACCAGGAAGATTGAATCTTAGCCCTCCATTTCTGTTTAAAGAAGGTCTTTCTTTTTTAACAAAAATAGCTTCCTTGACTCCTCTTTCAAACCATCTTTTCTCCTGCTTAAAACCTTCACCTCACCGTCTTCAAACGAGTGATTAGAGGCTTCAAGATGGAGATGCACGGCACTCTGAGGTCCTGAACTTGTATTTCTTCTGTGCTGATAAAGCCTCTTGTGTAGAGGCTGTTTAGTCTCACCTATGTAACGTTCTTTACAGCTTTCTTCACTGCATTGGATCGAATAAACTACATTGCTCTGTTTTTGGTGTCGGCAACTTGTCCTTAGGATGAACCAGTTTTTGTCTTAAAGTGTTTCCTGGTTTAAAATAAACAGGGACTTCGTGTTGTCTAAAAATTCTCTGCAGTTTTTCCGACAGGCCAGACACATAGGGATAGAAACACCCTTCCTTCTCTGTTCAGTTTCCCTTTTGTCCTGCTTCTTGGTTCTCTTCACTCTGTTGAGAGCCCAAGCGGGGTAACCACAGGCTGAGAGGTTCAATCTTCCTGGTATCTATAATGGAATACTGAACCCCTGGAAAGGTAGAGGACCAGGACAAGGACAACTAGATGCTAATCAGGTACTCAGGGTGGTTGAGCCAGGGTCTCACAAAGACAAAGAGGAGACTAATAGCCCATTAAAATTCTGAATAGGCTCGGTAGATACAAGGGGGGAGTTTCTGTTGAAACAAACAACTCTTTCTACTTCAGGAAGGCTCCTCCCAATGGGCGGGTCTTACCACAGAACAGTATTAATATCGGAGTTCTCGATCTAAATTCTTTTATTGACAATGACTCTTGGATGAGAGTCGAAACGTCTATTTTTTCTAACTGAGTCCAGATGACTACAACTGAAGCTTTTTCTACTATTGTAAGTGATGCATCTTTATTTTAATTAGTTATATTTACTGTCCTCCTTGTTAACCTTACCTCTTATTTTACTTTGCTGATGTAATAACTTTAAATGTTAAATACATATTATATTTGCAATGATAAAAAGTATCAAGTACATGTCAAAAAATACTAACATATCAAATATTAGCTGTGAGATGCCATAGGATGTAATGTGATGTGAACTTAAAGACACTAAACAAAACTGACTGTAACGTGAAGTGTGGATGGGTGAATTTTGTCGGGACCCGTCTTCCGCTCTCACCTTCTTATTTTTCGGCGCTTTTGTTTTTCTCTCTTTCTTCACTCGATCAGACGGCGGGGCCAAATACTCGGGTGGAAATGGCATCTACCGACGGTTCATGAACGTACACAAACGCATGAAAGAACACACAGAAAGACGTGCAAATGTAAAATGTCTGATGCATGACAGCGAAGAGATTAAAACATCAAATAAAACGTGACAAAAGTGTGAAGAAAAGATGGCGATGTGGTTGTTCTAGCTGAGGAACGGCGTGGAAAAGCTGGACTTACGGCGTTGAGGTAGGAGCCGGAGCCTGACGATTGCAGGGGATTCATACTGGATCGAGACAGCAGCGACAAATGGGGGGACGACGAGGGGAGACACGCGCCGGGGCTACTTCTGCGTCTGGAAAGAAATACAGATGAAACTCTTGTACTGAATGAGAAGTGCTAGAATCGACAAGCTGTGGGAGATATGTGGGGGGGGGGGGGAATCACAAGTGTCATTTTTGAGAATATTGGGTACCGTATTTCCCGGATTATAAATAGCATCTTTTTACATAGTTTTGGCAGTAAGACTTATATGTGATATTATTTGTTATTTTCAGACTGACAACCACAAGAGGGCGCTCTAGGCTCTAAGCGACGCAGAAGAAGAATCAGCACTTCCGCTACCTCTGGAGTTTGTAGAGTTGTTTAGAAGTGACACAGAGGAAGAAGAATTCAGTGGATTTAGTGATTTGGGGTAAAACTGATGCTTTGGTAAACTTGTTCATATGTTACGTTAACATACCAGACACTTACCACAGTTCTGTCTGTAGGTCATGTAGCTGAAGGTGTTAGCGTTAGCATACGTACACCTATTCACCATGTTCTCTAATCTATTATTTTTTTAAATTGCATTTCAAGATGAAATGTCTGTTCTTGGTCTTGGATTTTATCAAATAAATTTCCCCAAAAAAGCGACTTATACTCCAGTGCGATTTATAGATGTTTTTTTTCTTCATAATGCATTTTTTTGGCTGGTGCAACATATACTCCAGAGCGATTTATAATCCGGAAAATATGGCATACAATCTACATTTAGAACTGAAAAGGACGTCAAAAAGAGACAGAAACGTCTAGTTTAATCTCCCAAAGAAGGGAATAAAGGGATATTTCTGTGCTTTTTGTGGTTAATTGTATGGTCCCATCACATTTTGTGCAACACTTCCTTAAAGGCGGTATGGACGATTTTTCGGCGATTTGAGAACGCAGGCGGAAGTGCGCATGCGCACTCCCCCATGCGGACTGATACAACACACACGTGCGTTTGTTTATTAGCGCAACGGAGCGCATCGCTCGTCTCCCGTAGATTTCTGTCCACTTCTGCGTCAGCTCGAACTGTCTTTCTCCGTCTTCATTTTGCCCCGTACACTGAGGGAACTATATTATGATAGATCCATACGCTTAGGCACGCGGAAACGTGGGGACGAACCTGACGCGGCTGCAGGTGAGCGGTAGGTGCGTTTTATGATTGATACGTGGCAGGACAAATGATTTATCCACGCCACGAGGAAATATGATAAAAAATTTGCTGAAAAAAATCGCCCATACCACCTTTAACCAAGACTGGCTCATTTTAGCACATTCCCGATGCGTTGTTTCAATACCGCCTGAGTATTGTTGAAGATAATGCATTAAAGAAATAGATATTTATACATTTTTTTTGTCAATGTCACCCAACCCTACTCACCATAGCTTGTGTATCAACATATACATACCAACAATTCCAAACACTCCCGTTCTGAATCCCACTGTTAAAACAAGTCTAATGGAATTTATCTAATCCCCAATTCTTGCCTACATCAAAAAATAGATATAATTATACAACCGTAACTATAATAAAGACGTAACTATAATAAAGACGTAACTTCCACACCGGCAGCTTACTTTTTTGCCATGTCTCGTTCTCGCTCTCGTATAGGCGCTTCTCCTTCACTGTTTTCTGAGGAAACTGTGGCTTCGGAGTCTATAAACGGCACATCAATAGCACAATATGTTGTTCCAGGTTAGATGAAATAAATGATGTGAATAGCGTGAGATAATTTAACAGTATTTACCAGAGGAGTCTTCGTCGACCCGCTCATACTGCAATAGTCTGTCCAATAAGAAGCTGTGATAGAAAGAAAGAACATCTAAATACATATAAAACTGTAAATAAATAAATGCGTTAATGATAACCTTTTGTCTCTGGAAACCTTTAGTAGCTTTCTCTGTGCTCTCCTCAACTCCTCTTGAAAGCATTCTTGTTCCTGAGAGCAAAAGCAAAAGGTAAAGGATTAACTTCTAATGAATTAATTGAATTATATTGGAGAAGCTGGCATACTTACATAAACAAGAAACTTTAATTTTCGTTTAAGATTCTTATACTTCCGCTTGTAATCGACCTCTACATCCGCCTGTCCGTTAATTTCTGTAAAATTTCATGCAGTAATTATGTCGTTTTAAATTACAAAACTGTACTTAAGACAACTAAGGAGAGCGCTAACGTTAGACAAGGTGCTGCTAGCTGTTAGCTTGACTAGCATGCGACACTGCAGCTAAAATAACATGAACAAATGAAATACAAACACCAAGGTGGACACAGCTACACAAAAGCCAATCAACACACTACACATTTCTTCTCAAATAAAGTTGAAAAGTAAGTTTGATGCAGCGGTAACAAACCTCTCGTTTCATTCTGTCTGTGCGACATGTTTCTTGTTTACATCTGTGACGTAGTAATTCTGCGCCGGTCTGAGGGCGGTGCCAGAGTCTTTTTTTAAATTATTATTATTATTATTATTATTATTATTATTATTATTATTATTATTATTATTATTATTATTGTATTTTTTTTTTATTTTAATTTAATTTAAATTTAATTTTTTCTATTTTCTATATATATAATTGTATCAATTGCTTGCTGTGTATGTATATTGCTTTGCACAATAATATAAAAAAAATACTTGTTTATTTGTATTCAATGTTTATGGAAATTTAAGTTCAACTTGTTGAGTAAAAACGTTTGAACCCACTGCAATTGAAGTAACACATTCTGCATTCAAGGATGACTCAGGACTAGTTTGTACTCCAAGCCCACAAATAACAAAAATACGTGTAAAAAACATCTTAATGGACTTTTACCTTATTTTTAAAGTCCCTAAATCTCTTCTAAGTGATACTGACACCAGCTTTCAAAGGGAAATTGTCAAAATCCTTCTATAAATACTAAAACTACTGCTCGTCAGTCCCAACGCCACCTTTATTTACCAATTTACCCAAAAGCACGCAGGGTTTGAAATCAGATTAATCTTTGTGCAAACTTAAACACAGTGGATTAGAGTCATAAAGAGCTCCGCCATTTGTTTATGCTACAAACGTTTCAGAAACAGGGGAAATCAGCTTGAGAGATATTAATATATGAAAATATCAATCAATCAATACAATTCAGGCACATTGAGGAGTAAATACGTTGCATAGGCAGTTGTTTCACGGTTCCTTTTAATATTTAGTTGTTATTTTCTACAGTTGTGTAAAGAACTGCATGATCTAGTGCATTTTCCCCACTGTGAGACTGATGAAATACCACCTCGCATTGTCCTACAATATGATTTAACAACTGCATCATTACTTCACACCTTTGTATCGTTTCTTGCAGCACTTTTGGCGCCGGTTTACCTCTTGGCTCAGCGCGGATTCATGCTGCCAGATTCAGGCTCTGAATTATAGATGAGGAGGACCAGTGCAGAGAAGAGAACGTACAAAAGATGAACCACATGTCCTTAAGTGCAGAGAGAAGGAGAGCATTTTAAATGTATAAATAGCTGTGAGAGATGGTGGAGTGTTTGTTGTTGTTGTTTTTGAGGGGGAAAAGAGGATGATGCACAGTGGGATGCTGATGCACAGTGGGATGCTGATGCTGACTCCAGGGATGCGGGAGAGAGGAGCAGAAACGCTGACTCGCACCTTTGGAAAATAGTGCTTAACCGCGACATATGAACCTCAGCAGAACACAGACGGCGTCCTTCAGCTCACCGACGAGGGAAAACAACTGCGAGCTCACAGTTTCTGCTTTAGATTTATCGTCGGACAGCAAGGAAAGTTGTGCAGCAATCCATCTAAATCGGTCTGAATCCATCTGAATCTGTCTAAATGCAGTTCAAAGTGCAAAAGATACAGTGGATTACATCACAACACAAACAAACAAAAGCCCAACTAATCATTTTAGAAGTGATTTAAAAGAGAAAATGTGCAGATAATCATAAGCAAAACTAAACATTTTGAGAAAGTAACTGATATAAATGTGCGTTGTCCTTTTCCATCAGCAATATGACATTAAATTGAATTATTCTGGTGGTAAAGTTTTCAAATATACATAAAAATAAGGATGCACGGTCAGTTGTTTGTTTATTTAGATCCACATTAACATTAAGTGACATTTTAATTAGTCACTTTATCAAACTTAAAGTAGGTTGTTGTGCATAAAAATAGATAAAATGATTAATCATAAAAAGTGGAATTCTAAAGGATTTACTAAAGACACACTTGGAACTTACACAATACGTGTACATTTCATCATGCATTAAGTTTTGTGTTAAAGACTCAAATGATGAAAAATGAGGACAGTTGCCATAACAATTGATAATTTGGTGGAAAGTCCACAAACTGTTCACAAAATGTCACTTATTTACGGTTTAGAGGGCTGAAATCCATTGTATGAGTATTTTCCACGTGTATTTGTACCTTTGACGTGGGTGCATAGGTGTTTTTATTTGAGTTTGCATTTCCAGCTGATGCAAACAGTAATTATGAGCCCCCGCGTGATAAAAATACACTGAATATTGCTCCTCCTTCCCCCGAAGCTCCTCAGCCTTAAGCGACCGTCATTCTCTTAATGGATCCATATATTCTCAAATGGAAAGTCCCTGTCAATACACAGTCTCCTGTTCATTGTCTCCTCGGATCTATGTCCCAGGACCTCCATTAGTCTGACGCTGACTCAAGTGATGTGAGAATCCCCCCTGCACGTTTCCTCTCGTCCTCTTGTTAGAGAGAGGCTAGTTTTATGCTCTAGATCTCTGCTATATCAGTAAACAAAATGTCTCAAAAATGAAATCATGTTTTTGTGAAGAGTTGTTGCACCGTTTCTTATTTTGACAGAAAAATCCATATTTCTTAAAGCAGAAATATGACCTTATATTATTTTTTATATCCTTATACTTTTTGTAATTTTTTTTTTACAACTTATACTTATATTTATACTTATATTAATACTTATATTCCGGAGCGACTTATATGTGAAATTATTTGTTATTTTCACACTTGCAACCGCATTTCATACTCCAGTGCAACTTATATATGTTTTTTTCTTCTCTGTTATGCATTTTTTGGCTGGTGCGACTTATACTCCAGTGCGACTTATAGTCCGGAAAATACTGTAATTATTATCTATTTATTATAATAAAGCCCTGGGAAATATTTGTGACCACTATTTAAATGGACTATTTATCTATTTATTTATTTGTTTATGTATTTATTTATTTATTTATTTTTTTAATTGCATCATAATACTCAAAAAACTGCAAAAATGTCAAAGTTGTGGCTCTCATTTTCTAAAAAAAATATGATAAACTGTCAACATTTGTGCACTTTTTCTCTCCAGATTTGATTGAAAACAGTGAATAGTACTGGCCCCTGGGCTCCTGCTGAAGTGATTAGACATCGTGCTTGGCATCTGGGACACTTATAGAGCGTGTGGCGTAGAACTGCAGTCTGTAGTCGTCGCCGTGGTTTCACGTCACGTTATTGACACTCATTTGATCAACAGTGGACATTGATTGGCCGAACGCTCGACTTGCCGAGTCTTGAGCGAACGGAAAAATCAATTTCTCATTTAAATGTGGAGAGACAGAGACAGAGTGGAGCGAGAAGTCCTCACACTTCTGTTCAGGAGACGACGCGGCCATCTGTAAAGCGTTTAGTTAAATAATGATATTGATATTGAAGGAATTCATTATGTTTGTATTCGCTTAACAAAGAGGTGCTGTTATCTAACTGCAAATATACGATTGTTGTCAGTTCAAAGGAGTTAAAACTTTAATATAAGTTTGTAGAGCCGATCTCTACCAAACAGTGTCGGGAAGAACACTTTGAAAAGGCATTTAGTCACAGAAAAATGTAAATGTATTTGTAATGTATTCTATCAGAGTTCTGTATTCTGGATACTTTAAACATGCACATTGGGACTAAGCACTCCTGCCACGGACACAGTCAATGGATACGTTTGGAGAGCAGTTCGGGGGCAGGAAAAAATACATTTATTAAACATATATTATCAAATTTAAACATTTATGATACAAACTACACCTAAAATCAAGGACTGGACTGAAGACAAAAGAGTCTCTGTTTTCTACTTTTGTTTGTTTTGTTTGACATGTTTGACAAATGAATAAAATGACTAAAATTAAATAAAAAAATTAAATTTAAAATTTAAAAATAAAATGAAAAAAATAAAATGAAAAATAAAATAAGAAATGAAATGAAAAAAAAATAAAAAAATAAAAAATAAAATAAAGTGATTAACAAGTTAAATCAAAATGGGAAAAAGTCTTCAAAATGTTTCATACAGAAGCTGAAACCCATGACTAATAAACGCGAAATGCTCAACTCGACCAAATATACATTGAGCATTTTCATGTTAAATGTTAAAATGACAATATTTACCTCATTGTCGACTTTGTTTTGCAGTTACATGTCAGCGGTTGAATCGTTACTCAGGGGTGGAAAGAAACAAAGCACAAAAGTAACAGTACTGTACTTAAGTAGAGTTCACAGCAGACACTTTTCACATCTACTTTACAACCTTTTTAAAAACTGGACTGAAAAGTATGAAGTACTTTTCATTTGGTTTGAGGAATTATTTGAAGCACATTCAAGGTGAATTCTGTCCAAGTCCGACCTTTGAGCTGAAACAAGTATAAAAAAGAAATATTCGAAATGTATAAGAAATTGATTGAATTTCTGCTGTTTTTCACCAAAATCGCTACATTTAACGTTTAGAAAATGTGAAATTCTTTTACTTTATAGGCTTAAAGTCTATTTTTCAACAGGCACTTCAAAACCTTTACTTCAGTAGATTCTTGAATACTTTTGATACTTTTACTTGAATAATTTGCACAAACATAAGTACGCACGGTCGAGAAACAGAGACGACACAGGGGTCAACGTCGTAAATGTTTATTCCTACAGCAGTAATACCATAGATATGAAACGAGGAAAAACATCGTCTTTACAAAACAGTTGCATTTAGAGTGTAACAAAAAGGTCTACGGACGTAAACGGAAGGCCGACAGGACGCACTGTGCAAAACGCGCCCACTCCGAGGGACCCCGCCGCTGTGAGTGTTCGCCGCTCACATCGCCGCGACGACGCCGGGGAGACGCGCACCCAAGGGCCTCAGTTCAACCGGCCCGTCTGCTGCGGCGCAAAGGCTTTCACTTTTAAAACCAATGTGGAAATGTAGACTTTATATTAATCGTTTCGTTGTTTTTAGATAATCCAATTAAAATATGCATGTCAACATTTGTTTTTTCAGTGTCGTCACAGGCCTGTCTCAATAACTCAAGTATTATCAGTGGTGGAAAGCAACAAGTGACAAAAGTAAAAGTACTGTACATTTTTAGGCATTTGTACTTTATTTAGACTTTTTTTCTACATTTTTTAACAAGATTAAAAGAGAAAGTACTTTGTCTTTACTGTTTTTCCCTCTGCAATTACCTTTTAAACCGGCACTTTAGTACTTTTTTGCTCCTGTATCTGTACTTTTAGACTACATGTTTCACTAAAATGCAGCGAACACGATTATATTTCAGATTTTACTTAACATTTTGCCTGTTTGTCCCCATTTTGACCATTTTTATAAAGTTTATATATAATTGTACTTTCTGGTTGGACATGAGCAGCAAATGTGTCATAGGTAGAAGTAATTGCACAACTGTTACCTAGCAACCACACTGTAAACAAGAGCCAAAATCCATATAAATGACACGACAGTTACAATTTGACACACAATAATACCAAATAACACCTTTATTTTGGTGAATGATGGTTTAAATGCTCTGTGTTTTCAATGGCACGTCGCACATTGATGACATCACAGAGGGACTCGGCACTACTTCCTGTCATTTTAAACTCTTATTTTTCCAAATTTCTTCACAAACTGCAACTTAATCGAAGTAAAACTATGATAAATATTTACCACAGGTTCTGTCCCATCAAACTAAGTCATAATTAGAAAAACAGTAGAACTTCCACCACTGTTTCTTTTGATTTAGGAAAAGGTGTGAACTGTTTTGTGTCATTGTGTCAGAGCAGTGGCATAAAGTGATCTTATTATATATATATATATGTTTTAATTTTCTGCAACAGGCTACACCGCATTTCCAAATGTGTTATTGTGACAGGCCGATGGTCCAAATGCTCACCACAGATGGCCCGAGGGGATAAACTCTGCCCAATCTTTATTTATTACATTAAGCACCTTTGTTGAACTGATTATTACGTGCGAATCCTTTCTCAAACCTTCACCTTCCAACACTTCTCTCAAACGTGCACGCGGAGTAAAAAACAACAATGTCAAATAAGTTAAAACTGCTTGAAATAAGTCGTATTTATCGTGATTTTAGTCAGAAATAAGATTTGCCAAAGAAAAGTGTCAATTTGTACTTAAGAGAAAATATCTTCTATGGCAAAGTCAAAAGTGGAATAAATAAAATAAATAAAATAAATAAAATAAATAAAATAAATAAAATAAATAAAATAAATAAAATAAATAAAATAAATAAAATAAAATAAATAAAACGAGCATCAGAGGTGGAAAGAAACAAACTACAAAAGTAAAAGCACATTTTTAGCTATATCTTCTTTACCTCAAGTCATTTTTACTGTGGATACATTTTACATATCTGCACTCGTCTCTTTTAAGCAAATATTATGATGATTGTTAATGTTTCTGTCTGTTGAATGCATCTTTCTCTGTCACGTAAAGCACTTTGAATTACTTTGTGTACGGATCGTTCTCGACAAATAAACCTGTCAGGACTTACACTCACGAGCAGGCATCTCCACTTTCTAAATGTTTACTTTTTAGCATATTTACGGTAACATCTGACCTACATTTTCCCCCAGAGTTAATTGAGGAAACAAAATTGAGCTACATATAAGACCAAGAAAAGTGCATCCAATGTCCAATAACCAGGACAATTTTAGATCATAATTTGACTCTTTGACTCTAAAAGTTCTCAAAATCATTGCTTTTACTCAACAAAATGGAGTCCTTCTTCCACCACCGACGAGCGCTCCAATCACCCAATCGCTGTCGCCTCAATCCTAGCAATTTTAACTTATTTAATATCATTTTTCCCGACGCGACGCTTCTCAAACTCTTACGCATTTCCCTCCCCGACCGCACTCTTCGGCGAGGGGTGCAAACTGCGGCCCGCCCCGCTACAAAAGGTGCCACAGTGTCCACTTCGACGACAGACATAGAGCTTCCGGAACATTCGAGGCACTAAAACGAACACGTGAACCACTCGAAAAAACCTCACGACACAAACGGACACGGCGCGGGTGTTTTTTTTTTGTTTTGTTTTGTTTTTCAGCACAATCACACTGGACGAATCGCTTCACACGGCGAGAGGCGGTAGCTAAAGCAGGCACACGGAGACTTGCACTTGGGAGATGAGCCGCGAGTATACTAAGGAACGCTTAAGAGACGCACACACTGAGATCACACGCACTTCGGGAGACGCACGGGGCCGAGTATAAGTACGGCGCCGCCCCTCTGTCGGGAGGAGGGATGGCGGGACACACGGGGACGACGCGTGAAGAGGCTGAGTGAGCGTAGGGGTGGGCAATAACAGGGAAAAGCGAGATTTCTTTGGGGGAATTTGATGGTTGGTCGCTTGGCAAATCCGTCTACGATGTGCTAGAATGTGTCAGGTGAAGTTTGAGTGTCGCACGGACGATGAATGACGGTGAATGGACTGAGAAACCAACCGGAAAAAGGGCAGAAATATCACTTTTTGGAGGGATTAAATGGCTGTTATGACAAAGACGATATTCATTCATGTTCTACCGCTTGTGCCCTTTAGGGGGCGCGGGAGACTTGAGCATGTCCCAGTGACTTTGGGCCTTAAAGACGATATTTTTGATCTTAAAACAGCCATTTATTTGAGATATTAAACAGTTTATTGCCCACCTCTGTAAATGATTTGAAAGGATGTCGACAGAAAACATGAGCTTGTTGCTTTTATCACATTTGGTTCTGAAATAAGTTCTTATGTGCAATGTGCGAGGAGCTATATTTGTGTACTTAGACGTAGGCGAGATATTGTAGATTTTTATGTTTATTATAAATATTTTATATACAACCATACAGTATACTCATTCAGCCATAAGGGTTAGACTGCCAAGCACATGCACTATTTACACCACTACCATTTGCGTTACACTGTGGGCTTTATATTTCCATTTATTGAAATCCTCTTTTGTTTTTTCTGCTCTTTTTTGCACATCTTCTTGTGTCAGTGTCACGTTTGTGGGGTTAGATACAGGAACCCTTAAAATCTCCCCAGGATAAGAAAGTGTGGAGATAAACGTGTGCAAAATGTGACGATAAAAGTGTTTCTTTTGCAATGATTTGAATAAGCTTTTCCAATATTTCCTTCTTCTTTAACTGTTTGAACTTAGTTATGACTGTTGGTGGCTTTCAGAGCAAGCTGTAGGTTCATTATTTACACATGAGATGCCTGATGGAACATAACACACCCTCTCCAGGCTCGATTTATCCTTTACCTTTGAACAGCAAAGGCCTTTCATGGACCAAAGTATTTTTAGATTTACGAGCTCATGTGACACGTGAGGAAGGAAAATGTCTTAATTTCTGACATCTTTAGACATCTTCTACATTCCATACTTGATAAATGACGTTAATGTAAACTCTGGATGATTTTATGTGCTATAATGTGTCAATCATCAGAGCAAAGTGCTATGTGGCATGTGACTTCTACATGAAAAGATGTGTTATCTTCGTTTAGTCCACACACTACAACACTAATTAGTACGTTATGGTCGATACATTATCCCAGTCAAAAATTTAGCAAAATTCGGTCAACTACTAGCTATGTTATCGTATTAGAAAATGTTAATTTGGAACATTTTAGTCGTAAACGCTGCAAAATACTAGTTTGCAGTTTGGCAGTTAATCACTAAAGGTAACACAGGTGATTTAGTTGTGATATTAGCACTTGGTTAAGTCCCTATGGTCACGTGGTACATTATGAATGATTCTTATCTGCTAAAAGTAATGCAATGCGACAGCTCTAAGTGGCAGTCCTCACCCAGGTCCAGGCGATTGTTCCTGGGGTTCGATTGTCTACAGTGAAGCAATGAAGAAAAAGAAAGTGTTCAGTGGCTGCAGTTTTCAGATGCTCGTGGTGGTGGCGGACGCGGCGGCCACGGGGGCCTCCGCTTTCGCATCCACCGCGGCGCCGCTCGACTCCGGGGCTTTGGGGGCGACCGCCTTGGGTGTCGAGCCAAAGCTGGCT
>NW_027315945.1:34401925-34511925 GCF_026437365.1 Eucyclogobius newberryi | reverse complement strand
ATCGCACTGGTCACACAGGGGAAAAGCCATCAGGCAATTGTTTGGTCAATAATTGTAAATAATCCTGAAATCAAGCTTTTTGTGTTTTACGATAATCGTGAGGGAAAAAACACAGCGATTTTACGATTATTTCCGATTGTTGACGCCAAAACTGAACTCACTTTCATTGAGCTTTACAAACTCTACTTTATGAATGACAAAGCAAAAGTGACATAAGCAGCCTGATAAGAAGCACACATTACATTCAGGTTCATGTTTGCAAAGCATAGATATAACTGAAATTTAACCCCCAATTTGTAATACTTCTTATGATTATTAGTCAATTAACTGAATAAGACTGACAATGATTACTACTGTGTATCAACCCAGTAGGTGGAAACAACATTTTGGGGTACTTCTTTGGTTATTTCTCTGCACTATAATGAGGTTTGAGCTGTAGACAGTTGAATAAATAAATGGTCACATTTATATAGCGCTTTTCTACCGTCAAGGTACTCAAAGCGCTTTACATCAAGGAACCAGTCACCCATTCACACACACATTCACACCCCAGATATACGCAGACACTGGGGGGCGAGTGTCTTGCCCAAGGACACAACAGCAGTATTCACATGAGGCAGCTGCGATCGTACCGCCAACCTGCGGGCCAGTGGATCTGACCGCTCTGACCGAGCGGGGAGTCGAACTGCCGACCTTTGGATCAGAAGATGAGCACTCTACCACTGAGCTACTGCCGCCCCAATGTAATAAATATACGTATATACGAATACGAATATGAATAAATAACGTGTACGACACATTACAGATACAAACAAAGCACTTAATTGTCTAATCCTACCGTCTATTTATTGCAGTTGGTGGTTTGTACGAATTTAGAACATTTTCGGGAGATAATAATGCAGAATAATGCGTCAGGCCTGATCTAGACTTCCACAATTCCTCTGCAAAAGTGATGTTGATAAAAGTGATGTTGATAAAGTGATGTTGATAAAGTGGTGTTGATAAAGTGATGTTGATAAGTGATGTTGATAAAGTGATGTTGATAAAGTGATGTTGATAAAGTGGTGTTGATAAAGTGATGTTGATAAAGTGATGTTGATAAAGTGATGTTGATAAAGTGATGTTGATAAAGTGATGTTGATAAAGTGGTGTTGATAAAGTGATGTTGATAAAGTGATGTTGATAAAGTGATGTTGATAAAGTGGTGTTGATAAAGTGATGTTGATAAGTGATGTTGATAAAGTGGTGTTGATAAAGTGGTGTTGATAAAGTGATGTTGATAAAGTGGTGTTGATAAAGTGATGTTGATAAAGTGATGTTGATAAAGTGATGTTGATAAAGTGATGTTGATAAAGTGATGTTGATAAAGTGGTGTTGATAAAGTGATGTTGATAAAGTGGTGTTGATAAAGTGGTGTTGATAAAGTGGTGTTGATGATGTGATGTTGATAAAGTGATGTTGATAAAGTGGTGTTGATAAAGTGATGTTGATAAAGTGATGTTGATAAAGTGGTGTTGATAAAGTGGTGTTGATAAAGTGATGTTGATAAAGTGATGTTGATAAAGTGGTGTTGATAAAGTGGTGTTGATAAAGTGGTGTTGATGATGTTATGTTGATAAAGTGGTGTTGATAAAGTGATGTTGATAAAGTGGTGTTGATGATGTGATGTTGATAAAGTGATGTTGATAAAGTGATGTTGATAAAGTGGTGTTGATAAAGTGATGTTGATAAAGTGATGTTGATAAAGTGGTGTTGATGATGTGATGTTGATAAAGTGATGTTGATAAAGTGGTGTTGATAAAGTGATGTTGATAAAGTGATGTTGATAAAGTGATGTTGATAAAGTGGTGTTGATAAAGTGATGTTGATAAGTGATGTTGATAAAGTGATGTTGATAAGTGATGTTGATAAAGTGATGTTGATAAAGTGATGTTGATAAAGTGATGTTGATAAAGTGGTGTTGATAAAGTGATGTTGATAAAGTGATGTTGATAAAGTGATGTTGATAAAGTGATGTTGATAAAGTGATGTTGATAAGTGATGTTGATAAAGTGATGTTGATAAAGTGATGTTGATAAAGTGGTGTTGATAAAGTGATGTTGATAAAGTGATGTTGATAAAGTGATGTTGATAAAGTGATGTTGATAAAGTGATGTTGATAAGTGATGTTGATAAAGTGATGTTGATAAAGTGATGTTGATAAAGTGATGTTGATAAAGTGGTGTTGATAAGTGATGTTGATAAAGTGATGTTGATAAGTGATGTTGATAAAGTGATGTTGATAAAGTGATGTTGATAAAGTGATGTTGATAAGTGATGTTGATAAAGTGATGTTGATAAAGTGATGTTGATAAAGTGGTGTTGATAAAGTGGTGTTGATGATGTGATGTTGATAAAGTGATGTTGATAAAGTGATGTTGATAAAGTGATGTTGATAAAGTGGTGTTGATAAAGTGATGTTGATAAAGTGGTGTTGATAAGTGATGTTGATAAAGTGATGTTGATAAGTGATGTTGATAAAGTGATGTTGATAAAGTGATGTTGATAAAGTGATGTTGATAAGTGATGTTGATAAAGTGATGTTGATAAGTGATGTTGATAAAGTGATGTTGATAAAGTGATGTTGATAAAGTGGTGTTGATAAGTGATGTTGATAAAGTGATGTTGATAAAGTGGTGTTGATAAAGTGATGTTGATAAAGTGATGTTGATAAAGTGGTGTTGATAAAGTGGTGTTGATGATGTGATGTTGATAAAGTGATGTTGATAAAGTGATGTTGATAAAGTGATGTTGATAAAGTGGTGTTGATAAAGTGATGTTGATAAAGTGGTGTTGATAAAGTGATGTTGATAAAGTGATGTTGATAAAGTGGTGTTGATGATGTGATGTTGATAAAGTGATGTTGATAAAGTGATGTTGATAAAGTGGTGTTGATAAAGTGATGTTGATAAAGTGATGTTGATAAAGTGGTGTTGATAAAGTGGTGTTGATGATGTGATGTTGATAAAGTGATGTTGATAAAGTGGTGTTGATAAAGTGATGTTGATAAAGTGATGTTGATAAAGTGGTGTTGATAAAGTGATGTTGATAAAGTGATGTTGATAAAGTGATGTTGATAAAGTGGTGTTGATAAAGTGATGTTGATAAAGTGATGTTGATAAGTGATGTTGATAAAGTGATGTTGATAAGTGATGTTGATAAAGTGATGTTGATAAAGTGGTGTTGATAAAGTGATGTTGATAAAGTGATGTTGATAAAGTGATGTTGATAAAGTGATGTTGATAAAGTGATGTTGATAAGTGATGTTGATAAAGTGATGTTGATAAAGTGATGTTGATAAAGTGGTGTTGATAAAGTGATGTTGATAAAGTGATGTTGATAAAGTGATGTTGATAAAGTGATGTTGATAAAGTGATGTTGATAAGTGATGTTGATAAAGTGATGTTGATAAAGTGATGTTGATAAAGTGATGTTGATAAAGTGGTGTTGATAAGTGATGTTGATAAAGTGATGTTGATAAGTGATGTTGATAAAGTGATGTTGATAAAGTGATGTTGATAAAGTGATGTTGATAAAGTGATGTTGATAAAGTGGTGTTGATAAAGTGGTGTTGATGATGTGATGTTGATAAAGTGATGTTGATAAAGTGGTGTTGATAAAGTGATGTTGATAAAGTGATGTTGATAAAGTGGTGTTGATAAAGTGGTGTTGATGATGTGATGTTGATAAAGTGATGTTGATAAAGTGATGTTGATAAAGTGATGTTGATAAAGTGGTGTTGATAAAGTGATGTTGATAAAGTGATGTTGATAAAGTGGTGTTGATGATGTGATGTTGATAAAGTGATGTTGATAAAGTGATGTTGATAAAGTGGTGTTGATAAAGTGATGTTGATAAAGTGATGTTGATAAAGTGGTGTTGATAAAGTGATGTTGATAAAGTGATGTTGATAAAGTGATGTTGATAAAGTGGTGTTGATGATGTGATGTTGATAAAGTGATGTTGATAAAGTGGTGTTGATAAAGTGATGTTGATAAAGTGATGTTGATAAAGTGGTGTTGATAAAGTGATGTTGATAAAGTGATGTTGATAAAGTGATGTTGATAAAGTGGTGTTGATAAAGTGATGTTGATAAAGTGATGTTGATAAAGTGATGTTGATAAAGTGGTGTTGATAAAGTGATGTTGATAAAGTGATGTTGATAAAGTGGTGTTGATAAAGTGATGTTGATAAAGTGGTGTTGATAAAGTGGTGTTGATAAAGTGATGTTGATAAAGTGATGTTGATAAAGTGGTGTTGATAAAGTGGTGTTGATAAAGTGGTGTTGATGATGTGATGTTGATAAAGTGATGTTGATAAAGTGGTGTTGATAAAGTGATGTTGATAAAGTGATGTTGATAAAGTGGTGTTGATAAAGTGGTGTTGATAAAGTGATGTTGATAAAGTGATGTTGATAAAGTGGTGTTGATAAAGTGGTGTTGATAAAGTGGTGTTGATGATGTGATGTTGATAAAGTGGTGTTGATAAAGTGATGTTGATAAAGTGGTGTTGATGATGTGATGTTGATAAAGTGATGTTGATAAAGTGATGTTGATAAAGTGGTGTTGATAAAGTGATGTTGATAAAGTGATGTTGATAAAGTGGTGTTGATGATGTGATGTTGATAAAGTGATGTTGATAAAGTGGTGTTGATAAAGTGATGTTGATAAAGTGATGTTGATAAAGTGATGTTGATAAAGTGGTGTTGATAAAGTGATGTTGATAAGTGATGTTGATAAAGTGATGTTGATAAGTGATGTTGATAAAGTGATGTTGATAAAGTGGTGTTGATAAAGTGATGTTGATAAAGTGATGTTGATAAAGTGATGTTGATAAAGTGATGTTGATAAAGTGATGTTGATAAGTGATGTTGATAAAGTGATGTTGATAAAGTGATGTTGATAAAGTGGTGTTGATAAAGTGATGTTGATAAAGTGATGTTGATAAAGTGATGTTGATAAAGTGATGTTGATAAAGTGATGTTGATAAAGTGATGTTGATAAGTGATGTTGATAAAGTGATGTTGATAAAGTGATGTTGATAAAGTGATGTTGATAAAGTGGTGTTGATAAGTGATGTTGATAAAGTGATGTTGATAAGTGATGTTGATAAAGTGATGTTGATAAAGTGATGTTGATAAAGTGATGTTGATAAAGTGATGTTGATAAAGTGATGTTGATAAAGTGATGTTGATAAAGTGGTGTTGATAAAGTGATGTTGATAAAGTGATGTTGATAAAGTGGTGTTGATAAAGTGATGTTGATAAAGTGGTGTTGATAAAGTGGTGTTGATAAAGTGGTGTTGATGATGTGATGTTGATAAAGTGATGTTGATAAAGTGGTGTTGATAAAGTGATGTTGATAAAGTGATGTTGATAAAGTGGTGTTGATAAAGTGGTGTTGATAAAGTGATGTTGATAAAGTGATGTTGATAAAGTGGTGTTGATAAAGTGGTGTTGATAAAGTGGTGTTGATGATGTGATGTTGATAAAGTGGTGTTGATAAAGTGATGTTGATAAAGTGGTGTTGATGATGTGATGTTGATAAAGTGATGTTGATAAAGTGATGTTGATAAAGTGGTGTTGATAAAGTGATGTTGATAAAGTGATGTTGATAAAGTGGTGTTGATGATGTGATGTTGATAAAGTGATGTTGATAAAGTGGTGTTGATAAAGTGATGTTGATAAAGTGATGTTGATAAAGTGATGTTGATAAAGTGGTGTTGATAAAGTGATGTTGATAAGTGATGTTGATAAAGTGATGTTGATAAGTGATGTTGATAAAGTGATGTTGATAAAGTGGTGTTGATAAAGTGATGTTGATAAAGTGATGTTGATAAAGTGATGTTGATAAAGTGATGTTGATAAAGTGATGTTGATAAGTGATGTTGATAAAGTGATGTTGATAAAGTGATGTTGATAAAGTGGTGTTGATAAAGTGATGTTGATAAAGTGATGTTGATAAAGTGATGTTGATAAAGTGATGTTGATAAAGTGATGTTGATAAAGTGATGTTGATAAGTGATGTTGATAAAGTGATGTTGATAAAGTGATGTTGATAAAGTGATGTTGATAAAGTGGTGTTGATAAGTGATGTTGATAAAGTGATGTTGATAAGTGATGTTGATAAAGTGATGTTGATAAAGTGATGTTGATAAAGTGATGTTGATAAGTGATGTTGATAAAGTGATGTTGATAAAGTGATGTTGATAAAGTGGTGTTGATAAAGTGGTGTTGATGATGTGATGTTGATAAAGTGATGTTGATAAAGTGATGTTGATAAAGTGATGTTGATAAAGTGGTGTTGATAAAGTGATGTTGATAAAGTGGTGTTGATAAGTGATGTTGATAAAGTGATGTTGATAAGTGATGTTGATAAAGTGATGTTGATAAAGTGATGTTGATAAAGTGATGTTGATAAGTGATGTTGATAAAGTGATGTTGATAAGTGATGTTGATAAAGTGATGTTGATAAAGTGATGTTGATAAAGTGGTGTTGATGATGTGATGTTGATAAAGTGATGTTGATAAAGTGATGTTGATAAAGTGGTGTTGATAAAGTGATGTTGATAAAGTGATGTTGATAAAGTGGTGTTGATAAAGTGATGTTGATAAAGTGATGTTGATAAAGTGATGTTGATAAAGTGGTGTTGATGATGTGATGTTGATAAAGTGATGTTGATAAAGTGGTGTTGATAAAGTGATGTTGATAAAGTGATGTTGATAAAGTGGTGTTGATAAAGTGATGTTGATAAAGTGATGTTGATAAAGTGATGTTGATAAAGTGGTGTTGATAAAGTGATGTTGATAAAGTGGTGTTGATAAAGTGATGTTGATAAAGTGATGTTGATAAAGTGATGTTGATAAAGTGATGTTGATGATGCGACGTTATCTTGACATGGCGTACGTTGGTGAAGTCGCCCTTGTCCAGCAGGAGGTGCGAGGTCCGCGGGGCGGGGTCCGAGCTGCGGGTGTAGAACAGCTGGACCAGGGAGCTGTTCAGGATCAGGCTTATCTTCATCCTCTTCCCCTGCGGCAGCTCCAGGAAGTGCTGGTGCTCTGGAGACACGGACGCAGAAGGTCATCGAAAATGCTGAGGCCTCATTTAAACCGCTTTCCATTGTGCCCACTGGAGTTTATTGTACACGTTTGACTCTGTACACAGTTATCAAGACTGAAATACTCTGACCTGTAAAAACGTCTGAATAGAGCATAAGAAGGGTCCAGCTCCAGTCTCCTCGTGTCCGTCTGTCCGTCTGTGAGAGTCGGATCTCTCCTTCACTGGAACTCCTCCAGGTTTCTACGCTTTTTTCCCAAAGAGGTTTTTTTTTGTAGTTTTTCCTGGCCGAGAAGGAGAGTCTAAGGACAGAGGACCCTGGGACATCGTCCCTCGCCACCACAGACATTGTCTGACTTCATCGCCACCACAGACATTGTCTGACTCCATCGCCACCACAGACATTGTCTGACTTCATCGCCACCACAGACATTGTTGATTCATTTCTCCCTGTGGCCCTCAGAGGCAACTGTTGTTGTGATTTTGGGCCTTACAAAAATAAATTGATTTGATTTGATTTGAAGGGAGCTTAAAGACGTACTGTGTAACTTTTAATGCAGGGATTCAACTGCACAATCACTAGAGCAAGATTAAATTAACACAGGTAATAATTTCAACTTAAACAAACATGTAAAATCAGGTTTAATATTGTTTGTTTGAATAATGCAGTGTATTAGTTGTCTCCGTTTCACCAGATTACACTATTTTCAAGGTAAAAACAGATAAATTGCAATGTTCTCATCTTTCCAATTACATCTTAGCATTGAACAAATAAGATCGATGGACAAAGGTTACACGGTTTTAAGGGCCGCACAGGTCCGACTCACCTCGCACGTTGAGGCACATCTTGGTCTTGATCTCTCCTTTGGCCCCTCGGATGGTGTAGCTGCCCTCGTCGGCGCCCGTCACGGCTCTGAGCGTCAGGAGTTTGTCCCCGACCACGATGCGGTCGTGGTAACCGTCTCTGGGGGTCCCCGAGGCGGCCAGCAGCACCAGGGCCGGTCTGAGGACAGAGACCTTTGGCTTTGTATCCATCAAAAAATTTTGGACGCACTCTTTTTTACATTATTTTACATTTAGCAGAGCAGGAAGTAAGCTACGTTTTACTGTTAAACGTATGCATAAAGTATTACAAACTCGTATCTGCACATCATTCGATTCGATAAAGGATTCGTGTTCAATATTTACTGTTTATATTGGTAAACCAGTAATATCTGAACTGACAATACATGAGTTAAACAGGGTCAAACCATGTGACTCGTTATAGATAATAATGAGCACATTTTTACTGTTATTTTACTAAATTTTGTTTATTATGACACACTGCAGTAGGAAAAAAAGTAGGAAAAAAAATCTTTAGAGATGTCGACGCAATGTTAAAATAATTGAACATATTTGGGGTGTGTATAAACAAATATATATTATAGCCAGAATTGTATGTATTGCTTCAGTTTGTTGACATATTAGATATAAAATATTACAAAAAGGGTTTATTATTTGAATATACTAAATCTTAGAGAAAAGGGCATCAAAATTTAAGTTCTGCTTCTTTTTCCCCCAAGTTAATACTTTAATACATCAGGCTTGAAGTTGAATGGATTAAATCTTGTTAAGTACGAGATTGGAAAGTTTAGTGTTCCGATTGGAATCTGGAATCTGGGAATTGAACTCCTCATCAAAAGGTTAGAGCTTTAACCGCTGGTGAAGAAAAGTTGCGCTGTCCGGTGCTGAAAATGAGACTGATTTAGAGCAGAGTGAAATTCTAGAGGAGTTTTAGCCCAGTGCACAAAATGGTTTCTTGGTTAACAGTCATGGAATTGCTTGGTGTGATTAAGAAGTCAAACTATAAACCTAAAAAACTGCTAAATTGTGGTAAAGATTTCGCATTTTTAGCCAGCTCTTAAACATAATGACTTTATGTAAACGTTCCAAACACAGTGGTCTGAACTTGTGTGACTCACTTGGAGGTCTGGTTGGCCTCCACAGAGATGGGCCTGTACTCCAGCGTGATGGTGGGGGCCGGGGGAGGAGGAGGCATGTCCAGGGAGATGTGGTAACTGTCCCCGTACTTCACCGTCTGCTCGTTTGAACAGTCTGTAACCACGACAGGAGGTAAACCGGGTCAATGAGGGCAAAGGGTCTGCTCTAAGTGACTAGGTTAGGATTAGGACCCAAAGAAAGCAAAAGAATGGCTCAAAAACAATTGTTTCTCGGCTTAATATGACGAAGGTAATATGGATTTGAAACATACAACAAATGGAAAAAATAAAATAAAAATCAATTCTGACAATTTGACAGACTTCAGACCAGATAAGATTGTTTTTAAAAAAAAAAAAGTTTTTTTAAAGGAGATTTAATTTAAGTATTTAAATTGTTTTTTTAAATTGTTTTTTAGTTGTTCTTTTTAAGTCAATGGCCCAAGTTTGCATTCCAAGAGGAAAAAAATCTGCCAGTAGATTAAGATTTATTAAAATATTATGATTATTTTCCAGTTAAAATTATGACACAAATTGAAATATGAACAACAACAAAATTGTTTAATAGACTATTTTAATATTGACAAATATGATGAAAAGCCATAGCATTAAGCTAAATACATTTTATTAAAATTCAGCAACATCCAGTCACCTCAGATATAGTTTTGACAATATTTCCTTAAATGTATATTAAAAGTCTTTTAGATTTACTACTGTAGAAGACGTTACTACTCCAATGTTGTTTTTGCAGTGAGGAATAGCTCCATAGCTTCAATCCACAAAACAAAACATTAAACTAAATGAGGGAAATGCACATCATATTTAGGGCCTGTCAGTTATGTTCCAATAATAAGAGGAGGATGAGCCGCAGCAGCTTGTGGCTCTGCACTCACCTTTACCAGAGCAGATTTCATGCACAGCTCAGCAGCTCTGCTCCATCAGCTCTCTAATCACACTGCAGCAGACACGCCGCCCAGAGACACTTCTTCCACATTTAACACTTATATAAACCTGCTTCTGCTGCATCCTTTAGTATTTCTAATGCACTAATACAAGTGATTCAGCCCATAGTTCAAAAACATTTCATAACACATTTACATGACACAAAATAGACCTACTGTATCTCAAATGGTTGTGTTTGTTTCTTTTTTTGTTCAAATTATTGCCATTGAATATTAGAGGGACATTATGTATATTATATAGACTGAAAGCAGCGTCAGCCGAGCATGAAATATGATCAGATGGTTTTTTATTAACGTTCATTTAACCAGTAAGAACCCATTGAGATCAAGACCTCTTTTTCAAGGGTGACCTGAGGCAAAGGGATTGACCCAACAGCACAGATATGATAAAAGCATTTTTTAGATTTTCAGAAAGAGGCACTTAAGAAGAAATAAAAACATAGTTTACATTTAAAAGCACAGACAAGTTTAAAGGATTCTCTTTCTTTGTTTTTTAATTGCTCAAAAAGTGAGACCAGTTTTGATCTTAAAGCACATACAGCAGGTTATCATGTTTTTCTAATTACTAATTTGTTTGGTTGTTAAGTCTATTTGGTAAATATTTATCAGAATTTTACATAAATCAAGCTGCATTTAATTAATAAAAAGTAAAAAATAAAAAATAAGCATTATAGGTGTTCTGCCCCAGGGATCACTGCTGGGTCCATACATGTTGTGGAACTGTAGCAGAGGCAGAGCGCAGGGAAACTCACAAACAAACAAACAAACAAACAAACAACTAAAACAATCACATGTGTCAGTGATCTGCAGATACAAATATTATTTATAGGATCCCTCGATTTGCTTAAAACTTCTTAAACTTAAGAGCTGTGAAGTATAGTGTCAAGACATATTAGGCATTCTTGTGGCTTTAATTAAAATTAATAAATCAGGTCTTTAGAAAAAATGAAGAGAGTCTTTCATTTGTTGTGAGCACCATTGGACCACAGTCCCAGGAAGGTTTATGAACATAGCCCTCATGCTATCTTCAGGTCTGATTGTGATGGTTGTGAGGCTCAGATGAGCTCGAGTAACGAAACAAGCATGAACTGAGCAAAACACAACTCCAGGTACGTGTTTTTGATGAGAGAACAATAGAACATGTTTAAGAGCGCACAAAAAAGTCAAGTTTTCATAAGCCGTGTCCTGCTGTAGGTCAGTTGTGGCGTTTCCTTACCTCTCACGATCAGAGTGATGTGCTTGGCGTCCTCTGGGTTCTGAGGGTCTTTGAGCGTGTACAGCCCCTCGTCCGCCTCCTTCACCGACTCGATAATGAGGTGACTGAGGGGGCTGTTCAGCTTGACCCGCTCGCTCACCAACTTACCCCCGCGCATCAGGGGCTCGTCCGAGGACGGGGAGCGCGGGGCCGTCCGGTTACGGAACGTCACCTCCACATTCAGGGAGCGCAGAAAAATGTGGAAGTCCTCCCCATAGAACAGGATCCTGGTTTCATCGGACGCTGCGGAACACCAGGAAAAAGCCAAAATGAGTAGATTTTACAACTGCTACAATGTTTTTTACGTGAGATAAATACATTTACTGAGGGTAATGAGAAAGATTATCACGTTATAGGGATTGTAATCTATTGTGAAAAGTGAAATAACAAATAAATAGTAGGATAATCCGAGAACCAATCATGTAAATTATCTCTGAAAGTCATTTAATTATTGTAATTTCACAAAAAGGTTGATAAAGACTTGTGCTTACATTGTAGAGGGACAGACAGGGCTGTAAAACAAAACAACATAGCCTTTTGTTAGCTTACAAATGATGCTATTGTCGTGCATTTGATGAAAAATACGGGCGTGGCTTTTACCTGTCGAAAGGAGAACACTGAGCACAATCCCGCTGACGGTCCTCATCCTGGTGGTGGGTCAGACTAGAAGAAACGACAGAATGAGAAAATCACGAATCGCTCTGTTTCGGTTTGTTTCGCATTGATCTCGATTTTCAGTATGATTTTCACAAACAAGACAGACTTTTAAAGAGTCAAACGCTTTTACTGACAGAATACTGGTTGCAAACTTTGTACTGCTGACAATTACCGTATTTACCGCACTATAAGGCGCACTTAAAAGCTTTTAATTGTCTCACAAAACGACAGTGCACCTTATACCGTATTTTCCGGCTTATATGTGATATTATTTGTTATTTTCACACTTGCAACCGCATTTCATACTCCAGTGCATCTTATACATGTTTTTTTCTTCTCTATTATGCATTTTTTGACTTATAGTCCGGAAAATACGGTATATGGAAAATGATTGAAAATAGACCATTCGTTGACAGTGCTCTTTATAATCCAGTGCGCCTTATTGTGCAGAAAATACGGTACAGACACGACGGAACCTCGATTTCAATCAAAATCCGAGTGACGCAACAAGCTCGTGACGCCATCAGGCCAAATTAACGGTCAGATCTGCGGAGGTGTAGTTGTGTAACTGAATAAACGCCACAAAAGCGGTAACGTCTCTGTGAAGACAAGTAAACCGAACAGAGAGCACATTTAAATGAAGCTTGGATCATAATGATGTGTTTTTTGTTTTTCTCTGGAGTGTCATAAAACGATGAGTCACCGTGTTATGAATATATAACACTAAAACTGATATAATTCCTCCAGTGTCTTTTGTTACATGCGCTTTCCCTTAATCTTCTCCCTGAAGAGTGACAATATGTAATGATGCGTGAAATCATAAACTGGCAGATGTCTTGCCAGTTTCACGACACCGCGGTCACGTCGCATTTGAGAACATAAACCCGATATATTCACACGTGGCTGCGTGTGATAGAACATACATGAACTAGCACTAAAACATAATTAAAGTCTGGATTTATAGAGCGAAAACGCCACCGTCACATGGTCTCGTGTCGTATTTTGCACAGGATGGTCAGGTGCCTTGCCCAAAGACACAGCGCCCGCACAAACTGGCTAAAGCTCAAACCGGTTTTAGTGCGACGACTGGGCCTGTGATTTGACCCGGTGTTTCTCAACCTGGGGTATGGGGGCCGAGCACGTGCCGGGGGGGCGTGGAACAAGTTCAGATTTAAAAAAAAGGTGGAATTGCATTGTATTTGATATAAAATGCTATTTGTAGTACATTTTACATCGTTAAGAGGTTTCTATTAGATCGTTTTGCAATAAAACAAGAAAATATAAAAGATTTGATTAGAGAGAGAGAGATAGAGGTACAACTTTATTGAACGTGCACAAAACAGGACTATACTGCTCCTATAATCCTACAATAACTATACTGCTCCTATAATCCTACAATAACTATACTGCTCCTATAATCCTACAATAACTACACTGCTCCTATAATCCTATAATAATTATACTGCTCCTATAATCCTATAATAACTATACTGCTCCTATAATCCCTACAATAACTACACTGCTCCTATAATCCTACAATAACTATACTGCTCCTATAATCCTACAATAACTATACTGCTCCTATAATCCTACAATAACTACACTGCTCCTATAATCCTACAATAACTATACTGCTCCTATAATCCTACAATAACTACACTGCTCCTATAATCCTATAATAACTATACTGCTCCTATAATCCTACAATAACTATACTGCTCCTATAATCCTACAATAACTACACTGCTCCTATAATCCTACAATAACTATACTGCTCCTATAATCCTACAATAACTACACTGCTCCTATAATCCTATAATAACTATACTGCTCCTATAATCCTACAATAACTATACTGCTCCTATAATCCTACAATAACTATACTGCTCCTATAATCCTACAATAACTATACTGCTCCTATAATCCTACAATAACTATACTGCTCCTATAATCCTACAATAACTATACTGCTCCTATAATCCTATAATAACTATACTGCTCCTATAATCCTATAATAACTATACTGCTCCTATAATCCTATAATAACTATACTGCTCCTATAATCCTAAAATAACTATACTGCTCCTATAATCCTATAATAACTATACTGCTCCTATAATCCTATAATAACTATACTGCTCCTATAATCCTATAATAACTACACTGCTCCTATAATCCTATAATAACTATACTGCTCCTATAATCCTACAATAACTATACTGCTCCTATAATCCTATAATAACTATACTGCTCCTATAATCCTACAATAACTATACTGCTCCTATAATCCTATAATAACTATACTGCTCCTATAATCCTATAATAATTATACTGCTTTATCCAGTTTGTAGTAAAACAAGTTTGTGGTTGAGGTTGTAGCAATTCTAATCATATAATTTGAGTAAAATAATCATAATCAGCCTGATATATATCGCTCTCCAAACATCGATTTATCCACCATCGGTTTCTCTGGATGCAGAAATCGGCCATGAAAAATCTAGTTAGCATTAGCATTTTACTAAGAAACTAATTCATAATGACTAAAGAAACAGCGGCACAAGTTACAGGGATTAATCGAGACAAAAAAGATAGATATAATTTGAATTCCGCTAGTTCAAAATTTCACTTCCTGTTTGTAAATGATGACATCACACTAGGAAATTACCCAGCAATTTATTTGACGGGTAAAAATATGTGAGAGCGACTTTATTTTGTTGAATTCATGTTTAGAGCGTCAAAAAAATGGTTTATTTGTGTAAATTCTGCATAAACTTTGACTGGAATGATGTCCCTATTGTGATGTCACTTCCTGTCATTTTCTACAGATTCCTCAACGTTTTCGCCACAAATACCTACTCGACTGGTGTAAAACTGTCATTTATATGTACAACCGGTATAACTACACCAAATAAAGTCAAAATTAGACAATCCTAAAAACCTGTCACAGGCACTTTAATGTTATAAATTGCATTGATATCGTCTGAAATCCAGCGCTAACACGACCTACTGATCCTGCTTTCAGACTCTGATGGAGACTTGGTTCGGGCCCCGTTCTCGCGATGGTACGGTCCAGGTTTAGCCCCAGCTTTGTCCCCGTCTGAGCGCAGCGTAAGGACCGAGGATGAGGCGGTGTTTGTCTCTGTTTCGGGGGCGTCCAGATGAGTCAGAGCGCACACAGAGAAAGAGAGGGTCCTGTGTGCGCGCAGACATCACAGAGCCACAGAAATAGGCCCCCGAAAGCCCCCGAGGGACGCCGCTCACACCTGCAGAGAACAGCCAGACACTGCTGCATTAGCGAGTCAAGGTCACGCACGCCGCGCCGGAATCTGCGCGGAGAGAGGAATCATCTGCAGGGATGTGCGCTCAAAGTATTCAAACGAGCAGTGAAAACGTGCAGTTAGCGAAGGGCTGGGCGATATTAGGACTATAAATAAATAAATTGTTATCTATAGACATTTTTTGGCATGTCAAGCAACAGTATAGTATTTTCACAGAGCTGCAAACCAACCAGGAGTGTTTTACAACTGACGACACAGCAACAAACCACAGAAGAGTCTTACAAAATGGCGTGAAATGCAGAAAAAGCCGTAGATAAACCGACGATGTCCAAGCACAAGGTTCAACACACACACTGTCCACTTCAGAGTTTTGAAGTATAAAGCACGTTAGAGAAAAAACACTCTCTGTGTATTGAAAAGGTGACCTAAGTCCACATACCTCAGGACCTACTGAAAAGGTGACCTAAGTCCACGTACCTCAGGACCTACTGAAAAGGTGACCTAAGTCCACGTACCTCAGGACCTACTGAAAAGGTGACCTAAGTCCACGTACCTCAGGACCTATTGAAAAGGTGACCTAAGACCACGTACTTCAGGACCTACTGAAAAGGTGACCTAAGTCCACGTACCTCAGGACCTATTGAAAAGGTGACCTAAGTCCACATACCTCAGGACCTACTGAAAAGGTGACCTAAGTCCACGTACCTCAGGACCTACTGAAAAGGTGACCTAAGTCCACGTACCTCAGGACCTATTGAAAAGGTGACCTAAGACCACGTACTTCAGGACCTACTGAAAAGGTGACCTAAGTCCATATACCTCAGGAATAACTGAAAAGGTGACCTAAGTCCACGTACCTCAGGACCAACTGAAAAGGTGACCTAAGTCCACGTACCTCAGGACCTATTGAAAAGGTGACCTAAGACCACGTACCTCAGGACCTACTGAAAAGGTGACCTAAGTCCACGTACCTCAGGACCAACTGAAAAGGTGACCTAAGTCCACGTACCTCAGGACCTATTGAAAAGGTGACCTAAGACCACGTACCTCAGGACCAACTGAAAAGGTGACCTAAGTCCACGTACCTCAGGACCAACTGAAAAGGTGACCTAAGTCCACGTACCTCAGGACCTATTGAAAAGGTGACCTAAGACCACGTACCTCAGGACCTACTGAAAAGGTGACCTAAGTCCACGTACCTCAGGACCAACTGAAAAGGTGACCTAAGTCCATGTACCTCAGGACCAACTGAAAAGGTGACCTAAGTCCACCTACCTCAGGACCTATTGAAAAGGTGACCTAAGTCCACGTACCTCAGGACCTACTGAAAAGGTGACCTAAGTCCACGTACCTCAGGACCAACTGAAAAGATGACCTAAGTCCACCTACCTCAGGACCTATTGAAAAGGTGACCTAAGTCCACGTACCTCAGGACCTACTGAAAAGGTGACCTAAGTCCACGTACCTCAGGACCTACTGAAAAGGTGACTTAAGTCCACGTACCTCAGGACCTACTGAAAAGGTGACCTAAGTCCACGTACCTCAGGACCTATTGAAAAGGTAACCTATGTCCACGTACCTCAGGACCTACTGAAAAGGTGACCTAAGTCCACGTACCTCAGGACCTACTGAAAAGATGACCTAAGTCCACGTACCTCAGGACCTACTGAAAAGGTGACCTAAGTCCACGTACCTCAGGACCTACTGAAAAGATGACCTAAGTCCACCTACCTCAGGACCTATTGAAAAGGTGACCTAAGTCCACGTACCTCAGGACCTATTGAAAAGGTGACCTAAGTCCACGTACCTCAGGACCTACTGAAAAGGTAACCTATGTCCACGTACCTCAGGACCTACTGAAAAGATGACCTAAGTCCACCTACCTCAGGACCTATTGAAAAGGTGACCTAAGTCCACGTACCTCAGGACCTACTGAAAAGGTGACCTAAGTCCACGTACCTCAGGACCTACTGAAAAGATGACTTAAGTCCACCTACCTCAGGACCTACTGAAAAGATGACCTAAGTCCACCTACCTCAGGACCAACTGAAAAGATGACCTAAGTCCACGTACCTCAGGACCTACCGAAAAGGTGACCTAAGTCCACGTACCTCAGGACCTACTGAAAAGATGACCTAAGTCCACCTACCTCAGGACCTACTGAAAAGATGACCTAAGTCCACGTACCTCAGGACCTACTGAAAAGATGACCTAAGTCCACCTACCTCAGGACCTACTGAAAAGATGACCTAAGTCCACCTACCTCAGGACCTACTGAAAAGATGACCTAAGTCCACGTACCTCAGGACCTACTGAAAAGATGACCTAAGTCCACGTACCTCAGGACCTACTGAAAAGATGACCTAAGTCCACCTACCTCAGGACCTACTGAAAAGATGACCTAAGTCCACGTACCTCAGGACCTACTGAAAAGATGACCTAAGTCCAAGTACCTCAGGACCTACTGAAAAGATGAGCTAAGTCCACCTACCTCAGGACCTACTGAAAAGATGACCTAAGTCCACCTACCTCAGGACCTACTGAAAAGATGACCTAAGTCCACGTACCTCAGGACCTACTGAAAAGATGACCTAAGTCCACGTACCTCAGGACCTACTGAAAAGATGACCTAAGTCCACCTACCTCAGGACCTATTGAAAAGATGACCTAAGTCCACGTACCTCAGGACCTACTGAAAAGATGACCTAAGTCCACCTACCTCAGGACCTATTGAAAAGATGACTTAAGTCCACCTACCTCAGGACCTACTGAAAAGATGACCTAAGTCCACCTACCTCAGGACCTATCGTGGACGGCTCGCGGGCGTTCATGAAATGCCTTTTTCCCCCTAGGTCTTTGATTTCACGTTGTTGATTCGGTTTCACTTGAACACGATCACATTAGACGTCTTTGAGAGCAGGCGTCGTACTGCAGACCGTCTCCAAATCGCTCTAAATGTCATTACCTGGATAAAGGAAACGAAGGCCGAAACGCCGACCGCACGATGAGTGAAAAGTGAGTCCAAATGGAGGCAACTTGGATTAAGACGCATTATTGAACCATATTCCATAACATAAGGCCACATCGATCACTTTATTATTTACCATTTCATTTTCTATGTTTATGATATGTCGTATGTATTGTCATGAGCAATATGGAATTATCGCCGTATCGCTGCACGGTGACGTTATTGTCATCGGAAGTTAATTAATATAATCATTTGGAACATGTTTTTCAAGGTAATTTACCTCAATAAAAACACCAATATTTTAGGTTATTTTTTGGCTGAAATGTGGCACCGCTTTTTGGGGGAAACGAACTGCAAGTATTGGATTTGCGATTTTGAAATTTGAACTGATAAAGAATCACATGCATTTCAGAACATGTTTGTAAAGATCTAAACTACAGGCACAAAAAGATGTCTTATAGAAAAAGGCTAAATGTTTTGTTCTTTCTTTCTAAATCTAAATCTAAATAATTAAAGCCGTTGCAATTTAATGAAACACAGAGCAAAACACAACAGTGAAAATGGGGAGTGGCTTTAAAGTGTCCTGTGTTGTGGTGTGTGTTGTATGTTGCGTCCCGTGTTGTGGTGTGTGTTGTATGTTGCGTCCCGTGTTGTGGTGTGTGTTGTATGTTGCGTCCCGTGTTGTGGTGTGTGTTGTATGTTGCGTCCCGTGTTGTGGTGTGTGTTGTATGTTGTATCCCGTGTTGTATGTTGTGTCCCGTGTTGTATGTTGTATCCCGTGTTGTTGTGCCTGTTGTATGTTGTATCACGTGTTGTATGTTGTGTCCCGTGTTGTGGTGTGTGTTGTATGTTGTATCACGTGTTGTATGTTGTGTCCCGTGTTGTGGTGCGTGTTGTATGTCGTATCATGTGTTGTATGTTGTGTCCCGTGTTGTGGTGCGTGTTGTATGTTGCGTCCTGTGTTGTGGTGTGTGTTGTATGTTGTGTCCCGTGTTGTCATGTGTGTTGTATGTTGCATCCCGTGTTGTCGTGCGTGTTGTATGTTGCGTCCCGTGTTGTCGTGCGTGGTGTATGTTGTGTCCCGTGTTGTCGTGCGTGGTGTATGTTGTGTCCCGTGTTGTGGTGCGTGTTGTATGTTGCGTCCCGTGTTGTCGTGCGTGTTGTATGTTGCGTCCCGTGTTGTTGTGCGTGGTGTATGTTGTGTCCCGTGTTGTGGTGCGTGTTGTATGTTGCGTCCCATGTTGTGGTGCATGTTGTATGTTGTGTCTCGTGTTGTGGTGCGTGTTGTAGGTTGCGTCCCATGTTGTCGTGCGTGTTGTATGTTGCGTCCCGTGTTGTCGTGCGTGTTGTATGTTGCGTCCCGTGTTGTCGTGCGTGTTGTGTGTTGCGTCCCGTGTTGTCCTGCGTGGTGTATGTTGTGTCCTGTGTTGTCGTGCGTGTTGTATGTTGCGTCCCGTGTTGTGGTGCGTGTTGTATGTTGTGTCCTGTGTTGTTGTGCATGTTGTATGTTGTGTCCCGTGTTGTTGTGCGTGTTGTATGTTGCGTCCCGTGTTGTCGTGCGTGTTGTGTGTTGCGTCCCGTGTTGTCCTGCGTGGTGTATGTTGTGTCCTGTGTTGTTGTGCATGTTGTATGTTGCGTCCCGTGTTGTGGTGCGTGTTGTATGTTGTGTCCTGTGTTGTCGTGCGTGTTGTATGATGTGTCCCGTGTTGTGGTGCGTGTTGTATGTTGTGTCCCGTGTTGTGGTGTGTGTTGTATGTTGTATCACGTGTTGTATGTTGTGTCCCGTGTTGTGGTGCGTGTTGTATGTCGTATCATGTGTTGTATGTTGTGTCCCGTGTTGTGGTGCGTGTTGTATGTTGCGTCCTGTGTTGTGGTGTGTGTTGTATGTTGTGTCCCGTGTTGTCATGTGTGTTGTATGTTGCATCCCGTGTTGTCGTGCGTGTTGTATGTTGCGTCCCGTGTTGTCGTGCGTGGTGTATGTTGTGTCCCGTGTTGTCGTGCGTGGTGTATGTTGTGTCCCGTGTTGTGGTGCGTGTTGTATGTTGCGTCCCGTGTTGTCGTGCGTGTTGTATGTTGCGTCCCGTGTTGTCGTGCGTGGTGTATGTTGTGTCCCGTGTTGTGGTGCGTGTTGTATGTTGCGTCCCATGTTGTGGTGCATGTTGTATGTTGTGTCTCGTGTTGTGGTGCGTGTTGTAGGTTGCGTCCCATGTTGTCGTGCGTGTTGTATGTTGCGTCCCGTGTTGTCGTGCGTGTTGTATGTTGCGTCCCGTGTTGTCGTGCGTGTTGTGTGTTGCGTCCCGTGTTGTCCTGCGTGGTGTATGTTGTGTCCTGTGTTGTCGTGCGTGTTGTATGTTGCGTCCCGTGTTGTGGTGCGTGTTGTATGTTGTGTCCTGTGTTGTTGTGCATGTTGTATGTTGTGTCCCGTGTTGTTGTGCGTGTTGTATGTTGCGTCCCGTGTTGTCGTGCGTGTTGTGTGTTGCGTCCCGTGTTGTCCTGCGTGGTGTATGTTGTGTCCTGTGTTGTTGTGCATGTTGTATGTTGCGTCCCGTGTTGTGGTGCGTGTTGTATGTTGTGTCCTGTGTTGTCGTGCGTGTTGTATGATGTGTCCCGTGTTGTGGTGCGTGTTGTATGTTGTGTCCCGTGTTGTGGTGTGTGTTGTATGTCGTGTCCCGTGTTGTGGTGCGTGTTGTATGTTGTGTCCCGTGTTGTGGTGCGTGTTGTATGTTGTGTCCTGTGTTGTGGTGCGTGTTGTATGTTGTGTCCCATGTTGTGGTGCATGTTGTATGTTCTGTCCCGTGTTGTGGTGCGTGTTGAATGTTGTGTCCCATGTTGTGGTGTGTGTTGTATGTTGCGTCCCGTGTTGTGGTGCGTGTTGTATGTTGTGTCCCGTGTTGTCCTGCGTGGTGTATGTTGTGTCCTGTGTTGTTGTGCATGTTGTATGTTGCGTCCCGTGTTGTGGTGCGTGTTGTATGTTGTGTCCTGTGTTGTCGTGCGTGTTGTATGATGTGTCCCGTGTTGTGGTGCGTGTTGTATGTTGTGTCCCGTGTTGTGGTGTGTGTTGTATGTCGTGTCCCGTGTTGTGGTGCGTGTTGTATGTTGTGTCCCGTGTTGTGGTGCGTGTTGTATGTTGTGTCCTGTGTTGTGGTGCGTGTTGTATGTTGTGTCCCATGTTGTGGTGCATGTTGTATGTTCTGTCCCGTGTTGTGGTGCGTGTTGAATGTTGTGTCCCATGTTGTGGTGTGTGTTGTATGTTGCGTCCCGTGTTGTGGTGCGTGTTGTATGTTGTGTCCCGTGTTGTGGTGCGTGTTGTATGTTGTGTCCTGTGTTGTGGTGCGTGTTGTATGTTGTGTCCCATGTTGTGGTGCATGTTGTATGTTCTGTCCCGTGTTGTGGTGCGTGTTGAATGTTGTGTCCCATGTTGTGGTGCGTGTTGTATGTTGCGTCCCGTGTTGTGGTGCGTGTTGTATGTTGCGTCCCGTGTTGTGGTGCGTGTTGTATGTTGCGTCCCGTGTTGTGGTGCGTGTTGTATGTTGCGTCCCGTGTGTGGTCCAGAATGGCACAGCAGCTGGAGTTGCTCACGTCCGTTTGGTTTACACGGAAATAACATGAATGATGCTTGAGAGCTTCACACGCTGCTAATGAGCTGTAATTAAGATCTCACATTAGACTGAGTGTCAGACATGAGACGGCCTCTGCAGGCACAAGCCTAAAGACTAAAGACAGGACTAAGACTAAAGACTAAAGACAGGACTAAAGACAGGAAATGACTAAAGACTAAAGACTAAAGACAGGAAAGGACTAAAGACTAAAGACAGGAAAGGCCTAAAGACTAAAGACAGGAAAGGACTAAAGCCTAAAGCTTAAATACTAAAGCCTAAAGCCTAAAGCCTAAAGCCTAAAGACTGAAGCCTAAAGCCTAAAGCCTAAAAACTGAAGCCTAAAGACTAAAGCCTAAAAACTGAAGACTAAAGACTAAAGACTAAAGACTAAAGACTAAAGACTAAAGACTAAAGACTAAAAACTGAAGACTAAAGACTAAAGACTAAAGACTAAAAACTAAAAACTGAAGCTTAAAGACTAAAGACTAAAGACTAAAGACTAAAGACTCAAGACTGAAGCCTAAACCGTAACTGCAGTAGGTGGCGGTAATGTAACACATGGATACTAACCGCCATAAAACTCTTTTTCTAAAGAAAAAGAAGCCTAAAGCCTAAAGCCTAAAGCCTAAAGCCTAAAGCCTAAAGCCTAAAGCCTAAAGCCTAAAGACTCAGGGTGGTCTCCACAGGCTGAAGCTTTTGTAACATACAGTCATGGCTGAATTCATTATTTATTTATATTTATGACATATTCTCAATCTGTTAATGGATGGATTAGTGCTTGCTCTGCAATACTTGTGACGCAAAGAAAACCCCCAAATCAATAAATCAATAAATCAATCACAACTTCATTAGTTAATTGTCAAAGGGTTTTTTAGTATTCGTTTTTTCAGACAGAAAGTGACAATGTCATATATGACTTAGGTCTGCACAATATATCACACCAAATCACAATATATCACGACAATTGTTTATTTAACTACCACATTGCAGAGGTCGTTTTGTACAACAGAATATGAGGAGCAAAATATCCTGTCTTTTTAGGATGAAAAATGTTTACCTTGAAGTTTAAACCTTTATTTAACCGAGAACGTCCCACTGAGCTTTAGCATCTCTTTCTCCTGTCCTGCCCCCGGGGGGAGGAGCCTATTGTAAATGCTTTTAGTGGGAGGGGAAACCTAGGCAGACACAGGGAGAACAAGCAAACTCCACAGGTCCACAGCACTTTAATTTCAAGCTATGATCATTGTAAGGAAGGAGAGGACTCGATGAATGTGAAACAGCAGAGGTCGGCTGTGAATAACTGACCCGTGTCCATCTGTTGGTGACGGTCGTGGGCGCAGAGCAGTGACCAATCTGGACCCTGTGACCCGGAGCCACCCTAAATCCGCTCCGTTTCACCACTCTGCTCGGACACGCCACACCACACGGGATCAGCGTGTCCTTTGGGGTCTGCCACAGCCATCTATCGGTGGCACACACGTTCGGTACACCACACAGAGACGGTAATACGATGGAAATACCTTAGTAACATGTGAAAATGTGGGAAATACTCACGGAAACAGGCTTTACTTCATCCTGTGGTTGGCGATATATGATAAATCTTAACTTGAGAGGTCTAAAATATGTAACCAGGAGCTACAAAGTGCATTATCCCTTGAATAGCACGCTAGTTGGTTAACTGCTATTGGTTCACATAATTTAAACAAACTGCCACAGCATTTAATAGTCGTATAAACTTGTGTTGTATTGTCAATGATGTCACACGCTAATATTCATGTAATCTTTGTGTTAAGACAAGAAACTAGTCTTTATTTTTACTAATTTATTTATTTTTGGTGAGTTTCTGAGGTATCTGTCAAGAAATAATTAGTTTTTCTCTGTTTTTTCCTGACACCCTGGGGCCTGAACATCTGGTAAACATTAGGAGAGGTCAAAGGGCAATGGGGGATCTGACTTTTGTGAAGGTTCTTGCTATAAAAACTCATGTAAAACTAGGATCGGGGTGTCTCCAGATCTGATGTCGGCTTGTCTGTTGTATTGAAATTAAAATGATTAAAATACAGAAGCCAGCGTCAACGAGTTCTTCTGCCACACAACCACCTCGACCGACACCTCGAGAAACCACGGATTGGCATCACAAACAGGGACCACCTCGCCCAACACCTCGAGAAATCACATAGTTTCCAAGCGGTTTCTCTATTTTTTCCTATTCCTCCGCAGTGTGTCACCAACAACTCTCCACTGTTGATCGATCGCCTGTTTTTAGTTCAATAAACGTAATTTTCTGCCAAACCCACGCCAAGAAGCACACGCAAACACGACACAAAAGACCCCGGATGCCAACCGCTCAGCCGCTGCAGCGCGTTCTCTCTGCAAAGGTCTCACACGGTGCCAAGCGTTTCCATCGTTCGTGCATTTGGAACGTCTAACTTCAGTGTTTGTCTCTCAGCACTTTCGCTCCACCACTCATCGTTGTCTCATTCTTTGGCACTCAACGGAATCCTTTTGCTCGCTTTCCATTTTCCTCAAACACATCCTCCCGCATCGTCTCCGCTGCATCCTTAAATGAACTCGAACCCCTCTCCATCTCCAGACAAGCCGGGATTTCTTTGAAAGACAGGCCGGTCTTTGTCCAGGGCATTTACACGGCATTTGCGGAAGTACTTTGAATTACAGCAGATGCAGAGCAGAGCACAAAGAAACTTCTGTCTCCAACGAACTCATCATTTCTGCTTTCATTTTCTACCTTAGATCCGGAAACAAGCGTTACTAGAACACAACGATACAGCCAGGACTATATTACACTTGGACCGGCCTCCTGCTGGTGCCAGAGTCAGGACTAAACATGGACCGGCCTCCTGCTGGTGCCAGAGTCAGGACTACACATGGACCACATACTGGTGGTCAACAGACAGTCATTCAGATGGTGAGACTCTGCATCACTCCATAACAGATTATGTCATGGAGGCTGTAATGGCACCATAGAAACAACTGCTTATGATGCGTGGATTTGGTCCGCGGTCCACAGTTTGGACACCTCTGACATTTTCTGTTTGCCAAGTGCAGAATATGAACAATACAAAAGACCCTTAAGACTAACGTGGAAAACAAGGCTGTCGTGTGTCTCTCTTACATATCTCAGAACATAACACCGTCAGCCTCATGAGGTTTACACTTTACACACTTCACACTTACAGACAGGAAGTGTTTTTACTGAGGATGGAATGACAGGGCCTGGAAAGTAGCACGAAAACGCTTGGAGGCCGTCGATATAGTATACAGTATTGTCACTGTCGTATATCGTCACTGTCGTATATCGTCACTGCCGTAGATTGTCACTGTCGTATATCGTCACTGCCGTAGATTGTCACTGCCGTAGATCGTCACTGCCGTAGATCGTCACTGCCGTATATCATCACTGCCGTATAGATCGTCACTGCCGTAGATCGTCACTGCCGTATAGATCGTCACTGCCGTAGATTGTCACTGCCGTAGATTGTCACTGCCGTAGATCGTCACTGCCGTAGATCGTCACTGCCGTATATCATCACTGCCGTATAGATCGTCACTGCCGTAGATCGTCACTGCCGTATAGATCGTCACTGCCGTAGATTGTCACTGCCGTAGATCGTCACTGCCGTAGATCGTCACTGCCGTATAGATCGTCACTGCCGTAGATTGTCACTGCCGTAGCTCGTCACTGCCGTAGATCGTCACTGCCGTATATCATCACTGCCGTATAGATCGTCACTGCCGTAGATCGTCACTGTCGTATATCGTCACTGTCGTAGATCGTCACTGCCGTAGATCGTCACTGCCGTAGATCGTCACTGCCGTATATCGTCACTGCCGTATATCGTCACTGTCGTATATCGTCACTGTCGTAGATCGTCACTGTCGTAGATCGTCACTGTCGTAGATCGTCACTGCCGTAGATCGTCACTGCCGTATATCGTCACTGTCGTATATCGTCACTGTCGTAGATCGTCACTGTCGTAGATCGTCACTGCCGTAGATCGTCACTGCCGTATATCGTCACTGCCGTAGATTGTCACTGCCGTATATCGTCACTGTCGTAGATCGTCACTGTCGTAGATCGTCACTGCCGTAGATCGTCACTGTGATCGTCACTGTCGTAGATCGTCACTGTCGTATATTGTCACTATCGTATATTGTCACTATCGTATATTGTCACTATAGTATATTCTTATCTTCACGACACTCACGTCCAAAATCCTCCAAAACATTCCTACAAATGATAAACTGACGACAAATACCACTTTCACTCAAATTCTATTCAAAGTCACCTTCTTTCACACGCGTGTTTTGGGGGGAAATATGTATGACTCTGTTTCACGTAGTGACGCGTCACGCGCCGCGTGATGCGCCGCGTGATGCGCTCTGAGGCCGGACGCGCATAAATCACGACTGTTCAGCACTGCACCAACGCGACAGCCGCACGTACACGATCCACGTTTGCCTCTTAAGACCACCGGGGGGGGGGGGGGGGGGGGGGGGGGTCCACTGTTTCCACGGTTTACGTCAAAACTCACGTCCACCACGGAGAGGCGCAAAAGCGGGTGTTTGTTTTTAGGGCGCACTAGAGAGGACGGGACAGATGTGTTAATACCATATGGCTTAAGGTGAAATCAGAGGAATGTGGTGGTGATGATGATGATGGAGGTGATGAAGGTGATGGTGGTGATGGAGGTGATGGTGCTGATGGGGGCGCGCGCTGTGCAACTTGGGATGAAAAGTGCGCAAAAAGAGTGCTTCGGGCCAGTGACAGCGGAGTATAATCGTCAAACCAAACGAGCGCAATTAGACAGTGAGAGTGAGTCATTCTAGGATGGAGGCGTTGCAGGTGAAGGTCGTTATTTGGTCCGTTTTAGTCCTTTTAAAATCCTAATCTAGTCCAGGTTTAGGGCGCGTTAAAACCTGAGACTAAACCTGAGACTAAACCTGGCACTGAGCAAAGACAGGAACATCCAAGTCCAAATTAGCACTAAAATGCGCTCAATTTATCACAAAACAATGCCCCCCGTGCACGCGCCCCTCGTGCTCTCCCGTGCCAGTGGCTTTCTGTCGTGGATAACGTGAAAATGAAAGGTTTATCTTTCAAAGCAACGGGCCAAACGCGCCATCGGCATCCACAGTCTGCCTCTGGCTCACCAACTTGCATCGCAATGTCAGACAATGACGTCAGGCCTTTCTGTTTCATCCCCTCCTCTCAAATCTTCCTGACACATCGGCTGAAATGTGCGACCAACTTCCAAATTAGTGACGGTCCCGAGGCGCGGGTCGCGTTTATTCCGGCGCGTGTCGTTCTTTGCGCAAACCCCCGCGACACCTGTTCCGCGGCTCGCGCCCAGACACAGACCGGGCTCTGACATGACCAACAATCATCAGCTTCACCGCCAACGACGCGCGTCAAAGCGGCTCAAACCGCGCGTCTCCGTTAAACACGTCAAAACATGTGAATTGGCGCAAAGGTGATTAAATAGCGCCGCGTCTCGAGTGGAACACGCGAGCACTCACCTCCGAGCCGGGACACCGCGCATCCGCCAGAAAACTGCAGAATTTAACCCGTCACGCACCAGACGCAACGGAAGGGCACGCGTCCCCCGGAATCGCGCACGAGTGGACGCGGACGCGCACACACGGCCCGCGACGTGTCAGCGCGAGACTCTTACCTTTTCCCCTGCGTCTCTGCGTGGGGGGGTTTTCTTCTGGAGGCGAGGTGCGGTCCGGCCGAGACGCGCAGTGGTCAGCGGAGACGCGCGGAGACGCGCGGGGACGTGCGGAGACGCGCGGATGCGGCCGGAGTTGGAAACGTTTTTCTCTCCCGGTGTCGCCTCCTCCTCAGCCTCCCCCTCTCCCTCCACCTCTCCCCTCCTCCTCCTCAGCCTCCCCCTCTCCCTCCACCTCTCCCCTCCTCCTCCTCAGCCTCCCCCTCTCCCTCCACCTCTCCCCTCCTCCTCCTCAGCCTCCCCCTCTCCCTCCACCTCTCCCCTCCTCCTCCTCAGCCTCCCCCTCTCCCTCCACCTCTCCCCTCCTCCTCCTCAGCCTCCCCCTCTCCCTCCACCTCTCCCCTCCTCCTCCTCAGCCTCCCCCTCTCCCTCCACCTCTCCCCTCCTCCTCCTCAGCCTCCCCCTCTCCCTCCACCTCTCCCCTCCTCCTCCTCCTCCCTCCTTCTCCTCTCCTCCTCCTCCTCTCCCTCCTCCTCCCCCTCCCTCCTTCTCCTCCTCCTCTCCCTCCTCCTCCCCCTCTTCCTCCTCCTCCCTCCTTCTCCTCTCTCCCTCCTCCTCCCCCTCTTCCTCCTCCTCCCTCCTTCTCCTCTCTCCCTCCTCCTCCCCCTCTTCCTCCTCCTCCCTCCTTCTCCTCTCTCCCTCCTCCTCTCCCTCCTCCTCCTCCTCCTCCTCCTGAGTGTTTGGAAGCGGTTGGTCCCGGCCTGTTCCGCTCTTGAAGACACCGGACAGTCAATGGTAAAGATGGACAGCATTCTTCCCGTAAAGTGGTTATTATCGCCACATAATTACAGTAAATATGAAAGCAACAATAACTCGACACACTACAGACTATTGGCAAGTTATGAGACAGACATATTTTAGCTTTGTTCAGTTATAGATCAGGGCTATTCAACATAATGCCCCCATCTTCCAAATACATAGATATATATAAATAAATCTAGTTTACTGGTTTAATTCTGGGTGAGCAGTAGTTTACACCTGATGTGGTCTTGGTTTTGTCCATGTTTAACACTTGGACTTGGACCTGTTTTGATTCTGGGTCAGAGCTGATTGGTGCTGGTCTAGTCCTAGTTTAATTCTGGTTCTGTTCTGGATGGGCAATTTTTGACACTAATTCGTTGAAGCTGTGCTGGGGATATTTTGTGAATAGCCCTGGTTTAGATCATGATTTTGTTCATTGAAAACCACAGTATTGAGCTAAAAATGCTTAATAGAAATCTTTGTTCAAAAGGCCAGATCTGAGAAGAGTAATCAGATTATCACCCGATAATAAACTAGATCTGATTTTAGGTGTGTGTTTACATGCAAACTCGTCAAATCATTTCCTTATCCTCATTAGTTCCCCTTTTTGCGTATCCGTCCCGAATCAAACTCACCACGGGCCGAACGATCAGACAGAAATCCGATCACTCACGTCAGATGTTTACGTGACACTTTAATAATCCGAGAACCCGCGAGGAAATCAGATCACGATCAGACTTTTGGTGCGTGCGTGTAAACCATAACTATGAAAACAAACGTAGGTGTAGGAAAAGTGCCACTGAAGACCATTTGAGACCATTCAAATCAGGCTAAAACAATAACAGTTCGCTCCAAAGTTATTCAGATGGAAATATCGATGACGACTCGGTGTGTGACGGAGCGTTTACGGTTTACCGAACGCCCGAGCCAAGAAACTATGCACCAATAAAACAAAACGCACATGATTTACAGTGTGATAATAAAAGCTCAACAAGTCCATTTAGCAAGACCTTTAATTGAAAGGGCTCGACACGGAGGTTGTGCATCTCGTAACCGCACGAAATGACGGCGGAACGATTTGAAAAACGCACGTATTCAATCGGACATTGGGATACGCACATATACACATTAGGCACGTAATCGCAATGAGCGCCCAGATATCCAGCTCGAGTTAGTCTCCCCCGAGGACCTGAAAGCTTTGGAAGCGTTTAATGGACTTTAATGGATACAAGAGGAATGAGACCGTCCGAAAGGTTTCACGTTTATTGGCGTTGAGCTGGACACGAGGACATGATTCTGAGCTTTATCTCACGGTCGTGTGGCAGAGTGCATTCACAGAGAAGTGAACCTGAAGGCCGCGCTCACTCGTAATGGGTCTGTCTTTCTGCCGCCTTGGACCCGGTTTAGACCTGCTGTGGACCTGGCTTAGACCCGCCTTAGACCCGGCTTAGACCCGGCTTAGACCCGCCTTAGACCCGCTGTGGACCAGGTTTGTTCTCGCTCCGGTCTGTGTTTTAGTCCTGGTTTGAGTCCTGGTTTTAGTCTGTGTTTGAGTCCGTGTTTGAGTCCGTGTTTGAGTCCGTGTTTGAGTCCGTGTTTGAGTCCGTGTTTGAGTCCTGGTTTTGGTCCTGGTTTTTAGTCCTTGTTTTAGTCCTTGTTTTAGTCCTTGATTTAGTCCTTGATTTAGTCCTTGATTTAGTCCTTGTTTTAGTCCGTATTTTAGTCACAAGTTTGAGTGTGAACGCAGCCTAAACACAAGGATATTCGCAGCCAAACATAATATCTACACAAGTTAAAATGACGGAATAGACTGTATTTTCTGGACTATAAATCACACCTACTACCAAACCTTTCATAGTTTTGGCCGGAGTGGGACTTATACTTATATTTATACTTATATACTTATTCTCCGGAGCGACTTATATGTGATATTATTTGTTATTTTCATACTTTTTTCTTCTCTATTTTGCATTTTTTGGCTGATGCGACTCATTCTCCGGTGCAACTTATAGTCCGGAAAATACGGTAACCAATTTGGTGCGATTTTGATAACCCCCAAAATAAATTGTCTGTTTGCTGTAACCCGACCCAAATTTTTTAAGTGGGCCGGTCGGTAGGTAAATTCTTATTTTTTTTTACTTTGAAGGGGAAAAAAAGATCAATATTTTGCCATTTTTTGACTCTGTGTGACCACCAGGGGTCAGGCTTCAACAGTTCCTCCTGCATGGGCTGGTTTGTTACAGACGCATATGGAGGACCGAAAATGAAAACGCACATGCGCTACGCGATGAGTTATCAGTCTTTTGGGGATGAAAGATAGGTTCACCAGCGCTATAAAATTATTCTACACAGCGCTTCAGGAAAGACCGGTTGGTGAGTCGGCAAAATAATTGAAAAATGAAAGTATTTGGCGTTATTTTAACAAAATGCTGATATTTTTTTTTCCAGTCGGCTAGTTTTATACCGGGTCGGTCGGGTTACGGCAAAAAGACATTATTTTGCTCAGCCTCATCTAGATTTATTTATTTTTAAAAAACTTTTTCCAAGGCATTTTTGACAGGTTTCGTAATTTAAAAAAATTAAAATGTCCCAAACATTGGGCAGCAGTAGCTCAGTGGTAGAGTGCTCGTCTTCTGATCCAAAGGTCGGCGGTCAGATCCACTGGCCCGCAGGTTGGCGGTGCGATCGCAGCTGCCTCATGTGAATACTGCCGTTGTGTCCTTGGGCAAGACACTTAACCCAACTCGCCCCCCAGTGTCTGCGAACATCTGGGGTGTGAATATGTGTGTGAATGGGTGACTGGTTCCTTGATGTAAAGCACTTTGAGTACCTTGACGGTAGAAAAGCGCTATATAAATGTGACCATTTACCAAACGTTACCTGTAATTGTGGTGTTACAGTTACCGTTAACATTGTCTACTCAAAAAAAGTAAAAAAGTAAATCAAAATAAAGCTACTCCATGGTAGAGGTTGACAAAAATATTACTTTAATTAGCCACAAAAGTGTCACTTACATTTACGATTATTTGGGGTCATTTTTTTCTGCTTTTGATGATAGAATTTTCACATGATATTCTAATTTTGCACATGATTTTCAAATTTTCCACATCTCCAAAACAAGAATTATAATATCAGTTTTTCAGTACTTCTCTCACTTCTACTCCATGGAAAACACGTTGAAACCCGACACAAATAACTTGAACCAAATCCATAAACATTATAACAGCTCACGTAGACATTACGCTTTTGCAGTGTACACAGTCTTTGGTCATCGTGGTTTCCTTTTTCGAGGCAAATCCTGGTTTACATTTCAAATCTCTACATTCTTGGTCAAAGTTCAATTTTAATCTCATAATATCCTGAAATGCTCAGACTATTTACCTATGATACAATGAAATATAATACAGTCTTTTAAAATGCAGATCATACATTGGACTCTTCACTAGATCGACGGTTCTCAAACTGTGCTACGCGGCATCGTTCTGGTGGTTTTCCGCTGCAGTTTTGGGCTTGTCCTATTTTAAAATGACGGCAGAAACGGTGAGTACCGATTTAATCCTGGTTCAGATCTCGTTTAGCCCCGGAACAGTCTTAAATAGTCCAGGTTTAGCTCGTTCGGCACTTGGAAGGTCCTGGATGTAAAACGTTTGTCAGCCGCTGCACTGCATTAGAGTCTGTAAGCTTTCCGTTAGCTCACTTCTTCTTTCGGCCTCTGCCACGCCCCCCCGCAGTGGGCGCGGTCGCTGGCCCGTCGAGCTTGTGAGCCTCCAGGTCCAGTTTCTGCCGCAGGATTCCGGTGAGGATGAACTCGCTGCTAACGACTGGGAGGCCGCGGGACGTCGCCGCCGCGCACAGGGACCGGTCCTCTTCGCAGGAAACCACCACCGTGTTGGGCTGGAACAGATACGTCGGTTACGGTCGTTACGGGCACAGATTACAGAGAGAACGCGACCTTCAAACAAAGCGAGGGCAAGGGCACGGTCATTTAGGAATTATACAGCTCAAACTCATTGTAAAAGAAGTAAACAAACAAGAAAAAGCTGACTAAAAATCGTAAAAATGCATTCATAAGTCAGGTCTTTCTTCAACAAACTAATCGAATAAGTCACATGCCATTTGGAAATCCTGTTATAATCAGAGTAGAGAATAAATGTGTGCCATGGCTGCATGAATTTATCGACTAATTGCGTAGTCTATTAAATAAAAAAATAATTGTATTTTGCGTAGTTCCAGGATTATAAATCTTTTTTCATAATTTGGTCAGGGTGCGTCTTATTATTGTGACATGACAACCACAAGAGGGCGCTCTAGGCTCTAAGCGACGCAGAAGAAGAATCTGCACTTCCTCTTCCTCCGGAGTTTGTGGAGTTGTTTAGAAGTGACACGGAGGAAGAAGAATTCAGTGGATTTAGTGATTTGGGGTAAAACTGATGCTTTGGTAAACTTGTTAGCATGTTCTTTATGCTATAGTTATCTGAATAACTGTTCATATTTTACGTTAACATACCAGACACTTACCACAGTTCTGTCTGTGCCTCATGTAGCTGAAGGTGTTAGCGTTAGCATATGTACACCTATTCACCATGTTCTCTCATCTCTTATTATTTTAAACTGCAGTTCAAGATGAAATGTCTGTTCTTGGTCTTGGATTTTATCAAATACATTTCCCAAAAAAATGCGACTTATACTCCAGTGCGACTTATGTTTTTTTCTTCTCTATTCTGCATTTTTTGGCTGGTGCGACTTATACTCCGGAAAATACGGTAATTTAAAAATAAAAACATTTTCATCAATAATACACTTCATAAATATTCTCCATCTTGACGCCTTCAATCACACTATTTCAACCTTTACTTGGGCCAAAATATATTTAAAAAGTCTTAATGTACGATAGAAATGACCGTTTGACTCGTCGACTAATCATAAATCTAATATTTAAAAAGGTATGATTGGTGCAGAGCGGCTTTACCTTGTTGGACGAGGGCATTTTAGGCAGAAACACGGCTCCGCTGCAGGAAATGATATCCTTCATTTTATCTGGCTCTGGCTTTACGGATTTTGTGACATGGATCCCATATCCCTGAAAGATAAAAATGGCCACGGGTCACACAAAGGGCAGCGGGCAAAAACAGAATTCATTTTGGAAAATCAATAGAAGGCTCTGATGAAAAGATAGTGGTTTTGTCACACACACTGAGTTTCCTTAAAGTGACGTATGACAGGCTTTTATGATTTTCAAATTTTGACTTTATTTGGTGTGTTTATACCTGTCATACACATAAATTATAGTTTTGCACCAATCAAGCAGGTATTTGTGGAGAAAACTTTGAAAAATCTGTAGAAAATGACAGGAAGTGACATCACACCAGGGACACTCATTCCAAGTTTATGCATAAATTACACAAAAGAAAGTACATTTTGACTCTCTAAAGATTAAGTCAACAAAATAAAGTTGCTCTCATATATTTTAACAAAAAAAATTGTGACATTAGATGAGTTTTTGCCCAGTGTTTGCTGGGTAATTTCCTACTGTGATGTCATCAATTACAAACAGGAAGTGAAATTATAAACCTAAAAAAAACTGCTATTCTGTGATAAATTTGTTATACTTTTTAGCAAAATTCAAAATATATTTATCTTAATTACATTTTAGTTCAGTGAGTCGTCCGACCTGTAGGGGGCGCTTTAATTTAAAAAGATGAGGCAAAAAGAAACTTAATCTGATTCTATGTATTTAACCTTTTTACTTTTTTATTTTTTACAATTTATAAACTGTAAATAAATATCAACGACACATAAAAGCACCTTTGTTTAGCAGTTTTGAAAATATTCCACAATAAAGTAATAGTTTAAAATGTATTTGCAAACTATGGAACGATCTCAGAGATGAAAAAACTGTCAAAATAAAAAATAAAAAAATGTGAAAGAGTTAATATATAAATTGTTGTTCTAAATAATTATAGGAAAGTGTAGAATTCTGATATCGATAAAACTTGATGACCTTTATTTCAACTCGTCATCATCAACTCGTTCCGGTCGTCCTCGCAATTCCTACTTGAAAACGCTTCGATTTCCAAAGCCAGGAGATCGGTTACTTTTACGCCGCTAACGTCTACGCTAACAAACGGACTCGCTTTTTGGACGACTCTTTTCTCCTCTGGGATTTATCACTCGACGACCGCGCCGCAGAAAAGGAAAAAAAACACCACTCCGATCTCTACGTTCCTACCGGCGAGGACGACAAACGAGCGCGTTCCAATACGAGCCACGCCCTTTTGCGATGAGGTAAAACGCACCTGCAGCAGAGGCCGACCGCCCGCCGCTCTCAGAGACTCCTGCAGGTTGAAATCAAACTTGTTCTCCTGCTCGCGGTCTTTCACCAGGAACGTATGAGGTGGCAAAAAGGCGCCCGCTTTCCCGCTCTGAAACCACAACATTTAATAAACGCGTTATTGAATTAAGAGTAGTGCAAAGTGTGTTTTTGTGGCTCAAACGTGGGTGCACCTTCTCCAGCCACCGCGTCGTGACGATGGGGATCCCTTTGGCCACGGCGCACAGGAACTTGACCGTCCGGCGCACTTTATCGGTCACCAAGCAGTTCATGTCGGCCACGTCTTCGGCCATGGCCCCGCCCAGTCGGGTCAGCACGTTCTCCCCGTCCTCATCCACGACGCCGGTGAACAGCACCTGCAGGACGTGAAACAGGACGTAAACAGGACGTGAAACAGGATGTGAAACAGGAACAGGACGTGAAACAGGAACAGGACGTGAAACAGAACGTGAAACAGGACGTGAAACAGGAACAGGAAACAGGATGTGAAACAGGATGTGAAACAGAAACAGGACATGAAACAGGAACAGGACGTGAAACGGAACGTGAAACAGGACGTGAAACAGGAACAGGAAACAGGATGTGAAACAGGATGTGAAACAGAAACAGGACGTGAAACAGGAACAGGACGTGAAACGGAACGTGAAACAGCACGTGGAACAGGAAACAGGACGTGAAACAGGACGTGAAACAAGACGTGAAACAGGATGTGAAACAGGACGGGAAACAGGAAACAGGACGGGAAACAGGAAACAGGACGTGAAACAGGACGTGAAACAAGACGTGAAACAGGATGGGAAACAGGACGGGAAACAGGACGGGAAACAGGACGGGAAACAGGACGTGGAACAGGAAACAGGACGTGGAACAGGAAACAGGACGTGAAACAGGATGTGAAACAGGATGTGAAACAGGATGTGAAACAGGACGTGAAACAGGACGTGAAACAGGACGTGAAACAAGACGTGAAACAGGACGGGAAACAGGACGTGAAACAAGACGTGAAACAGGACGGGAAACAGGACGTGGAACAGGAAACAGGACGTGGAACAGGAAACAGGACGTGAAACAGGACGTGAAACAGGACGTGAAACAGGACGTGGAACAGGACGTGAAACAGGACGTGAAACAGAAGGTGTACAAGGGCGCGGTCGAGGGGCGGGGCAGGGCGCGAGTATTAAAAGTTCTATGGGCCATTTTGGTTTGTTGATCCTTTATTTTTGTTTTATGTATTTATTTTTTAACAGTTTAAAAACATAAAACGCATGACAGACAGAACAGAACCAGAGAGAAAAGTTAGGAATAATATATATTTAAATGTACAGAGAGACACCTGCTAGCAAAAGAATCATGAAAAATAGGAATTAAAATAAGTTGATAAACATTTGCTTGTTTCCTGTCAGTTTGAGTCATTCTGGTGTTGTCCGAGTCAGATAACGTCTTCTCTTAAAACGGAGCATGTTTTTGACTTGGTTTGATGATAATTCGATTCATAAATTATTTGACGATTATTTTTAACAAATCTGTTAGTTGTGACTAAACTTGTTTCCGTTTATTTTACAATCAATTCCGTTATAATTCCAAGACATTATCAAAGAACATGCACCTGCACATTTGAGCACGGTTCTGATGGATTGTAAAAATAATGATAAATCATAGAAAAAAAAAGTGAAGAAAAAAATAATAGAAAAAAAAATTTGAAAAAAAAAAAATTAAATAGAAAAGAAAGAGAGAAAAATTATAGAAAAAATGATAATAAATAATAGAAAAAATAATAGAAATAAATAATAATAGAGATACAAACATTATAATAAATAATAGGAAAAGAATTATAGGAAAAATTATAATAGAAAAAATAAAATAGAAAAAAAAATAAAGAAAAAAATTATAGAAAAAATAATAAATAGAAAAAAATATAATAAATAGAAAAATAAAGAAATAAATAAGATACAAAAATTATAATAAATAATAAAAAAAACAAAACCTAAATAATAGAAAGAAAAAATTAATAAATAAATAATGATATTTAGGAGTTGAATTTGCCTTGCACAGATACTGAAAAAAGTGACCTTAAAAAAAAAAAACTTCAAACTGGATGGAGACCTTGTAAGCTTGAGTGGCAGTTCTGGCTCGCCCGGCGCTCGGAGACGCGGTGGAAGAGCGCCGCGTCCTCGGAGACGCTGCGCTCGCAAACACGGCGCTCGGAGACGCGGTGGAAGAGCGCGGCGTCTTGGGTAAAGAATCAGACTCTGAATCGGCCGAGCTTCGCTTCCGGGAAACGCTGCTCCTCAGCGTCTGAGGCGGCTAATGGACAGAAGAGACGGAAACTTATAACCATGACAACAGTGGTGTTAAAGTATGACGGATGGAACAGGACTGGACTGACATTGTAATAAACATCAGAAACAAATTACATTCGGACTTAATTTGGAAGATAACTAAAAATTTATGTTTGACGTATTGTATGTACCATTATAATTATTTTTCATTATTTCTATTATTTTTATTATTAATTTATTTTTGTCCTGCTCTCTAGTCCCATTTACGGTTTTTATTTGTATACATTTCAAAAATAGAAAAAAAAAAAAAAAAAGTGATGATAGATGGAACATATTTAAAAAATGACTAAAAATATAATATATAATAATATAATAATGCATAATTATATTTCTCGCACTAATGTGAACGATCAAGACTAAAAAGTTATCTAAGTAAAGTAATCTAAAATAATAACTAAAAGGAAGAATTTTTTACAGCTATTTTTTGCCATTTAACTCAAACTACAAAAACTAAACTGTCCAAATTATACATTTGTCGTTCATAATTGTAATAGGGTTGTTTTGTGTCGAGTTCAACATAAAATAAAAGGTAAAAAAGAAATAATACACGTATTTTAGGTTGTGCAGAGCAGGCGATCTAATTAGCATCATGTATTTGGTGTCATTTGTTTATATTTTTTAACCAAAATTAACTGGCGAGTGAATAAATCCGGTCACTCCCTCGACCCAAGTCATCAACAAACATCTCTAATGCTGACGTGGCATTCCGCAGACTGGAAAAGCTAAAGAAGGGGAAAGCGCCGCGCCCGGTAAACGCTATGAACAGTTACTTTGCATAACCTAAATCTAATAAACCGCCTTTAATGTACTGCGATCCAATCTAGAGTTTCATTTGATCACCTCTTCTTCCTGTTCCATGGAGTTGTTTGCCGATGAGCTGCTGACGTCGCCTGGTTTTTCACTGTTTTTCGCCGGGACGGTGGCCGCGCGGCTCTTCCCTTTCGCTTTACCGTTTTTGCCATCGTCTTCCGCTACTTTCGTCATCTTCCTGGCCGGCGTATTCCTCCCTGCGGCTTTTCTTTTACCGCTCGAACTTGCGTCTTCATCCTCGCCGTTTTCCTCGACTTCCAGCGTTTTTTCGCCCGATTCTTTTTTCGCCTCTACCCGTTTAATTCTCCCTCCTCTTCCCTCTGTGCCGTTGGCGGACGCGTCTTCCCCTTCCTCGTCTGCGCAGTTTGAGGAATCCTCCGTCGCTCCACGTCTCCCCCTTGTGGACGAAGACGCCTGGCTGTCGTCGCCCTCGCCTTCTTCCTCTTCAGTGCAGGTTCTTTTCCTTCCTCTCTTCGTCGACGCCCGTTCATTTGCGCACTCGATTTCGGTCTTCCTCCCTCTCCCCCGCTGCCTTCCCCCTCTCCCTCTCCCCTGCGAGCTCACGCTACTCGCGGAAAACTCGGAAGCGTTCGAACTAGATTGCGATAGCGTCCTCGGCGGAGACGGAGCGGAGGCTACAGTTCTCCTCCTGCCTCTAGAGGGCGTCGTTTCGACCTGTACCTCCGTCCTCCTCGCCCCTCTGCCCCGGCCTCGTCCTCTGCTGCTCGCTTGGGAGACGTTGCTCGACGCCGACCTCTCGGAGCAGACGGAGTTCGAGGAGTTGGATCGAGACCTGGTTCTTTTCGCCGGGACGTCGTCTTCGTCTGCCACAGTAGAGGACGAATCTGGAACTGCGATGGTTCTCCTGCCGGTTCTCCTTCCTCTTCTCGGGGCTTCGTCTTCCTGTTGTCTCTGGAGTTCTTCCTCTTGTTTCTTGGCGGCTTCCAATCCGTCTCGCGCCGCTCTTTCTTTTTGTTCCTTTTCGACTTTCTCCCGCTCTTCTCGCGCTCTCTTTTCATGCTCTAATCTCTCACTTTTTTCCAGCTTCTCTTTTTGCTTCTTCTCCTCTTTTTCTTTAGCAGCCAGTTCCTTCTTCTCCCGCTTAATCCGCTCATTTTCCAATCTCTCGTTTTCTAGCTTTTCTCTTCTCTCCGCCTCGTCTCTCTCCTTTTCTTTTCGCTGTTTGGCGGCTAGTTCCTTCTTTGCCCGTTCAACCCTTTCTTTCTCCAATCTCTCCATTTCTTCTCTTTCTTTTTCTAATTTCTCCTTCTCCTCCCTATCCTTCTTTTGCCGCTCCATCATCTCTTTTTCATCTTTTTCTTTCTGAATCCGAGCCACTGTTTCTTCTTGTTCGATTCGCTCTTTTTCTAACCTTTCCTTTTCTTCTCGCTCGCCCCTTTTACCCGTTTCATTCTGTTCTTTTTCTGTCAGAAGTTTAGTCGACATTTTGGTGACCTCCTGCTCCTCCTCTTCGTCACTCTCCTCCGCCGGCTCCACCTTTGCTCTACCTCTTCTACCTTTAGAAACCTGTGCTACTTTGCTCTTGCCTTTGGTCACTCTCTTTGTGGGTTCAACTTCCTCCTCCGCCTGCTTTTCCTTCGCCAATCTCCGCCCGCATCTCCTTGCCCTCACGCCAACGCCACTCGCCTCTCCGCCATTGTTTGTTTCTTGCGAATTTAGCGACTGCGTATCTTCAAGCTTTCTCGCTTTTCGTTTCCTGGGAGCTACGATCTCCTCGTCACTTTCCCCGTCGTCGATCGAAACCACCGGCTGCGTCGGTGCAAGTTCAGAGTTAACTTCCTCCTTTCGTTTCCTCGTTGTTCTTCTTCTTCCAACTGGAATTGCGTCCTCTGCGGTACGTTCTTCAGTCACAGGGATAGGCTGCGTTGGCGCCACGGCAAGCTCCGACTCCAAAGACGGCTGTGTGTCTTCTATTGTGGCGATGCGCTTCGCTTTCCTCTTTCTGAACATCGGAGCAGAATCCTCCTCATCGTCAGTTTCTTCGTCGTTGAGTGTTTCTATCGACTGCGTTGCCTCTTCCTCGGACTGAAGTCTCTTTGCAGTTCTCTTTCGGAAAACTGGACCGTCGTCATCACTTTCTTCCATATCCTCCGTTTCCATCGGGACTGTTTGGGCGACAATCAAATCAGACTTTTGCTGCGACGCCTCTTCTTGAATTTGAGTGACCTTCTTCTTTCGGAAAACTGGACCGTCGTCATCGCTTTCTTCCGTATCCTCCATTTCCATCGGGACCGTTTGGGCGACAATTAAATCCGAATTACGTTGCGTCTCCTCTCCTTGAATTTGAGAGACTTCCTTCTTTCTGAAAACGACTGCAGAATCTTCATCGCTTTCACAATCCGCCGGCGTTTCCATCGGTGCCGCTTGAGCTTCGGTTACATCCGCATTCGCTCGCGTCTCCTCCTCAATCTCTGCAGAATCCTCATCTGTTTCACCGCCATCTTGACTCTCCGTTGGTTGCGTAGCAGCCACAGTCACATCTGTAAACCTTTGAGTCTCCTCTTCTTGGATTTGCTTTGCCGTTTCCTGCCTAAAAGCGCGAGCAGAGTTTTCACTATCGCCGCACGTCGGTTGCGTTGGCGCTACAGATGCATCGTCAAGCGGTTGCGTTGCTTCTTCTTCTTCTTCTTCTTCTTGGCCATCCTCCTCCTCATCGTCGTCGTCACTGTTTTGCAAGTCTAAATAAGCTTGTGTTGCTTGCAAGGCGATGTCTACGGTCGCGTTCTTTTTGTCGGTAACACAAGCGTCTGCGTAGGGTTGCGTTTCTTCCAGATTGGCATTGATGAACGCTTGGGTGCTCTCCATCGCCAACGCCTGGCGCTGGAGAGCACTGCTGTCCGAAAGCTCGAGTCGGAACTGTCCTCCGCTGGAATCGGGCGCGTCGTTTTCGTTCGCGGAGGAGCCGAGGGACACATTTGGGTCCCGGGCTTTGTCGTGTAAAACGAAGGACTGAGTCTCCGCTACAGCGTAGTCGTCCTCTTGACTGGAGCAGGAGGACAACGCACTCGTTCTCGGCGCCACTGCACCTGAAGACACAAACTCACTTTTCAGATAATAAATACACAGGAATATTCAAGTTAAAATGGCTTGAATATAATGTATATAATAATGTTGTTTTGTCTAGTTTAGGTGAATAATCGGTGTAGACATTTGGATACTGAAATAATGTATTAATTGACAAAATAATTCACAAAAAAATGTCTGTTTGCAAATAATGTCTAATGGAAAAATAATTGGAAATGAGAAAAAAAATATGTTTAACAAAATCTAGAGCTACTTTTGATCAATCTAAACTACGCAAAACAGCATTAAGTAAATATGTAATTGCCAATATTTAACGAACAATCAGAAGTGCTTGATTAAAAATGTTGTAAATGGTCAATGCATAAAGATAATATAATAATAATATTTGCTTACTTCTATATGCCGATATGGATGGACTTAAAAAGGCCTGAGTCTCCAATTCGTCCACATTTCCCACTGAAAACGAAAAAAATATTATAAATGGCAAAAAGTAATTATAAAGTAAATCACAAAATGCTCAATAGACGTTCTCAGAATCAGAATCAGAAAAAGCTTTAATGCCATTGTCTGTGAAAGACTCGTTTAGGTGAATAATTATAGATTATATAGAGATTTGGATACATTATTTCAGACTAGTTACAGTTAATAAAGTATCAGTTATTTTCAAACATCTGTCAGTCGGGAAAATATGTTAAACAAAGATCCAAATCTAGAGCTACATAAAAATAGATTTGCTTACGTCTAAATGCTGATATAGATGCACTTAAAAAGGCCTGAGTCTCCAATTCTTCCATATTTCCCTCTGAAGATGAAAAACGAATATTATAAAAAATTCCAGTCAATTGACAAAATGCTCAACCGAACTTCTTATTGCAATGTCCTGCGTAAAATATTTAAAGCCCACACATGCATTGCCCTAAAAATATTAGCTAAATATTTAAAGATGAATAAAAAATACAATTATATAATAGTGGTGTAAAAAAACAATGGAACACAATCTCGGGCCATAAAAAAGTAATTGAAGTCGTATTTTGATAATCTTAATAATTATCTGGACTATACAGACTTTAAAACGCATACAAAAGTCAGTGGTATTATTACATCAAAAGGTCATAAAAGAATAAACAATTTCAGATTTTTATCAATAATACACTTTATACATACCGTATTTTCCGGAAATATAAGACGCACCTTTTTTCATAGTTTTGGCCCGGGTGCGACTTATACTTATATTTATACTTATATACTTATACTTACACTCCGGAGCGACTTATATGTGATATTATTTGTTATTTTCACACTTGCAACTGCATTTCATACTCCAGTGAGAGAGTTTTTTTCTTCTCTATTATGCATTTTTTGGCTGGTGCGACCTATACTCCAGTGCGACTTATACTCCGGAGAATATGGTATATCTTTTCTATCTAGAAGCCTTCAGTCACCATATTTCAACCTTAATTTGGTTAAAAAATAATTTAAATAGTCTCAATGTACAATAAAAAAAATATTTTGACAAGTCGACTACTATTATGATGTTTCCTGACAGCCTTAACACACTCTTGTTTGTTGATTTGTATGATTGCAAATGCCTGAATTACCTTGTGTATTCATTGTGCTCTACAAATAAACATGCCACGCCCTTGAAAATGTACAAATAAAACATAATTTCCTCACCTTGTATGGGAGTCGAGCAGTTCTGTAGTAAGACACCTTGAACACCCGGCGTTATCTCCCTTCGCAGGACAGGCATCTCGTCGTCTTCCGTCTCCTTAAACTCCGCCTCGTTGTCCTCCACGTCCGTGTCGCTGTCCTCCGACGCTGCAGCGACCGACTCGTTCACACCTGTACCCGCCGCGCTATCGACTTCGCGATCGGCAGCAATAAGTCCAGACGAAGCGGGTTTAACATCCGGAGAATCGTCTTCAACGTCCGTGTCGCTATTGGACAAAATCTCCAAATCCACCGGTGGTTTACTGGACACGGGAACGCCGAGTATTCCTTCGTCGTCCGTGTCGCTGTCATATTCCACACCTCGAGGAGTTGCCGACTTGGACGTGAGCGATTTTGCATCCAATCGTGAAGGAGTCGCGGGAGTAATATCGGTTTCTCCCTCTTCATCATCATCATCCGTGTCGCTATGAACGTTGAAGTCATCCGGATCTGCGGACGTTTCGGGCCTTTCTCGGCTCGCCGTTTGTGATTCGACGGCCTTCGCGGCGGACACCAAAAGCTCGTCTTCCACATCCGTGTCGCTGTCCACGTTAAACTCGGCTGCGGTCGAGGAGACTCGGACACCGGTTGACGTTTCGGGAGGAGCTGCGGCGGCCGGCGACGCCTCATCTTCCTCAACATCGGTATCGCTATCCATGCTAATTACGTTCGGCTGGGGAACAGGAGCAGCTTGGGACTCTTTGGGAACGTTATCGGATGAAACCGCGTGATCTGGCAGTATAGAATCGTTATCATCTTCAACATCGGTGTCTGAATCCATGTGAAATTCGGGTTTGTTCGTGGCTTGGGCGTCGCTTGACATCACAGCAGCGGCGGTGCCGTTAGCGAAGATTAGCTTCTCCTCTTCTTCCTCCACATCTGTATCGCTGTCCGTGTTGAATTCAGACGTAGCGTTAGCTCGAACACCAGCATCGGGCTCCACTTTCGAACGCTCCGGCTGCGCACCGCCGCCATCACTTCCTGTTTCCTCCTCGCTGTCATCCACGACGTCCAGCGCTGCCGTTTTGTCCCGCCCCCGTCGGCCGATATCACCGTCACTCTCCTCCGCGCTGAAGCTGACGCGCCGTGTCCTATTTTTGTACGACGAGGACGGAGTGATGGGGCTTTCGTCTTCACTATGAATCAACGCAGACAAAATGGACGGCTCAAACGTGAGAACTGGAACATTTAAAATAAAATCCTCTGGCATTTGTCGATCAATTACCTCTCGGGGACGACTTCGTTTGTCGGACTCGTAAACGTGGAGCATATGGGACTTGATTTGTGGGAGTCAGAATCACTTACTGAAAGAAAAGGAGGATATTGAGGGTTAGGATTACGGTCTGTGGGTTCAATGGTCTGTAAAGTGTCTCTGAAGTGTCATTCCACTGTCATAAAGAAGGAAATATCTAAACCTACTCTAAAACTAGTGTTTCTACATTACATTAGTCGTTTTGTTCATGTTATGAGGGGAAATGATTCCCCATGTGGGACAATAAAGGATTATCTTATCTTATTGTTGTAAATTTGAATAATTTATTGTGGTGTTAGATCCTATTTCACTATAAAAGATGCAGTTTCAATAAAATAATAGGCTAAATACAGTGTCAATGTTTAAAGTTACATCTCCCCAGCTCAGTGCCTGTGGTCTGGTTGGAAAGATGTTGCTGAATAAGGAGGACGCTTCCAATTTTCTTAAAAAATGTAAAGTAAGTAAAGAGTTTTATTTTTATTAAGAGTATAAGAGTTTTTTTTCTTATTATCAGTTTTTTTTATTGCTATACTTTCTGTGCCTAATATGTTTCTGTACCTAATCTGTGTTGCAACATTTGAATTTCCCCATTGTGGGACAAATAAAGGTTATCTTATATTATCTTAAAATTAAATGTTTTGACTATGTGCATTGTTCAAGATGAATAAAAGTGAAGAAAACCATAACAATTAAAACAGGAAAATAGTAAAGTAGTCCCTTACTAAATTGTAAATTAGATTCTAAATTCTATGTATTCACTTCTCTGGATCGCAGACATTTTGACTGTACAGATTGGGTAAAATAATACTTTCTTGTGCAAACATAAATCTGTGGGAATGACAGCACGTACCAGCCGCCTTTGGCCTTCTGTCTCCAGCTTCCTCAGACTCTGACTCAGAGTCGGGCGCCAGCGACGGCTGCGGCTGCGTCGGGGTTTGTTCAAGCGACAAAGCGCCCGTCCTGGCAGGCGTCCCGCGGGCACCCTCTGCATCAGCTAATCCATCCCTTTTAGCAGCACCGGCGGGACTTTTTGCTTTATTCCCTCTTAAGTGACCACCATTTTCTCTCAAGACGTCCCTCGCGTCCAGGTTCGGCGTCCCGGGGGTCCTCGTTCCCCTGGCACCTTTGGTATATTTACAGGGAATGTCTGCCAGCACGACGCTGTCTCCTTCGCTCAGGGCGTAGCGGACGTTGGGCGTTAGCTTCAAGTGTCCTTTCCGAGTGCCGTTCATGCTTCCCATGTCCCAAAGCAGAGCCTCCACTTCATCCTGGCGTCCTTTCCTTCGGTACACGGACAGGGCGATGGTGGCGTGCTGCTTGGACACCGACGGAGCCAGGAAAGACATGGAGCAGGCGTCGGGGTCGCGGCCCAAAACGTTTTCACCCAGGTAGAGGTGGCATTCTGCGACGTAATACAATATAATGTGTTTAAACAGTCACAGTCAATGGTTGGAAATGATTTTGATGCATTGCTGTTTATTCAAGGATTGATTGGTGTTTGTAAATGTTAAAATAATAATTGTAATTTACTTTTGGACATAATAATTTGATAGACAAAACCAAGACTGAATCATGGCAGCTTAAGATGAGAAAAATCACAAATAAAATCTGACTTTTTAACGTTTTCAGGAATAAAACTGCGTCATTTTGTGCATTTTAAGATACGATTTTTTTTTAAACTAATACAATTCCAGCCATTTTGATAAGCATACTGTACCAATGATCAAAACTGTGCAAACTGTGATTTTGGTCATCTCCATAGCAACAACATAGCAACAGCTGAGTTAAGATAAGATATTCCTTTATTGTCCCACATGGGGAAATTTCATTGGTGCAACGCAGGTAGATACAGAGGTAGATCCAGAAGAACAGATCACTTCTGATGAAGTGCAAAATGTATGAGACAAAGCAAAATAAAACAGGTTCAAAGTCTAAAGAATAAAGTCTAAAATCTAAAGAATAAAGACTAAAGAATAAAGTCTAAAGTCTAAAATCTAAAGTCTAAAGTCTAAAATCTAAAGAATAAAGTCTAAAATCTAAAGAATAAAATCTAAGTCTAAAATAAAGAATAAAATCTAAAGAATAAAGAATAAAGTCTAAAGAATAAAGAAAAAAGTCTGAAGTCTAAAATCTAAAGAATAAAGACTAAAGAATAAAGTCTAAAGTCTAAAATCTAAAGAATAAAGACTAAAGAATAAAGTCTAAAATCTAAAGAATAAAGTCTAAAGAATAAAGTCTAAAGTCTAAAATAAAGAATAAAGTCTAAAGTCTAAAATCTTAAAGAATAAAGTCTAAAATCTAAAGAATAAAATCTAAAGAATAAAGTCTAAAGTCTAAAATAAAGAATAAAATCTAAAGAATAAAGTCTAAAGAATAAAGAAAAAAGTCTAAAGTCTAAAATCTAAAGAATAAAGTCTAAAATCTAAAGAATAAAATCTAAAGAATAAAGTCTAAAGCCATAAAACAACAACAAGTCTTAAACTACAGTGGATGGCGGTAGTGTAACGCTTTGATACCAACCGCCATAAAACACAGAAGAAGAAGAAGAAAAAGAAGAAGAGGTTCAAACTTCTTGCTTCTCATGAAGTGTGAATCGACATTAATAAGATAAGATATTCCTTTATTGTCCCACATGGGGAAATGTCATTGATGCAACGCAGCTAGATACAGAGGTAGATCCAGAAGAACAGATCACTTATAGGAAGTTTGAAAACCACTCTCAATAGAAGATCTTCTATGAACAAAAAAAGTGATTCATTCTCATCACTCACCTTTTTCAGGAACGTGTGGATTTTTCAAGACGCACAGTTTTCCCAGAGCAGCTCCTCTGTCGTCCTCTTCCTCCTCCTCGTCCTCCTCTTCCTCCAGGACAGAGTCGTTCATCATCTGTGTTGCGTCCATCTTTCGTCCTCTACAACAACCACAAAGAACAAATATTAAGCTCTTAAAGCGTCATTAATATTGTATTGTTTATTGCAGTCTGAAACCGAAGGGAAGTTTACGAATAAAGTGTAATATTTGTGAAAATCAGAAGTTGCTTATTATGTTTTGGAATTAAAAATGCAACTAAATCTGTATTAAAAGTTCTTGGGCGTGTGTTTTAGAGTCTGCATAGTCTGATTAAAGATAACATTATTCAAATATGTTTAGACTACTATTCTCTGACCACACCCCTAGCTTTAAATTTAGGGAAATTGTCTTTCTTTGCAAGAGGAATTACTATTCAAGTAAAATTGTTAAACACCAACTATCTATGGTTAATAATTAAGGTTACAACATATAAAGTAATAACAAAACAACTGATCCTTCACTAAACCTGCACCAGTAACTCACCCGATCGGTGATTCCAACATAATCATATAAAATGTATTTCTTTACCTTCTATAAAATGATTTGTGTTTAAGTAAATAATGATCCGTAGGACAAACCAATAGCTGAGAAATGTAATCGCAAAGGTAGAATCACGCCAGATCAGGCTCAAACTCTGCCATCGATCAGACTTATTAAACTGTACTTTCAATCCACGTTTGTCTTATTAAACTTTACTCTTGTTTAACTGCATAAATAACATATTATAATATATTTGTGAGTGTTTGATCAGCACTAACCTCACGCTTCGGTCCAGAAGGAGAAAACACACGAGCATTTCCTGTTCTCCTCCAGGGGGCGTGTCGTTGTGGTAAACAGTCGGCTGGTTGGTCAGATTAGCTGTCACTCAGACCATCTCGGCCCTCATTGGATGAAATTCAACACGTTTTTTGTCGGACCAAAACGTCACAACTTTTTTCACCATTTTCGCGCCAAAGATAATAATAATAATAATAATAATAATAGTAGTAATAATAATAATAATAATAATAATGATATAATAATAATAATAATGTTAAATAATCCTAAATTATCCAGATTATTTTGGGGCTAATTGGACGCATTGTTGTGTCTGAAGATGACTTTAATTGGAGTTTTATTGACACAATCTGACCAGAATTGTCCTTTTCAAATAAAACTAAACAGGGCCTTGATCTCAGGTTAAATCCATTTAATTTCCCCCCCAAAATTTTTAGATTTTAAATCGCATCAGGCTGTGTTTGCCTGGTGTCACCATGGTAACTGTGGGAGTATGGTTCATATTTTAGATTAAGATTCCTCCATAAACGGGAGTCAAGAGCGCACAAAGCAGATATCACAGAAAAGTGTGGCAATTTTGAAGAATCTAAAACATAAAACATGTTTTTATTTATTTTAAACTTTTTTTAATCTGTGCTTTTTACTCTCAGTCTGACACTAGAGGACGCTGTACTCTGTCTGACACTAGAGGGCACTGTACTCTCGTCTGACGCTAGAGGGCGCACTAGTGGAACAGGTCTCAAAGGCAGAACAGTCAGATTGTTATTGTCAGCGTGATGGGGAAAAGTGTTCTGCTGAGTAATGCTGCACATGCTGCTCAGAGCTGATGCTGCTCAGAGCTGATGCTGCTCAGAGCTGATGCTGCTCAGAGCTGATGCTGAATCTTCAAAAGCTTCAGCTCGCTCCAGGACAGAGAGTGTTCTTCACTGTTCACACTAATGTAAGAGAGATTATATAATATTATACAAATTTGAAATTATATTATTTCATAATCCTGGTTATATATTTTCAAAAACAATGTGTTTAGACCGAGAGGTGAATCACTGTCCTCAGAGGAGCTGCTGCTTTAATGCTAAACATTTTGCCTCATCTTTTTATTGTTTTTCGCCTAATCACACTCTTTATAATGCAATTGTTAACCATCTATTTATTAAAGGCCGTGGCTACAGAGCCGCGGCGCGGTCAAATAGCCTCATGGCTAACCCTAACCCTGACCCCCTAACCCTAACCCTAACCCTAACCCTAACCCAGCCTCATGGCTAACCCTAACCCTAACCCCCTAACCCTAACCCCCTAACTCCCTAACCCCCTAACCCTAACCCTAACCCTAACCTTAACCCTAACCTTAATCCTAACCCTTAACCTTAACCCTAACCCAGCCTCATGGCTAACCCTAACCCTGACCCCCTAACCCTAACCCCCTAACTCCCTAACCCTAAACCTAACCTAACCCTAACCCTAACCCTAACCCTAACCTTAACCTTAACCCTAACCTTAATCCTAACCCTTAACCTTAACCCTAACCCTAACCCCCTAACCCTAACCCCCTAACCCCCTAACTCCCTAACCCCCTAATCCTAACCCCTAACCTTAACCCTAACCCTAACCCCCTAACCCTAACCCCCTAACTCCCTAACCCCTAACCTTAACCCTAACCTTAATCCTAACACTTAACCTTAACCTTAACCTTAACCTTAATCCTAACCCTAACCCGGCGCGGTCAAATAGTGCAGCAGTTTCAGGAGCCGCGGGACAAAATAGCCTAGCAGTTTCGGCCGCGCGCCGCGGCTCTGTAGACACTCACTTTATGAAATTGTCCTCTGTGGAAATTTAAAGTGTATTTTGTTTACATTTCATGGACCCCAGAAGACTATAACGAACTGATGAGGGCCAATAAAGGACAAATCCATAACTCATTTACATCATATCTGTGGCTCCAGAACTCTGAGTTTGTGTTTGTGACGTTTCAGAAGATGAAGTCATAATCATCGTTTCAGTGGCAGAACATAACGTCATCTCGAGAACGATCTTCGAGAGAAAGAAGAAGTGCGACGGGACGAGATGGAGGAGGAGGAGGAGGAGGAGGAAGAAAAGGAAGGAGGAGAAAGAGGTGAAGACAAAGGACTCATTAGAGAAAAGCGCTGGACGACGGCACAAAGACGTGAGTATAAATCAGAACTGCTACAATTATAAAACTATTCTCTTCTCGCACTAAAACAAACACTTTGGAGCCGCGGAGTTAAAGGACGATCTGTCGACGGCCAAAGAAACGAGCATAAAACGGGTTAAAACGACTTAAATTCAGGAAAAACACATAATAATTTGCTTATTTACTTTCAATTACTCCACATCAGAGACATTAGATAATTTATTTAATGTCATTTTCACCGTCATTTTTCACCGTTTTCACACTCAAATTGGTGTAAACGTGCTCCGTCCTTCCTCTCAATGTTTAGGAATGTATTTTCAACGTCTTTCTGCGTCTTTTCTCCTGGATTCGTGTAACGGGAAAGTCTTGAAGAATGTAGAAAACACGGGCGGGCGGAGATGGTGTAAACGAGGCGCAGAAAGAACACATTCTTCAGCAGGAACTCATGCGCTGGACGCTGCAGCCGCAGTGACATACTGAGGCTGGAATGACACACTTATTATCCCGCTCGCCCTGTTCTGCTCAGAGCCGTTTCATCTCTGTTTTAGGCAGGGATTTGTGTTTGTTTTTTTAATGCCAGATGCCCTTCCTCTCACGACGAGCACGTTACTTTAACATGAGGTAGATCGGAGTGCGTTGCCCAGGGGCACGTGGCTTTGAGAGAGAATCAAACCCTCCAGTTGGTCAATAAATAAAGCAATACAAATGTGTCAACAACAACAAAAAAGAAAACAATCTGGTTTATTTTAATTGACTTATTGTTATATAGTTTTTTTTTTTTGCATTTTTTTTAATTTATTAGAACGTAGAACAAAAACACTGAACAACCACACAACAACAACAACAACAACAACAACAACACAACAACAACCACCAACACCACACAACAACACCACAACAACAACAACCACCACACAACAACAACAACAACAACAACAACAACAACAACAACACAAAAAATTAGCCTGACCAGAGAGAACATAATGTAAGTTAAGGAATAAAAGAAAAATAAGGGAGTATTAAGGTCAAAATAACTTCTTTATTTTTTAGATTTTTTAAAAACATTTTTTTTTTTCAAACTGAAAGAAAAGAAAATAGATTAAAAAAATTATAAAAAACACCAAAAAGGAAAAAGAGAAAAGAAAGACAGACTTACAAGGGCGGGGCCAGAGAAAACAGATTGGGTCATTTTTAAAACCAAAATCTTTTATTAAAGAAAAAAAATAATTAAATTAAAAAAGAACATCCCATAAAACAAAAGGTTAAGCACAAAAGTGTCAAAGTAACTGAGGTTTTTAGTTCTTGATCGTCGGAACACAATAAACTTTGGTGAAAAGAGGCAGCGCTCGTTATTCAAACACGTAAAGTTAATTAAAAGTGCATCGTGTCATTTCCACAGTAGAAGAGCCCAAGTTACAGGTCAGATCTGCGGAGAAGTAACTCCATGTTTTAAGCGTGATTACAGAAGTGAAAATGCTTGTACTTGAGTAAAGGCAAGACAGATACATACATCCAATGCCATACTGCGGAACATGCAGGCGAAGCACTGGCATCTCCATGGAGACGAGCAGAAAAGAAGAATCAAGCGGCGGCGACGGAGACGGAAGGAATTCAGTTTTTTACATTTGCAGAGCCCAAAATAACAACAGCAGTCGCCTCGGAGCTTCACAGAGTTGTTGATTTAACCAACGGAAAGTTAGAAAATCAGACAAACAAACAAACAAACAAACAAACAAACAAACTGAGGACTAACCGATATCCACATCGTGCAGACAACTCGAGCCGTTATGCATTTATCAGAGCACAAAGTGAGCCGTGTAAAGAGTACATTTACCACACTAATTATTCATGCCATTTGAATTATGCAGCATCAGAAGTATAATCCCTTAATCCTTTGGGAAGCTACTTGGAAGCGAGCTACTTCTGCCATTCTGCCTTTACACTCGAGCCATTTCTGCCGGCGTCTGGGGCAGCTGCGGCTACAGAAGCGGTTCACATTCTGCGCCGTCGGCTTCATCACCCGCCACCGCTCATCTACGCTCCGCTTCTTCATGACATTGTACTTCTCCGACTAGTTTTTCCACTTTTTTTGTGTTCTATCCTTTCAAAACGTTTTGTCCTTTAAATGAAATAATACAGCAGTTACTCTCATCTCCTCTAATGTATTTTGACTTGAGTACCGTATTTTCTGGAGTATAAGTCGCACCAGCCAAAAATGTATAATAGAGAAGAAAAAAAACTTATATAAGTCGCACCAGCCAAAAATGCATAGTAGAGAAGAAAAAAAAACATATATAAGTCGCACTGGAGTATAAGTCGCACCAGCCAAAAATGCATAATAAAGAAGAAAAAAACATATGTAAGTCGCACTAAAGTATGAAATGCGGTTGCAAGTGTGAAAATAACAAATAATATCACATATAAGTCGCTCCGGAGTATGAGTATATCAGTATAAATATAAGTATAAGTCGCACCCGGGCCAAAACTATGAAGTACTTTGCACTTCTATGTGTGTAACTTTACCCGCACTTGAGTCCAACGTTTGGCTAGTATTAAATAAAAATAACGTTTTTTTCTCGTTGGCGAAGTATAAGCTGCGGTGTGTGTTTTTACAAGCGCTGCAGAGGATATTGAACAGTTCCTCTCTGTGACTCTCTTCCTCTCCAGACTCCCTCCGGCTCATAAACCCTCACGAGGCCCTTGCACGTCGCGGGAAATGGGCGCCTTTCCAGTGGTCCTGCTCCTCTGCGGTATCCACGGTAACGCCACCCCAAACACACCACCACCGCCGCCCGGGTTTGTTTTCTAACGCCGTGTGTTTTGTGCCCGCCAGCGCTCACGGCCGGGGCCCAGACGCCAACGACGACGATCGGTAACGCCGCGCGCACTTTGCCTCGTAGATCTGACTCATAAGCGACTGCAACACACACCACATGAGACTTTGTTCAGTCGCATTTTGAATTTGAAGTGCTTTTGCCTTTTAAATATTCAACAAATCATCTTTAAATCAAGAATAAAAACAGTTCAAGCACGTCTTCGAAAGGGTTAAAATGGACGAATTCACCATTTTTTTTTTTTAAATTTGTAACGTGATTAAACGAATTACCTTCCAAAATTTAGGTTAAATAATCTGATGTGTTAATAAATACAAGCTGAATACAACGTTTAATCTATGGATGACAGTGTATTACTTGTTGGTAAAATGGATATAGTTGATTAAATGTATTTGACTCATTGATTCCGTTACACTCTAAAATCTCTCAAACTCGACACATCCACTGAATTCACTCCTCTTTACAGTTCACGCGTCGGAACAGAATGTGAATCGTTTCATCGTCTTCTGAAATGTGTTGTTTTTCCTTCCAGAGCGCATTGAAGCCCCCGCTGTACCTTCAAGTAAGTGACGTGTCATGTGTTTCATTTAAGTTCAACAGCATGAGAAGTCGGTGTCATCTCTCATTCGTCCAGGAGTGTTCCATTGTAGAAAAAGATTCAGTTGCATCATCTGGACACGTTTCGACTCTCATTCAAGAGTCATTCTCAATCTGCGAATCAGGAGCGGTAACTCAGATATTTATTTTCCTCTGGGTAGGCCCTGCCCACTGGGCGGGACCTCCTGATGAAAAGGTGTTATTGGTTTCAACAGAAACTAAACCTAGCCTCTGTTCACTATCAGTCCTTTAATGGGCTGTCAGCCACCTATTGTACCTGGCTCCCTCTCCCCCTCTCTGTGTAACTGATTAGCCTCCAAATGCCCTGGGCGTCGACCTCTCCAGGGACTCAAAATTCCATTATAAACAACAGGAAGGTTAAATCTTAACCCCCCGTTTCTATTTAATGATTCTTTTTGAACAAAGATGGCCTCTTTAACTCCTCTTTCAAACATCTCTTCTCCTGCTTTGGTAGAGTGGTTAGAGGCTTTAAGATGAAGATGTACGGCGCTCTGTGGTCCTGAACTCCAATGTCTTCTGTGCTGATAAAGCCTCTAAAGCATGAGATGCCAAAGCAAATATTTAAAGACCAAACCTGTTACCACCCACCTATTTTCGCCCTGTGCACAATGGTTGGACATACCCAAATGGCATTGCTTATTAAAAGAGGATCTTATGTTCCACATGCAAGTGTGATGCATCATTAGAAAGCTTAGGCCTTCTAGTTTCTGCAGATGTGCACATGAACACTGTCAGGGCTTCAGAACTTACACTACAGAGGCCCAAACATAAACAAAACATCCTTTTTTAGTCTCGCCTGAATATTGTCAATTTGTAATGGTCCTGAGCATGACATACTTCATTGTGTGCATATGCTGTTCACTGTACATGATGTTTATCTTGTTGACAACAACTGTGTAAAGTTTCAGATCTCTAGGAACAGGCATTTTGGTGCTGTTGACCTTTTTGTATCAAAAAGTATATTCGGAACAAGTGATCCAAATATGTGCCAACTGTGCCAAACTGTTTTATTACAATTTTAGCTCCTCTATGATCATAAAACATACATTTTGATGTTTTGTAGGCCACTAATAGCAATTATAACTGCTAAAAACAATATATGTAAAAATGTGTAAATATGAGTTTACCCATGAATTTCCCATATAAAGGTTAAAAAAAAAAAAAAAATTATAATATTTTTATTATATTTTTATATTGGTATAATAATACATCTATCTAACAAAATGCACATCCAAAAGGCTAATAAACTCAGAAAACGTTATGCGCAAAATCCTGCCGAGAAATCTGGCTCTTTACAGCCTTCCCGGAGCCTTACGCACGAGAATATAGAAGATTCTGTGTAAATAAACCCTTTGTCCCGCCTATCAGGAAAAAGCTCTCCTCATTGGCTAGAATAATATGTCACTCAAAGTCTCCTGCGTGCCTGTTAGCAGAAGCTAAGGGCTAAAAACAAAGATGGACGCGCGCTTCGGAAGCGCCGAATTTTTTTCCTCCGGAGGCTGTAGCAAACAAACCCGGTGACAGAAAAAATCGTGGATGGTCTCATTCTGTAGGAAACAGTCTAAGGAAGAGATCGATGTCAAACACTATCGTATAAGTCAAACAGGTAATTTGTTATGGACGGAGAAATGCGCCGGACAAGCGCATTCTCGTCGGGCGAGAAACGAAGAAAAGTTTGTTTACTTGACAATATCTCGAAATCAGATAACTTCAGGAAAAATACAAGTGGATATTGTTTTTAAATGATGCCTTACAGACAGACTGAGTACAAGGATGTACAGAATTAAAGCCGTTTCGTCCGTCATAAACAGCAAACAGGTAGGACATGCGTTTGTAAAAGTTGAGACTTTCTCACAAACTATTGGCAATTGCTTCTTGGGGCATATTATTCAATGTAAATCAATGACATATTCGTTTTGTTGAGAAAATAAGCTTTAAAATGATGTATGGCTTGCTGGTATTGACCACGGAAATAAAAGTGATGATGTAAGAGAATATTTGAGATATAGAAAATGTTCGCCGGCGGACAGGTGGGTGGTAACAGGTTTTAACAAAGCAAATAATACATGACGTTGATAGAAATAAATGCTTACATCCAATACATCCATATATATGTTGTGGTGCAGACTGCAGGGAGGAGATGTACCCCTGCACCAGGATGTACTCCGTCCATCAGCCAACCAAGAGATGCATCGGTGGCTTCTGTCTCTACAGGTGCCACACAGTATATGATGATATATGTACATAGAGATGTATATTAATGTGGAAACACGTTGATGAAACTAAAGGGCTGTAATTGACGAGAATGATCAGGTTTAACACTCGTTTTTCCGTCACAGCCTCTCGCGCATGTACGTCATCAACAACGAGATCTGCACCAGGATCGTGTGCTCTGAGGACGAGTACATGAAAGGTACTGCAGTATTCTCCGCGTTAGTTATGCAACAATAACCAAAATAATAATGTGCTTTTGTGTCCTCGAAAGTCTCTCTTTGCTTAAAAGCCTTGTTTTGTTGCCGAAACAGCTAAAGAATCCGAGGCATAGATAGACCACGATCCTTTGCTCGAGTGAACATAAAGAAATAACACTTTTGCATCTTTAATTACCGTATTTTCCGGACTATAAGTCGCACCAGCCAAAAAATGCATCATAGAGAAGAAAAAAACACATATAAGTCGCACTGGAGTATGAAATGCGGTTGCAAGTGTGAAAATAACAAATAATATCACATATAAGTGGCTCCAGAGTAAGTAAGTATATAAGTATTAATATAAGTATAAGTCGCACCCCGGCCAAAACTATAAAAAAAGGTGCGACTTATAGTCCGAAAAATACGGTATTTGAAACATGTAATCATTCAGTCAAGGCATTTAGCATTTCTAGCATGGTGAGTTACCTCTGGTGTTCCCCCCGCAGCTGAACTGTGCCGGGAGCGCTCCGGCTGGCCCAGACGCATCGAGAGGGCGACCAATCGGGGGAGGCGTTTGCGTTGCCGTGGTCGCGGTGGCGTTGGCGGTGGCAAGCCCAACACCTGGGCAGTCAAGTTCTAGCGGAGCCTCGGGTCCATAGAAGCCTTGTCTCGACACCGCGGCCGCACGTCACACACGGCCACACGCTCGATTTGATCTGTATTTATCGGTTTTCACAGGCCCAACACGGTTTATGGTCTATTTTACACCGCTATAGCAACAGACCTTTAGCAACACAGCGACCCACGTCAATATTTTATGATTTATTCAAAGCTTTCACACTGAAAATATCACGGTACTGCACTTTTGTTTGGAATAAAAACGCTTAATGAATCTTACATGTGTCGTGTGTGCGTGACTTTTACCTCACAGAAGACACGGGAAAAGAAGAAGAAGACTGGTTTAGTAGTTTTACTTTGTTATATTCAGTTCCATTTACAGCATATTTTACATACAGCGATAACATCTGGACACGAAACGAAACACTGACGCTGGCTTTCTTTGCAAGTCCCCGTATCCGACGTTTCAAAACCACAGCCGTCCCGAACACGGAGCCACAGCTAAATACTACGTCACGCACGCGCACACGGACTGCACTGGTTTCACGCGTTTAGAATACGATTGATTTACATTTAGGCTTTACACTTTGTACAGTTTGCGAGTCACGGACAACGGGTTTAGGAGGTGCAGTTGGCAAGTTTTTTTCATCTTCGGAACTGACTCGAGTCTTGGGTTGGACGCGTCGACAATGTAACATGGCGTATTATCTCCCAAAAGAACTGCAATTTGCGAATATAACGATGATAGAAAGGTGCACTATAACGTTCTAGAGCAGGGGTCCCCAACCAATGGCCAATGTAACCTATGTTTACAATGTATTATTATAATTATTTCAGTTTTATAGTCTGTAACTACGTCCCGATAGTCTACGCGTTTTACCATGAAAATATAGAGCCAGTCTAATAAAGAGCAAACTAATAATGTATTTTAAAAGTTATATGTACACGTTTGACGCTGTTGTTAGTGGCTTCATTCGGTCCTTGTGAGGAAAATGTTTGGGGATGGTTGTCCTAGAGGACCTGAAAAGCCGATGATGTCAGCGGTTTCATTTATAAATCTGCGCCCACTCGGACGAACCAGAAGCTTCCACGAACTTCTAAAACTCACTCCCGACACAGCAAAGTTCAGCTTCAAATTGTCCTTTTTAGAGATGACAAACTTAATGTGGAAAGTCTTTATAAATGAGGCCCTGCTAAGGAGTTGTAGCTAAACTGTGGAACATCGAATCTAATCCAATCTAGAATACAGTTACAGTGCACCTTTAATATCCGCATAACTGTCCCAAGGCTCGTCTGCTTCGTTTGAGAGCTGTGATTGGTCAAAAGCGCCTGTCACTCACTTGGAGCAGGGCGGAGGCTGGACCGATAGGGGGGGAACTGGCGCGCGGTTTCACAATCCCGCCAAAATATCAGACATGGCGCGGCCCGATGTGACGTGATGGTGAAACCGGACGCGGTAGAAGGTCGTGACATGAGCGACTCACGGAGCCGCGGTTTTATGGCTGCGTCACACGTTTAGCACATCTCCAGGGACAGATAAAAGTGAAGCGGCTACACTTTTGTCAGCCGCGAGGCCTAATTAATCCCTCTGCGTCCTGACATGTGCGGCACGTGCTGTTATTGAACCGTTTTACAGTGAGATTTTTGCTTTTAGACGCCGAACTAACCCTACGAGTTCACACGAGTGGCCACTAGAGGGTGGTAAAGCGCACCATCAGCCCTGTTTGGCCAGTGCATAGCCAATATCCTGATTTCAGTGGAAACAAACGCTGCATTATCTACACGCGCTGTATATTCTGTATAGTTTCTCTGTACATAAATCCGTTTATTTGACACACACGTTGTATAATACAGTGAGTTTAGGAGGGAGGAAAGGGTCGGTTAAAGGTGCACTACGTCACTTTTCCGGTGGAGGGTCTGGTCTGCACGGAGGGGGCGCGCTTCAGCCAGAATGTTCCGCAGTGTGGCATTGTCCATGGACCTTAATAATGAATCCTTTCACTCGTAGCATGAAAAAGCACTGCAGAGATAATCGACATCATGAACTGTAAAATCTGGCACATAATATTAGTGTGAACAATGTCATTTTATTTACCATTTAATTAATTCTATTTTACTGAGCTGAAGCAACTTTCTTCTGTCCGTCTTTTCTTCAGTGAGATTAATGTGCACATGGTAAACAAAGATTAAACCAAACGTATCCACGGAGACAGGAATGTGACCCCACTTACAGCAATAAAACTTTCTAGCCCTGAACATGTGCAATACTGACTTAACCATGTGCAATACCGTCATATTCATGTGCAATTACTGTCGTACTCACATGCAATTAATGTCATTCATTCATGTGCATACAACTGCTGTAAATAAGAGTGTTTACTTTACCATTAATATTAGTATTATTTGTCTTATGCCAGCTATTTTTATTTGTATTATTATTATTTTATTTTATCTTTATTTTTATTTTCTTCCCTCCAGTCCCTATGAGAGGACCTGTTTACAGGAGTTTTGTTAATAAGAGTTTCTGTTTTTGTTTATAAGAGTTCTTCTATTAAACTTCCTATAAGTTATCTGTTCTTTTCCTCATGTGTGGACAATAAAGGAATATCTTATCTTATCTTATCTTAACTGTTTTTCTATTAAAAAAACCTGTAATATATGAAAGCTGGATGAATCTAATGCCACACTGTGGAACACTCCGGGCAAGACAATAACGTCTCCATAGAAACAAGCGGGCAGCACATCCACAGGAAAAGTCACAAAGTAAAGGAAGCTACGCGGGTTAAAACAACAGTCAACATTCTAGATAAACGGGCTTTCTGCCAGATGCCCTCCCGGGGTAAATAGTGTCGAGGACGAGAGGAGAACGACACAGAAATGCAGGTTTATAGTATCTGGTGTTTCCCTGCTCAGCAGAGAAACACAGTTGGGGAAATCGTGTTGCATAAGGAAGTTCCCAAAATGAAATGGGAAAAAGAGAGAGACTTCCTCACTTTGGAGGAGCAGAGTCGAAATCCCCCCAGAGATCTGAGCTCGCCGAGGAGCTCGAGTTCGACGCAGCGAAGAAGTTTGAACTGTTTGAGTCTAGATCCAGTAAAAAGCCTGAAGAACACAACAAACATTAAAAAAGGTCAAATAAATAAATATGCTGAAACATAACTCTAACCATGGCACACCACCCACTGAAACATGACTCTAACCATGGCACACCACCCACTGAAACATGACTCTAACCATGGCACACCACCCACTGAAACATGACTCTAACCATGGCACACCACCCACTGAAACATGACTCTAACCATGGCACAACACCCACTGAAACATGACTCTAACCATGGCACACCACCCACTGAAACATGACTCTAACCATGGCACACCACCCACTGAAACATGACTCTAACCATGGCACACCACCCACTGAAACATGACTCTAACCATGGCACACCACCCACTGAAACATGACTCTAACCATGGCACACCACCCACTGAAACATGACTCTAACCATGGCACACCACCCACTGAAACATGACTCTAACCATGGCACAACACCCACTGAAACATGACTCTAACCATGGCACACCACCCACTGAAACATGACTCTAACCATGGCACACCACCCACTGAAACATGACTCTAACCATGGCACACCACCTACTGAAACATGACCCTAACCATGGCACACCACCCACTGAAACATGACCCTAACCACGGCACACCACCCACTGAAACATAACTCTAACCATGGCACACCACCCACTGAAACATGACTCTAACCATGGCACACCACCTACTGAAACATGACTCTAACCATGGCACACCACCTACTGAAACATGACCCTAACCATGGCACACCACCTACTGAAACATGACCCTAACCATGGCACACCACCCACTGAAACATGACTCTAACCATGGCACACCACCTACTGAAACATGACCCTAACCATGGCACACCACCCACTGAAACATGACCCTAACCACGGCACACCACCCACTGAAACATGACTCTAACCATGGCACACCACCCACTGAAACATGACTCTAACCATGGCACACCACCTACTGAAACATGACCCTAACCATGGCACACCACCCACTGAAACATGACTCTAACCATGGCACACCACCCACTGAAACATGACTCTAACCATGACACACCACCCACTGAAACATGACCCTACCCACGGCACACCACCCACTGAAACATGACCCTAACCATGGCACACCACCCACTGAAACATGACCCTAACCATGGCACACCACCCACTGAAACATGACCCTAACCATGGCACACCACCCGCTGAAACATGACCCTAACCATGGCACACCACCCACTGAAACATGACCCTAACCATGGCACACCACCCACTGAAACATGACCATGGCACACCACCCACTGAAACATAACCCTAACCACGGCACAACACCCACTGAAACATGACCGTGGCACAACACCCACTGAAACATGACCCTAACCACGGCACAACACCCACTGAAACATGACCATGGCACAACACCCACTGAAACATGACCATGGCACAACACCCACTGAAACATGACCCTAACCATGGCACATCACCCACTGAAAAATGACCCTAACCACGGCACACCACCCATTGAAACATGACCCTAACCACGGCACAACACCCACTGAAAAATGACCCTAACCATGGCACACCACCCACTGAAAAATGACCCTAACCATGGCACACCACCCACTGAAACATGACTCTAACCATGGCACAGCACCCACTGAAACATGACCATGGCAAACCACCCACTGAAACATGACTCTAACCATGGCACACCACCTACTGAAACATGACTCTAACCATGGCACACCACCCACTGAAACATGACTCTAACCATGGCACACCACCTACTGAAACATGACTCTAACCATGGCACACCACCCACTGAAACATGACCCTACCCACGGCACACCACCCACTGAAACATGACCCTAACCATGGCACACCACCCACTGAAACATGACCCTAACCATGGCACACCACCCACTGAAACATGACCCTAACCATGGCACACCACCCACTGAAACATGACCATGGCACACCACCCACTGAAACATAACCCTAACCACGGCACAACACCCACTGAAACATGACCGTGGCACAACACCCACTGAAACATGACCCTAACCACGGCACAACACCCACTGAAACATGACCGTAACCACGACACAACACCCACTGAAACATGACCATGGCACAACACCCACTAAAACATGACCCTAACCATGGCACAACACCCACTGAAACATGACCATGGCATACCACCCACTGAAACATAACCATAACCATGGCACACCACCCACTGAAACATGACCATGGCACAACACCCACTGAAACATGACCCTAACCATGGCACATCACCCACTGAAAAATGACCCTAACCACGACACACCACCCATTGAATCATGACCCTAACCACGGCACAACACCCACTGAAAAATGACCCTAACCATGGCACACCACCCACTGAAAAATGACCCTAACCATGGCACACCACCCACTGAAACATGACCCTAACCATGGCACATCACCCACTGAAAAATGACCCTAACCACGGCACACCACCCACTGAAAAATAACCCTAACCATGGCACAGCACCCACTGAAACAGGACCATGGCAAACCACCCACTGAAACATGACCCTAACCAAGGCACAGCACCCACTGAAACATGACCCTAACCATGGCACAGCACCCACTGAAACATAACCATGGCACAACACCCACTAAAACATGACCCTAACCATGGCACAACACCAACTGAAACATGACCATGGCACACCACCCACTGAAACATAACCCTAACCATGGAGCAACACCCACTGAAACATAACCATGGCACAACACCCACTAAAATATGACCCTAACCACGGCACAACACCCACTGAAACATGACCCTAACCATGGCACAACACCCACTGAACCATGACCATGGCATACCACCCACTGAAACATAACCCTAACCATGGCACACCACCCACTGAAACATGACCATGGCACATCACCCACTGAAACATGACCCTAACCACGGCACACCACCCACTGAAACATGACCCTAACCACGGCACACCACCCACTGAAACATGACCCTAACCATGGCACACCACCCACTGAAACATGACCCTAACCACGGCACACCACCCACTGAAACATGACCCTAACCATGGAACACCACCCACTGAAACATGACCCTAACCATGGCACACCACCCACTGAAACATGACCCTAACCATGGCACACCACCCACTGAAACATGACCCTAACCATGGCACACCACCCACTGAAACATGACCCTAACCATGGCACACCACCCACTGAAACATAACCCTAACCATGGCACACCACCCACTGAAACATGACCCTAACCATGGCATATCACCCACTGAAACATGACCCTAACCATGGCACACCACCCACTGAAACATGACCTAACCATGGCACATCACCCACTGAAACATGACCCTAACCATGGCACACCACCCACTGAAACATAACCCTAACCACGGCACATCACCCACTGAAACATGACCCTAACCATGGCACACCACCCTCTGAAACATGACCCTAACCACGGCACAACACCCACTGAAACATGACCCTAACCATGGCACACCACCCACTGAAACATGACCCTAACCATGGCACACCACCCACTGAAACATGACCCTAACCATGGCACATCACCCACTGAAACATGACCCTAACCATGGCACACCACCCACTGAAACATGACCCTAACCATGGCACATCACCCACTGAAACATGACCCTAACCATGGCACACCACCCACTGAAACATGACCCTAACCATGGCACATCACCCAATGAAACATGACCCTAACCATGGCACATCACCCACTGAAACATGACCCTAACCATGGCACACCACCCACTGAAACATGACCCTAACCATGGCACACCACCCACTGAAACATGACCCTAACCACGGCACAACACCCACTGAAACATGACCATGGCATACCACCCACTGAAACATAACCCTAACCATGGCACACCACCCACTGAAACATGACCATGGCAAAACACCCACTGAAACATGACCCTAACCACGGCACACCACCCACTGAAAAATGACCCTAACCATGGCACACCACCCACTGAAACATGACCATGGCAAACCACCCACTGAAACATGACCCTAACCATGGCAAACCACCCACTGAAACATGACCCTAACCATGGCACACCACCCACTGACACATGACCCTAACCATGGCACACCACCCACTGAAACATGACCCTAACCATGGCACACCACCCACTGAAACATGACCATGGCACAACACCCACTGAAACATGACCCTAACCATGGCACATCACCCACTGAAAAATGACCCTAACCACGGCACACCACCCACTAAAACATGACCCTAACCACGGCACAACACCCACTGAAAAATGACCCTAACCATGGCACACCACCCACTGAAACATGACCCTAACCATGGCACACCACCCACTGAAACATGACCCTAACCATGGCACACCACCCACTGAAACATGACCATAACCATAGCACACCACCCACTGAAACATGACCCTAACCATGGCACACCACCCACTGAAACATGACCATGGCAAACCACCCACTGAAACATGACCCTAACCATGGCACACCACCCACTGAAACATGACCCTAACCATGGCACACCACCCACTGAAACATGACCCTAACCATGGCACACCACCCACTGAAACATGACCCTAACCATGGCACATCACCCACTGAAAAATGACCCTAACCACGGCACACCACCCACTGAAAAATAACCCTAACCATGGCACAGCACCCACTGAAACAGGACCATGGCAAACCACCCACTGAAACATGACCCTAACCAAGGCACAGCACCCACTGAAACATGACCCTAACCATGGCACAGCACCCACTGAAACATAACCATGGCACAACACCCACTAAAACATGACCCTAACCATGGCACAACACCAACTGAAACATGACCATGGCACACCACCCACTGAAACATAACCCTAACCATGGAGCAACACCCACTGAAACATAACCATGGCACAACACCCACTAAAATATGACCCTAACCACGGCACAACACCCACTGAAACATGACCCTAACCATGGCACAACACCCACTGAACCATGACCATGGCATACCACCCACTGAAACATAACCCTAACCATGGCACACCACCCACTGAAACATGACCATGGCACATCACCCACTGAAACATGACCCTAACCACGGCACACCACCCACTGAAACATGACCCTAACCACGGCACACCACCCACTGAAACATGACCCTAACCATGGCACACCACCCACTGAAACATGACCCTAACCACGGCACACCACCCACTGAAACATGACCCTAACCATGGAACACCACCCACTGAAACATGACCCTAACCATGGCACACCACCCACTGAAACATGACCCTAACCATGGCACACCACCCACTGAAACATGACCCTAACCATGGCACACCACCCACTGAAACATGACCCTAACCATGGCACACCACCCACTGAAACATAACCCTAACCATGGCACACCACCCACTGAAACATGACCCTAACCATGGCATATCACCCACTGAAACATGACCCTAACCATGGCACACCACCCACTGAAACATGACCTAACCATGGCACATCACCCACTGAAACATGACCCTAACCATGGCACACCACCCACTGAAACATAACCCTAACCACGGCACATCACCCACTGAAACATGACCCTAACCATGGCACACCACCCTCTGAAACATGACCCTAACCACGGCACAACACCCACTGAAACATGACCCTAACCATGGCACACCACCCACTGAAACATGACCCTAACCATGGCACACCACCCACTGAAACATGACCCTAACCATGGCACATCACCCACTGAAACATGACCCTAACCATGGCACACCACCCACTGAAACATGACCCTAACCATGGCACATCACCCACTGAAACATGACCCTAACCATGGCACACCACCCACTGAAACATGACCCTAACCATGGCACATCACCCAATGAAACATGACCCTAACCATGGCACATCACCCACTGAAACATGACCCTAACCATGGCACACCACCCACTGAAACATGACCCTAACCATGGCACACCACCCACTGAAACATGACCCTAACCACGGCACAACACCCACTGAAACATGACCATGGCATACCACCCACTGAAACATAACCCTAACCATGGCACACCACCCACTGAAACATGACCATGGCAAAACACCCACTGAAACATGACCCTAACCACGGCACACCACCCACTGAAAAATGACCCTAACCATGGCACACCACCCACTGAAACATGACCATGGCAAACCACCCACTGAAACATGACCCTAACCATGGCAAACCACCCACTGAAACATGACCCTAACCATGGCACACCACCCACTGACACATGACCCTAACCATGGCACACCACCCACTGAAACATGACCCTAACCATGGCACACCACCCACTGAAACATGACCATGGCACAACACCCACTGAAACATGACCCTAACCATGGCACATCACCCACTGAAAAATGACCCTAACCACGGCACACCACCCACTAAAACATGACCCTAACCACGGCACAACACCCACTGAAAAATGACCCTAACCATGGCACACCACCCACTGAAACATGACCCTAACCATGGCACACCACCCACTGAAACATGACCCTAACCATGGCACACCACCCACTGAAACATGACCATAACCATAGCACACCACCCACTGAAACATGACCCTAACCATGGCACACCACCCACTGAAACATGACCATGGCAAACCACCCACTGAAACATGACCCTAACCATGGCACACCACCCACTGAAACATGACCCTAACCATGGCACACCACCCACTGAAACATGACCCTAACCATGGCACACCACCCACTGAAACATGACCCTAACCATGGCACATCACCCACTGAAACATGACCCTAACCATGGCACACCACCCACTGAAACATGACCCTAACAATGGCACAACACCCACTGAAACATGACCATGGCATACCACCCACTGAAACATAACCCTAACCATGGCACACCACCCACTGAAACATGACCTTAACCATGGCACACCACCCACTGAAACATGACCCTAACCATGGCACATCACCCACTGAAACATGACCCTAACCACCGCACACCACCCACTGAAACATGACCCTAACCATGGCACACCACCCACTGAAACATGACCCTAACCATGGCACATCACCCACTGAAACATGACCCTAACCATGGCACACCACCCACTGAAACATGACCCTAACCATGGCACATCACCCACTGAAACATGACCCTAACCATGGCACACCACCCACTGAAACATGACCCTAACCATGGCACATCACCCACTGAAACATGACCCTAACCATGGCACACCACCCACTGAAACATGACCCTAACCACGGCACAACACCCACTGAAACATGACCATGGCACAACACCCACTAAAACATGACCCTAACCATGGCACACCACCCACTGAAACATGACCCTAACCATGGCACACCAACCACTGAAACATGACCCTAACCATGGCACAACACCCACTGAAACATGACCCTAACCATGGCACACCACCCACTGAATAATGACCCTAACCATGGCACACCACCCACTGAAACATGACCCTAACCATGGCACATCACCCACTGAAAAATGACCCTAACCATGGCACACCACCCACTGAAACATGACCCTAACCATGGCACACCACCCACTGAAACATGACTCTAACCATGGCACACCACCCACTGAAACATGACTCTAACCATGGCACACCACCCACTGAAACATGACCCTAACCATGGCACACCACCCACTGAAACATGACCCTAACCATGGCACACCACCCACTGAAACATGACCCTAACCATGGCACACCACCCACTGAAACATGACCATAACCATGGCACACCACCCACTGAAACATGACCCTAACCATGGCACACCACCCACTGAAACATGACCATGGCAAACCACCCACTGAAACATGACCCTAACCATGGCACACCACCCACTGAAACATGACCCTAACCATGGTACACCACCCACTGAAACATGACCCTAACCATGGCACACCACCCACTGAAACATGACCCTAACCATGGCACATCACCCACTGAAACATGACCCTAACCATGGCACATCACCCACTAAAACATGACCCTAACCATGGCACACCACCCACTGAAACATGACCCTAACCACGGCACAACACCCACTAAAACATGACCCTAACCATGGCACACCACCCACTGAAACATGACCCTAACCATGGCACACCACCCACTGAAACATGACCCTAACCATGGCACATCACCCACTGAAACATGACCCTAACCATGGCACACCACCCACTGAAACATGACCCTAACCATGGCACACCACCCACTGAAACATGACCCTAACCATGGCACACCACCCACTGAAACATGACCCTAACCACGGCACAACACCCACTGAAACATGACCATGGCACAACACCCACTAAAACATGACCCTAACCACGGCACATCACCCACTGAAACATGACCCTAACCATGGCATATCACCCACTGAAACATGACAATGGCACAACACCCACTAAAACATGACCCTAACCACGGCACAACACCCACTGAAACATGACCCTAACCACGACACAACACCCACTGAAACATCACCATGGCACAACACCCACTAAAACATGACCCTAACCATGGCACAACACCCACTGAAACATGACCATGGCATACCACCCACTGAAACATAACCATAACCATGGCACACCACCCACTGTAACATGACCATGGCACAACACCCACTGAAACATGACCCTAACCATGGCACACCACCCACTGAAAAATGACCCTAACCATGGCACACCACCCACTGAAACATGACCCTAACCATGGCACATCACCCACTGAAAAATGACCCTAACCATGGCACACCACCCACTGAAACATGACCCTAACCACGGCACGCCACCCACTGAAAAATAACCCTAACCATGGCACAGCACCCACTGAAACATGACCATGGCAAACCACCCATTGAAACATGACCCTAACCAAGGCACAGCACCCACTGAAACATGACCCTAACCATGGCACAGCACCCACTGAAACATAACCATGGCACATCACCCACTGAAACATGACCATGGCACAACATCCACTAAAACATGACCCTAACCATGGCACAATACCCACTGAAACATGACCATGGCACACCACCCACTGAAACATAACCCTAACCATGGCACAACACCCACTGAAACATAACCATGGCACAACACCCACTAAAACATGACCCTAACAACGGCACAACACCCACTGAAACATGACCCTAACCATGGCACAACACCCACTGAAACATGACCATGGCATACCACCCACTGAAACATAACCCTAACCATGGCACACCACCCACTGAAACATGACCATGGCACAACACCCACTGAAACATAACCCTAACCATTGCACATCACCCACTGAAACATGACCATGGCACAACACCCACTGAAACATGACCCTAACCATTGCACAACACCCACTGAAACATGACCATGGCACAACACCCACTAAAACATGACCCTAACCACGGCACATCACCCACTGAAACATGACCCTAACCATGGCACATCTCCCACTGAAACATGACCATGGCACAACACCCACTAAAAATGACCCTAACCACGGCACAACACCCACTGAAACATGACCCTAACCACGACACAACACCCACTGAAACATGACCATGGCACAACACCCACTAAAACATGACCCTAACCATGGCACAACACCCACTGAAACATGACCATGGCATACCACCCACTGAAACATGACCATGGCACAACACCCACTGAAACATGACCCTAACCATGGCACATCACCCACTGAAAAATGACCCTAACCATGGCACACTACCCACTGAAACATGACCCTAACCACGGCACACCACCCACTGAAAAATAACCCTAACCATGGCACACCACCCACTGAAACATGACCCTAACCATGGCACACCACCCACTGAAACATGACCCTAACCATGGCACACCACCCACTGAAACATGACCATAACCATAGCACACCACCCACTGAAACATGACCCTAACCATGGCACACCACCCACTGAAACATGACCATGGCAAACCACCCACTGAAACATGACCCTAACCATGGCACACCACCCACTGAAACATGACCCTAACCATGGCACACCACCCACTGAAACATGACCCTAACCATGGCACACCACCCACTGAAACATGACCCTAACCATGGCACATCACCCACTGAAACATGACCCTAACCATGGCACACCACCCACTGAAACATGACCCTAACAATGGCACAACACCCACTGAAACATGACCATGGCATACCACCCACTGAAACATAACCCTAACCATGGCACACCACCCACTGAAACATGACCTTAACCATGGCACACCACCCACTGAAACATGACCCTAACCATGGCACATCACCCACTGAAACATGACCCTAACCACCGCACACCACCCACTGAAACATGACCCTAACCATGGCACACCACCCACTGAAACATGACCCTAACTATGGCACATCACCCACTGAAACATGACCCTAACCATGGCACACCACCCACTGAAACATGACCCTAACCATGGCACATCACCCACTGAAACATGACCCTAACCATGGCACACCACCCACTGAAACATGACCCTAACCATGGCACATCACCCACTGAAACATGACCCTAACCATGGCACACCACCCACTGAAACATGACCCTAACCACGGCACAACACCCACTGAAACATGACCATGGCACAACACCCACTTAAAACATGACCCTAACCATGGCACACCACCCACTGAAACATGACCCTAACCATGGCACACCAACCACTGAAACATGACCCTAACCATGGCACAACACCCACTGAAACATGACCCTAACCATGGCACACCACCCACTGAATAATGACCCTAACCATGGCACACCACCCACTGAAACATGACCCTAACCATGGCACATCACCCACTGAAAAATGACCCTAACCATGGCACACCACCCACTGAAACATGACCCTAACCATGGCACACCACCCACTGAAACATGACTCTAACCATGGCACACCACCCACTGAAACATGACTCTAACCATGGCACACCACCCACTGAAACATGACCCTAACCATGGCACACCACCCACTGAAACATGACCCTAACCATGGCACACCACCCACTGAAACATGACCCTAACCATGGCACACCACCCACTGAAACATGATCATAACCATGGCACACCACCCACTGAAACATGACCCTAACCATGGCACACCACCCACTGAAACATGACCATGGCAAACCACCCACTGAAACATGACCCTAACCATGGCACACCACCCACTGAAACATGACCCTAACCATGGTACACCACCCACTGAAACATGACCCTAACCATGGCACACCACCCACTGAAACATGACCCTAACCATGGCACATCACCCACTGAAACATGACCCTAACCATGGCACATCACCCACTAAAACATGACCCTAACCATGGCACACCACCCACTGAAACATGACCCTAACCACGGCACAACACCCACTAAAACATGACCCTAACCATGGCACACCACCCACTGAAACATGACCCTAACCATGGCACACCACCCACTGAAACATGACCCTAACCATGGCACATCACCCACTGAAACATGACCCTAACCATGGCACACCACCCACTGAAACATGACCCTAACCATGGCACACCACCCACTGAAACATGACCCTAACCATGGCACACCACCCACTGAAACATGACCCTAACCACGGCACAACACCCACTGAAACATGACCATGGCACAACACCCACTAAAACATGACCCTAACCACGGCACATCACCCACTGAAACATGACCCTAACCATGGCATATCACCCACTGAAACATGACAATGGCACAACACCCACTAAAACATGACCCTAACCACGGCACAACACCCACTGAAACATGACCCTAACCACGACACAACACCCACTGAAACATGACCATGGCACAACACCCACTAAAACATGACCCTAACCATGGCACAACACCCACTGAAACATGACCATGGCATACCACCCACTGAAACATAACCATAACCATGGCACACCACCCACTGTAACATGACCATGGCACAACACCCACTGAAACATGACCCTAACCATGGCACACCACCCACTGAAAAATGACCCTAACCATGGCACACCACCCACTGAAACATGACCCTAACCATGGCACATCACCCACTGAAAAATGACCCTAACCATGGCACACCACCCACTGAAACATGACCCTAACCACGGCACGCCACCCACTGAAAAATAACCCTAACCATGGCACAGCACCCACTGAAACATGACCATGGCAAACCACCCATTGAAACATGACCCTAACCAAGGCACAGCACCCACTGAAACATGACCCTAACCATGGCACAGCACCCACTGAAACATAACCATGGCACATCACCCACTGAAACATGACCATGGCACAACATCCACTAAAACATGACCCTAACCATGGCACAATACCCACTGAAACATGACCATGGCACACCACCCACTGAAACATAACCCTAACCATGGCACAACACCCACTGAAACATAACCATGGCACAACACCCACTAAAACATGACCCTAACAATGGCACAACACCCACTGAAACATGACCCTAACCATGGCACAACACCCACTGAAACATGACCATGGCATACCACCCACTGAAACATAACCCTAACCATGGCACACCACCCACTGAAACATGACCATGGCACAACACCCACTGAAACATAACCCTAACCATTGCACATCACCCACTGAAACATGACCATGGCACAACACCCACTGAAACATGACCCTAACCATTGCACAACACCCACTGAAACATGACCATGGCACAACACCCACTAAAACATGACCCTAACCACGGCACATCACCCACTGAAACATGACCCTAACCATGGCACATCTCCCACTGAAACATGACCATGGCACAACACCCACTAAAAATGACCCTAACCACGGCACAACACCCACTGAAACATGACCCTAACCACGACACAACACCCACTGAAACATGACCATGGCACAACACCCACTAAAACATGACCCTAACCATGGCACAACACCCACTGAAACATGACCATGGCATACCACCCACTGAAACATGACCATGGCACAACACCCACTGAAACATGACCCTAACCATGGCACATCACCCACTGAAAAATGACCCTAACCATGGCACACTACCCACTGAAACATGACCCTAACCACGGCACACCACCCACTGAAAAATAACCCTAACCATGGCACAGCACCCACTGAAACATGACCATGGCAAACCACCCACTGAAACATGACCCTAACCAAGGCACAGCACCCACTGAAACATGACCCTAACCATGGCACAGCACCCACTGAAACATAACCATGGCACATCACCCACTGAAACATGACCATGGCACAACACCCACTAAAACATGACCCTAACCATGGCACAATACCCACTGAAACATGACCATGGCACACCACCCACTGAAACATAACCCTAACCATGGCACAACACCCACTGAAACATAACCATGGCACAACACCCACTAAAACATGACCCTAACCACGGCACAACACCCACTGAAACATGACCCTAACCATGGCACAACACCCACTGAAACATGACCATGGCATACCACCCACTGAAACATAACCCTAACCATGGCACACCACCCACTGAAACATGACCATGGCACAACACCCACTGAAACATGACCCTAACCATTGCACATCACCCACTGAAACATGACTCTAACCACGGCACACCACCCACTGAAACATGACCCTAACCATGGCACACCACCCACTGAAACATGACCCTAACCACGGCACACCACCCACTGAAAATTAACCCTAACCACGGCACACCACCCACTGAAACATGACCCTAACCATGGCACACCACCCACTGAAACATGACCCTAACCATGGCACACCACCCACTGAAACATGACCCTAACCATGGCACACCACCCACTGAAACATGACCCTAACCATGGCACACCACCCACTGAAACATGACCCTAACCATGGCACAAACCCACTGAAACATGACCCTAACCATGGCACACCACCCACTGAAACATGACCCTAACCATGGCACATCACCCACTGAAACATGACCCTAACCATGGCACACCACCCACTGAAACATGACCCTAACCATGGCACATCACCCACTGAAACATGACCCTAACCATGGCACACCACCCACTGAAACATGACCCTAACCATGGCACATCACCCACTGAAAAATGACCATGGCACAACACCCACTAAAACATGACCCTAACCATGGCACAACACCCACTGAAACATGACCATGGCACACCACCCACTGAAACATAACCCTAACCATGGCACAACACCCACTGAAACATGACCATGGCACACCACCCACTGAAACATAACCCTAACCATGGCACAGCACCCACTGAAACATAACCATGGCACAACACCCACTGAAACATGACCCTAACCACGGCACAACACCCACTGAAACATGACCATGGCACAACACCCACTAAAACATGACCCTAACCACGGCACAACACCCACTGAAACATGACCATGACATTCCACCCACTGAAACATAACCCTAACCATGGCACAGCACCCACTGAAACATAACCATGGCACAACACCCACTGAAACATGACCCTAACCATGGCACACCACCCACTGAAACATGACCCTAACCATGGCACATCACCCACTGAAACATGACCCTAACCATGGCATACCACCCACTGAAATATAACCCTAACCATGGCACACCACCCACTGAAACATGACCCTAACCATGGCACACCACCCACTGAAACATGACCCTAACCACGGCACACCACCCACTGAAAAATGACCCTAACCATGGCACACAGCCCACTGAAACATGACCATGGCAAACCACCCACTGAAACATGACCCTAACCATGGCAAACCACCCACTGAAACATGACCCTAACCATGGCACACCACCCACTGACACATGACCCTAACCATGGCACACCACCCACTGAAACATGACCCTAACCATGGCACACCACCCACTGAAACATGACCATGGCACAACACCCACTGAAACATGACCCTAACCATGGCACATCACCCACTGAAAAATGACCCTAACCACGGCACACCACCCACTAAAACATGACCCTAACCACGGCACAACACCCACTGAAAAATGACCCTAACCATGGCACACCACCCACTGAAACATGACCCTAACCATGGCACACCACCCACTGAAACATGACCCTAACCATGGCACACCACCCACTGAAACATGACCATAACCATAGCACACCACCCACTGAAACATGACCCTAACCATGGCACACCACCCACTGAAACATGACCATGGCAAACCACCCACTGAAACATGACCCTAACCATGGCACACCACCCACTGAAACATGACCCTAACCATGGCACACCACCCACTGAAACATGACCCTAACCATGGCACACCACCCACTGAAACATGACCCTAACCATGGCACACCACCCACTGAAACATGACCCTAACCATGGCACATCACCCACTGAAACATGACCCTAACCATGGCACACCACCCACTGAAACATGACCCTAACAATGGCACAACACCCACTGAAACATGACCATGGCATACCACCCACTGAAACATAACCTTAACCATGGCACACCACCCACTGAAACATGACCATGGCACAACACCCACTGAAACATGACCCTAACCATGGCACATCACCCACTGAAACATGACCCTAACCACCGCACACCACCCACTGAAACATGACCCTAACCATGGCACACCACCCACTGAAACATGACCCTAACCATGGCACATCACCCACTGAAACATGACCCTAACCATGGCACACCACCCACTGAAACATGACCCTAACCATGGCACATCACCCACTGAAACATGACCCTAACCATGGCACACCACCCACTGAAACATGACCCTAACCATGGCACATCACCCACTGAAACATGACCCTAACCATGGCACACCACCCACTGAAACATGACCCTAACCACGGCACAACACCCACTGAAACATGACCATGGCACAACACCCACTAAAACATGACCCTAACCATGGCACACCACCCACTGAAACATGACCCTAACCATGGCACACCAACCACTGAAACATGACCCTAACCATGGCACAACACCCACTGAAACATGACCCTAACCATGGCCCACCACCCACTGAATAATGACCCTAACCATGGCACACCACCCACTGAAACATGACCCTAACCATGGCACATCACCCACTGAAAAATGACCCTAACCATGGCACACCACCCACTGAAACATGACCCTAACCATGGCACACCACCCACTGAAACATGACTCTAACCATGGCACACCACCCACTGAAACATGACTCTAACCATGGCACACCACCCACTGAAACATGACCCTAACCATGGCACACCACCCACTGAAACATGACCCTAACCATGGCACACCACCCACTGAAACATGACCCTAACCATGGCACACCACCCACTGAAACATGACCATAACCATGGCACACCACCCACTGAAACATGACCCTAACCATGGCACACCACCCACTGAAACATGACCATGGCAAACCACCCACTGAAACATGACCCTAACCATGGCACACCACCCACTGAAACATGACCCTAACCATGGCACATCACCCACTGAAACATGACCCTAACCATGGCACATCACCCACTAAAACATGACCCTAACCATGGCACACCACCCACTGAAACATGACCCTAACCACGGCACAACACCCACTAAAACATGACCCTAACCATGGCACACCACCCACTGAAACATGACCCTAACCATGGCACACCACCCACTGAAACATGACCCTAACCATGGCACATCACCCACTGAAACATGACCCTAACCATGGCACACCACCCACTGAAACATGACCCTAACCATGGCACACCACCCACTGAAACATGACCCTAACCACGGCACAACACCCACTGAAACATGACCATGGCACAACACCCACTAAAACATGACCCTAACCACGGCACATCACCCACTGAAACATGACCCTAACCATGGCATATCACCCACTGAAACATGACAATGGCACAACACCCACTAAAACATGACCCTAACCACGGCACAACACCCACTGAAACATGACCCTAACCACGACACAACACCCACTGAAACATGACCATGGCACAACACCCACTAAAACATGACCCTAACCATGGCACAACACCCACTGAAACATGACCATGGCATACCACCCACTGAAACATAACCATAACCATGGCACACCACCCACTGTAACATGACCATGGCACAACACCCACTGAAACATGACCCTAACCATGGCACACCACCCACTGAAAAATGACCCTAACCATGGCACACCACCCACTGAAACATGACCCTAACCATGGCACATCACCCACTGAAAAATGACCCTAACCATGGCACACCACCCACTGAAACATGACCCTAACCACGGCACACCACCCACTGAAAAATAACCCTAACCATGGCACAGCACCCACTGAAACATGACCATGGCAAACCACCCATTGAAACATGACCCTAACCAAGGCACAGCACCCACTGAAACATGACCCTAACCATGGCACAGCACCCACTGAAACATAACCATGGCACATCACCCACTGAAACATGACCATGGCACAACATCCACTAAAACATGACCCTAACCATGGCACAATACCCACTGAAACATGACCATGGCAAACCACCCATTGAAACATGACCCTAACCAAGGCACAGCACCCACTGAAACATGACCCTAACCATGGCACAGCACCCACTGAAACATAACCATGGCACATCACCCACTGAAACATGACCATGGCACAACATCCACTAAAACATGACCCTAACCATGGCACAATACCCACTGAAACATGACCATGGCACACCACCCACTGAAACATAACCCTAACCATGGCACAAAACCCACTGAAACATAACCATGGCACAACACCCACTAAAACATGACCCTAACAACGGCACAACACCCACTGAAACATGACCCTAACCGTGGCACAACACCCACTGAAACATGACCATGGCATACCACCCACTGAAACATAACCCTAACCATGGCACACCACCCACTGAAACATGACCATGGCACAACACCCACTGAAACATAACCCTAACCATTGCACATCACCCACTGAAACATGACCATGGCACAACACCCACTGAAACATGACCCTAACCATTGCACAACACCCACTGAAACATGACCATGGCACAACACCCACTAAAACATGACCCTAACCACGGCACATCACCCACTGAAACATGACCCTAACCATGGCACATCTCCCACTGAAACATGACCATGGCACAACACCCACTAAAAATGACCCTAACCACGGCACAACACCCACTGAAACATGACCCTAACCACGACACAACACCCACTGAAACATGACCATGGCACAACACCCACTAAAACATGACCCTAACCATGGCACAACACCCACTGAAACATGACCATGGCATACCACCCACTGAAACATGACCATGGCACAACACCCACTGAAACATGACCCTAACCATGGCACATCACCCACTGAAAAATGACCCTAACCATGGCACACTACCCACTGAAACATGACCCTAACCACGGCACACCACCCACTGAAAAATAACCCTAACCATGGCACAGCACCCACTGAAACATGACCATGGCAAACCACCCACTGAAACATGACCCTAACCAAGGCACAGCACCCACTGAAACATGACCCTAACCATGGCACAGCACCCACTGAAACATAACCATGGCACATCACCCACTGAAACATGACCATGGCACAAAACCCACTAAAACATGACCCTAACCATGGCACAATACCCACTGAAACATGACCATGGCACACCACCCACTGAAACATAACCCTAACCATGGCACAACACCCACTGAAACATAACCATGGCACAACACCCACTAAAACATGACCCTAACCCCGGCACAACACCCACTGAAACATGACCCTAACCATGGCACAACACCCACTGAAACATGACCATGGCATACCACCCACTGAAACATAACCCTAACCATGGCACACCACCCACTGAAACATGACCATGGCACAACACCCACTGAAACATGACCCTAACCATTGCACATCACCCACTGAAACATGACTCTAACCACGGCACACCACCCACTGAAACATGACCCTAACCATGGCACACCACCCACTGAAACATGACCCTAACCACGGCACACCACCCACTGAAAATTAACCCTAACCACGGCACACCACCCACTGAAACATGACCCTAACCATGGCACACCACCCACTGAAACATGACCCTAACCATGGCACACCACCCACTGAAACATGACCCTAACCATGGCACACCACCCACTGAAACATGACCCTAACCATGGCACACCACCCACTGAAACATGACCCTAACCATGGCACAAACCCAATGAAACATGACCCTAACCATGGCACACCACCCACTGAAACATGACCCTAACCATGGCACATCACCCACTGAAACATGACCCTAACCATGGCACACCACCCACTGAAACATGACCCTAACCATGGCACATCACCCACTGAAACGTGACCCTAACCATGGCACACCACCCACTGAAACATGACCCTAACCATGGCACATCACCCACTGAAAAATGACCATGGCACAACACCCACTAAAACATGACCCTAACCATGGCACAACACCCACTGAAACATGACCATGGCACACCACCCACTGAAACATAACCCTAACCATGGCACAACACCCACTGAAACATGACCATGGCACACCACCCACTGAAACATAACCCTAACCATGGCACAGCACCCACTGAAACATAACCATGGCACAACACCCACTGAAACATGACCCTAACCACGGCACAACACCCACTGAAACATGACCATGGCACAACACCCACTAAAACATGACCCTAACCACGGCACAACACCCACTGAAACATGACCATGACATTCCACCCACTGAAACATAACCCTAACCACGGCACAACACCCACTGAAACATGACCATGGCATAACACCCACTGAAACATGACCCTAACCACGGCACAACACCCACTGAAACATGACCCTAACCACGGCACAACACCCACTGAAACATGACCATGGCACAACACCCACTAAAACATGACCCTAACCATGGCACAACACCCACTGAAACATGACCATGGCATACCATCCACTGAAACATAACCCTAACCATGGCACACCACCCACTGAAACATGACCATGGCACAACACCCACTGAAACATGACCCTAACCATGGCACATCACCCACTGAAAAATGACCCTAACCACGGCACACCACCCACTGAAACATGACCCTAACCATGGCACACCACCCACTGAAACATGACCCTAACCACGGCACACCACCCACTGAAAAATAACCCTAACCATGGCACAGCACCCACTGAAACATGACCATGGCAAACCACCCACTGAAACATGACCCTAACCAAGGCACAGCACCCACTGAAACATGACCCTAACCATGGCACAGCACCCACTGAAACATAACCATGGCACAACACCCACTGAAACATGACCATGACACAACACCCACTAAAACATGACCCTAACCATGGCACAACACCCACTGAAACATGACCATAGCATACCACCCACTGAAACATAACCATAACCATGGCACACCACCCACTGAAACATGACCATGGCACAACACCCACTGAAACATGACCCTAACCATGGCACATCATCCACTGAAAAATGACCCTAACCACGGCACACCACCCACTAAAACATGACCCTAACCACGGCACAACACCCACTGAAAAATGACCCTAACCATGGCACACCACCCACTGAAAAATGACCCTAACCATGGCACACCACCCACTGAAACATGACCCTAACCATGGCACATCACCCACTGAAAAATGACCCTAACCATGGCACACCACCCACTGAAACATGACCCTAACCACGGCACACCACCCACTGAAAAATAACCCTAACCATGGCACAGCATCCACTGAAACATGACCATGGCAAACCACCCATTGAAACATGACCCTAACCAAGGCACAGCACCCACTGAAACATGACCCTAACCATGGCACAGCACCCACTGAAACATAACCATGGCACATCACCCACTGAAACATGACCATGGCACAACATCCACTAAAACATGACCCTAACCATGGCACAATACCCACTGAAACATGACCATGGCACACCACCCACTGAAAAATAACCCTAACCATGGCACAACACCCACTGAAACATAACCATGGCACAACACCCACTAAAACATGACCCTAACAACGGCACAACACCCACTGAAACATGACCCTAACCATGGCACAACACCCACTGAAACATGACCATGGCATACCACCCACTGAAACATAACCCTAACCATGGCACACCACCCACTGAAACATGACCCTAACCACGACACAACACCCACTGAAACATGACCATGGCACAACACCCACTAAAACATGACCATGGCATACCACCCACTGAAACATGACCATGGCACAACACCCACTGAAACATGACCCTAACCATGGCACATCACCCACTGAAAAATGACCCTAACCACGGCACACCACCCACTGAAACATGACCCTAACCACGGCACAACACCCACTGAAAAATGACCCTAACCATGGCACAGCACCCACTGAAACATGACCCTAACCATGGCACAGCACCCACTGAAACATAACCATGGCACATCACCCACTGAAACATGACCATGGCCAACACCCACTAAAACATGACCCTAACCATGGCACAATACCCACTGAAACATGACCATGGCACACCACCCACTGAAACATAACCCTAACCATGGCACAACACCCACTGAAACATAACCATGGCATAACACCCACTGAAACATAACCCTAACCATGGCACACCACCCACTGAAACATGACCATGGCACAACACCCACTGAAACATGACCCTAACCATTGCACATCACCCACTAAAACATGAAACCAACCACGGCACAACACCCACTGAAACATGACCCTAACCATGGCACAACACCCACTGAAACATTACCATGGCATACCACCCACTGAAACATAACCCTAACCATGGCACACCACCCACTGAAACATGACCATGGCACAACACCCACTGAAACATGACCCTAACCATTGCACATCACCCACTGAAACATGACTTTAACCACGGCACACCACCCACTGAAACATGACCCTAACCATGGCACACCACCCACTGAAACATGACCTAACCACGGCACACCACCCACTGAAAAATAACCCTAACCACGGCACACCACCCACTGAAACATGACCCTAACCATGGCACACCACCCACTGAAACATGACCCTAACCATGGCACACCACCCACTGAAACATGACCCTAACCATGGCACAAACCCACTGAAACATGACCCTAACCATGGCACACCACCCACTGAAACATGACCCTAACCATGGCACATCACCCACTGAAACATGACCCTAACCATGGCACACCACCCACTGAAACATTACCCTAACCATGGCACATCACCCACTGAAACATGACCCTAACCATGGCACACCACCCACTGAAACATGACCCTAACCATGACACATCACCCACTGAAACATGACCCTAACCATGGCACACCACGCACTAAGACATGACCCTAACCACGGCACATCACCCACTGAAAAATGACCCTAACCATGGCACATCACCCACTGAAAAATGACCATGGCACAACACCCACTAAAACATGACCCTAACCATGGCACAACACCCACTGAAACATGACCATGGCACACCACCCACTGAAACATAACCCTAACCATGGCACAACACCCACTGAAACATGACCATGGCACACCACCCACTGAAACATAACCCTAACCATGGCACAGCACCCACTGAAACATAACCATGGCACAACACCCACTGAAACATCACCCTAACCACGGCACAACACCCACTGAAACATGACCATGGCACAACACCCACTAAAACATGACCCTAACCACGGCACAACACCCACTGAAACATAACCCTAACCACGGCACAACACCCACTGAAACATGACCATGGCATAACACCCACTGAAACATGACCCTAACCACGGCACAACACCCACTGAAACATGACCCTAACCACGGCACAACACCCACTGAAACATGACCATGGCACAACACCCACTAAAACATGACCATGGCATACCACCCACTGAAACATGACCATGGCACAACACCCACTGAAACATGACCCTAACCATGGCACATCACCCACTGAAAAATGACCCTAACCACGGCACACCACCCACTGAAACATGACCCTAACCACGGCACAACACCCACTGAAAAATGACCCTAACCATGGCACACCACCCACTGAAAAATGACCCTAACCATGGCACACTACCCACTGAAACATGACCCTAACCATGGCACATCACCCACTGAAAAATGACCCTAACCATGGCACACTACCCAATGAAACATGACCCTAACCACGGCACACCACCCACTGAAAAATAACCCTAACCATGGCACAGCATCCACTGAAACATGACCATGGCAAACCACCCACTGAAACATGACCCTAACCAAGGCACAGCACCCACTGAAACATGACCCTAACCATGGCACAGCACCCACTGAAACATAACCATGGCACATCACCCACTGAAACATGACCATGGCCAACACCCACTAAAACATGACCCTAACCATGGCACAATACCCACTGAAACATGACCATGGCACACCACCCACTGAAACATAACCCTAACCATGGCACAACACCCACTGAAACATAACCATGGCATAACACCCACTGAAACATAACCCTAACCATGGCACACCACCCACTGAAACATGACCATGGCACAACACCCACTGAAACATGACCCTAACCATTGCACATCACCCACTAAAACATGAAACCAACCACGGCACAACACCCACTGAAACATGACCCTAACCATGGCACAACACCCACTGAAACATGACCATGGCATACCACCCACTGAAACATAACCCTAACCATGGATCACCACCCACTGAAACATGACCATGGCACAACACCCACTGAAACATGACCCTAACCATTGCACATCACCCACTGAAACATGACTTTAACCACGGCACACCACCCACTGAAACATGACCCTAACCATGGCACACCACCCACTGAAACATGACCTAACCACGGCACACCACCCACTGAAAAATAACCCTAACCACGGCACACCACCCACTGAAACATGACCCTAACCATGGCACACCACCCACTGAAACATGACCCTAACCATGGCACACCACCCACTGAAACATGACCCTAACCATGGCACAAACCCACTGAAATATGACCCTAACCATGGCACACCACCCACTGAAACATGACCCTAACCATGGCACATCACCCACTGAAACATGACCCTAACCATGGCACACCACCCACTGAAACATTACCCTAACCATGGCACATCACCCACTGAAACATGACCCTAACCATGGCACACCACCCACTGAAAAATGACCCTAACCATGGCACATCACCCACTGAAAAATGACCATGGCACAACACCCACTAAAACATGACCCTAACCATGGCACAACACCCACTGAAACATGACCATGGCACACCACCCACTGAAACATAACCCTAACCATGGCACAACACCCACTGAAACATGACCATGGCACACCACCCACTGAAACATAACCCTAACCATGGCACAGCACCCACTGAAACATAACCATGGCACAACACCCACTGAAACATCACCCTAACCACGGCACAACACCCACTGAAACATGACCATGGCACAACACCCACTAAAACATGACCCTAACCACGGCACAACACCCACTGAAACATAACCCTAACCACGGCACAACACCCACTGAAACATGACCATGGCATAACACCCACTGAAACATGACCCTAACCACGGCACAACACCCACTGAAACATGACCCTAACCACGGCACAACACCCACTGAAACATGACCATGGCACAACACCCACTAAAACATGACCCTAACCATGGCACAACACCCACTGAAACATGACCATGGCACAGCACCCACTGAAACATAACCCTAACCATGGCACACCACCCACTGAAACATGACCATGGCACAACACCCACTGAAACATGACCCTAACCATGGCACATCACCCACTGAAAAATGACCCTAACCATGGCACACTACCCACTGAAACATGACCCTAACCACGGCACACCACCCACTGAAAAATAACCCTAACCATGGCACAGCACCCACTGAAACATGACCATGGCAAACCACCCACTGAAACATGACCCTAACCAAGGCACAGCACCCACTGAAACATGACCCTAACCATGGCACAGCACCCACTGAAACATAACCATGGCACATCACCCACTGAAACATGACCATGGCACAACACCCACTAAAACATGACCCTAACCATGGCACAATACCCACTGAAACATGACCATGGCACACCACCCACTGAAACATAACCCTAACCATGGCACAACACCCACTGAAACATAACCATGGCACAACACCCACTAAAACATGACCCTAACCACGGCACAACACCCACTGAAACATGACCCTAACCATGGCACAACACCCACTGAAACATGACCATGGCATACCACCCACTGAAACATAACCCTAACCATGGCACACCACCCACTGAAACATGACCATGGCACAACACCCACTGAAACATGACCCTAACCATTGCACATCACCCACTGAAACATGACTCTAACCACGGCACACCACCCACTGAAACATGACCCTAACCATGGCACACCACCCACTGAAACATGACCCTAACCACGGCACACCACCCACTGAAAATTAACCCTAACCACGGCACACCACCCACTGAAACATGACCCTAACCATGGCACACCACCCACTGAAACATGACCCTAACCATGGCACACCACCCACTGAAACATGACCCTAACCATGGCACACCACCCACTGAAACATGACCCTAACCATGGCACACCACCCACTGAAACATGACCCTAACCATGGCACAAACCCACTGAAACATGACCCTAACCATGGCACACCATCCACTGAAACATGACCCTAACCATGGCACATCACCCACTGAAACATGACCCTAACCATGGCACACCACCCACTGAAACATGACCCTAACCATGGCACATCACCCACTGAAACATGACCCTAACCATGGCACACCACCCACTGAAACATGACCCTAACCATGGCACATCACCCACTGAAAAATGACCATGGCACAACACCCACTAAAACATGACCCTAACCATGGCACAACACCCACTGAAACATGACCATGGCACACCACCCACTGAAACATAACCCTAACCATGGCACAACACCCACTGAAACATGACCATGGCACACCACCCACTGAAACATAACCCTAACCATGGCACAGCACCCACTGAAACATAACCATGGCACAACACCCACTGAAACATGACCCTAACCACGGCACAACACCCACTGAAACATGACCATGGCACAACACCCACTAAAACATGACCCTAACCACGGCACAACACCCACTGAAACATGACCATGACATTCCACCCACTGAAACATAACCCTAACCACGGCACAACACCCACTGAAACATGACCATGGCATAACACCCACTGAAACATGACCCTAACCACGGCACAACACCCACTGAAACATGACCATGGCACAACACCCACTAAAACATGACCCTAACCATGGCACAACACCCACTGAAACATGACCATGGCATACCATCCACTGAAACATAACCCTAACCATGGCACACCACCCACTGAAACATGACCATGGCACAACACCCACTGAAACATGACCCTAACCATGGCACATCACCCACTGAAAAATGACCCTAACCACGGCACACCACCCACTGAAACATGACCCTAACCATGGCACACCACCCACTGAAACATGACCCTAACCACGGCACACCACCCACTGAAAAATAACCCTAACCATGGCACAGCACCCACTGAAACATGACCATGGCAAACCACCCACTGAAACATGACCCTAACCAAGGCACAGCACCCACTGAAACATGACCCTAACCATGGCACAGCACCCACTGAAACATAACCATGGCACAACACCCACTGAAACATGACCATGACACAACACCCACTAAAACATGACCCTAACCATGGCACAACACCCACTGAAACATGACCATAGCATACCACCCACTGAAACATAACCATAACCATGGCACACCACCCACTGAAACATGACCATGGCACAACACCCACTGAAACATGACCCTAACCATGGCACATCACCCACTGAAAAATGACCCTAACCACGGCACACCACCCACTAAAACATGACCCTAACCACGGCACAACACCCACTGAAAAATGACCCTAACCATGGCACACCACCCACTGAAAAATGACCCTAACCATGGCACACCACCCACTGAAACATGACCCTAACCATGGCACATCACCCACTGAAAAATGACCCTAACCATGGCACACCACCCACTGAAACATGACCCTAACCACGGCACACCACCCACTGAAAAATAACCCTAACCATGGCACAGCATCCACTGAAACATGACCATGGCAAACCACCCATTGAAACATGACCCTAACCAAGGCACAGCACCCACTGAAACATGACCCTAACCATGGCACAGCACCCACTGAAACATAACCATGGCACATCACCCACTGAAACATGACCATGGCACAACATCCACTAAAACATGACCCTAACCATGGCACAATACCCACTGAAACATGACCATGGCACACCACCCACTGAAACATAACCCTAACCATGGCAGAACACCCACTGAAACATAACCATGGCACAACACCCACTAAAACATGACCCTAACAACGGCACAACACCCACTGAAACATGACCCTAACCATGGCACAACACCCACTGAAACATGACCATGGCATACCACCCACTGAAACATAACCCTAACCATGGCACACCACCCACTGAAACATGACCCTAACCACGACACAACACCCACTGAAACATGACCATGGCACAACACCCACTAAAACATGACCATGGCATACCACCCACTGAAACATGACCATGGCACAACACCCACTGAAACATGACCCTAACCATGGCACATCACCCACTGAAAAATGACCCTAACCACGGCACACCACCCACTGAAACATGACCCTAACCACGGCACAACACCCACTGAAAAATGACCCTAACCATGGCACACCACCCACTGAAAAATGACCCTAACCATGGCACACTACCCACTGAAACATGACCCTAACCATGGCACATCACCCACTGAAAAATGACCCTAACCATGGCACACTACCCACTGAAACATGACCCTAACCACGGCACACCACCCACTGAAAAATAACCCTAACCATGGCACAGCACCCACTGAAACATGACCATGGCAAACCACCCACTGAAACATGACCCTAACCAAGGCACAGCACCCACTGAAACATGACCCTAACCATGGCACAGCACCCACTGAAACATAACCATGGCACATCACCCACTGAAACATGACCATGGCCAACACCCACTAAAACATGACCCTAACCATGGCACAATACCCACTGAAACATGACCATGGCACACCACCCACTGAAACATAACCCTAACCATGGCACAACACCCACTGAAACATAACCATGGCATAACACCCACTGAAACATAACCCTAACCATGGCACACCACCCACTGAAACATGACCATGGCACAACACCCACTGAAACATGACCCTAACCATTGCACATCACCCACTAAAACATGAAACCAACCACGGCACAACACCCACTGAAACATGACCCTAACCATGGCACAACACCCACTGAAACATGACCATGGCATACCACCCACTGAAACATAACCCTAACCATGGCACACCACCCACTGAAACATGACCATGGCACAACACCCACTGAAACATGACCCTAACCATTGCACATCACCCACTGAAACATGACTTTAACCACGGCACACCACCCACTGAAACATGACCCTAACCATGGCACACCACCCACTGAAACATGACCTAACCACGGCACACCACCCACTGAAAAATAACCCTAACCACGGCACACCACCCACTGAAACATGACCCTAACCATGGCACACCACCCACTGAAACATGACCCTAACCATGGCACACCACCCACTGAAACATGACCCTAACCATGGCACAAACCCACTGAAACATGACCCTAACCATGGCACACCACCCACTGAAACATAACCCTAACCATGGCACATCACCCACTGAAACATGACCCTAACCATGGCACACCACCCACTGAAACATTACCCTAACCATGGCACATCACCCACTGAAACATGACCCTAACCATGGCACACCACCCACTGAAACATGACCCTAACCATGACACATCACCCACTGAAACATGACCCTAACCATGGCACACCACGCACTAAGACATGACCCTAACCACGGCACATCACCCACTGAAAAATGACCCTAACCATGGCACATCACCCACTGAAAAATGACCATGGCACAACACCCACTAAAACATGACCCTAACCATGGCACAACACCCACTGAAACATGACCATGGCACACCACCCACTGAAACATAACCATAACCATGGCACAACACCCACTGAAACATGACCATGGCACACCACCCACTGAAACATAACCCTAACCATGGCACAGCACCCACTGAAACATAACCATGGCACAACACCCACTGAAACATCACCCTAACCACGGCACAACACCCACTGAAACATGACCATGGCACAACACCCACTAAAACATGACCCTAACCACGGCACAACACCCACTGAAACATAACCCTAACCACGGCACAACACCCACTGAAACATGACCATGGCATAACACCCACTGAAACATGACCCTAACCACGGCACAACACCCACTGAAACATGACCCTAACCACGGCACAACACCCACTGAAACATGACCATGGCACAACACCCACTAAAACATGACCCTAACCATGGCACAACACCCACTGAAACATGACCATGGCACAGCACCCACTGAAACATAACCCTAACCATGGCACACCACCCACTGAAACATGACCATGGCACAACACCCACTGAAACATGACCCTAACCATGGCACATCACCCACTGAAAAATGACCCTAACCACGGCACACCACCCACTGAAACATGACCCTAACCATGGCACACCACCCACTGAAACATGACCCTAACCACGGCACACCACCCACTGAAAAATAACCCTAACCATGGCAGAGCACCCACTGAAACATGACCATGGCAAACCACCCACTGAAACATGACCCTAACCAAGGCACAGCACCCACTGAAACATGACCCTAACCATGGCACAGCACCCACTGAAACATAACCATGGCACATCACCCACTGAAACATGACCATGGCACAACACCCACTAAAACATGACCCTAACCATGGCACAACACCCACTGAAACATGACCATGGCACACCACCCACTGAAACATAACCCTAACCATGGCACAACACCCACTGAAACATAACCATGGCACAACACCCACTAAAACATGACCCTAACCACGGCACAACACCCACTGAAACATGACCCTAACCATGGCACAACACCCACTGAAACATGACCATGGCACACCACCCACTGAAACATAACCCTAACCATGGCACACCACCCACTGAAACATGACCATGGCACAACACCCACTGAAACATGACCCTAACCATGGCACATCACCCACTGAAACATGACCCTAACCACGGCACAACACCCACTGAAACATGACCCTAACCATGGCACACCACCCACTGAAACATGACCCTAACCACGGCACACCACCCACTGAAACATAACCCTAACCACGGCACACCACCCACTGAAAAATGACCCTAACCATGGCACACCACCCACTGAAACATGACCATGGCACACCACCCACTGAAACATGACCCTTAACCATGGCACATCACCCACTGAAACATAACCCTAACCATGGCACAGCACCCACTGAAACAAGACCATGGCACACCACCCACTGAAACATGACCCTAACCACGCCACAGCACCCACTGAAACATGACCCTAACCATGGCACACCACCCACTGAAATATGACCCTAACCATGGCACACCACCCACTGAAACATGACCCTAACCATGGCACACCACCCACTGAAACATGACCCTAACCATGGCACACCACCCACTGAAACATGACCCTAACCATGGCACACCACCCACTGAAACATGACCCTAACCATGGCACATCACCCACTGAAACATGACCATAACCATGGCACACCACCCACTGAAACATGACCCTAACCATGGCACATCACCCACTGAAACATGACACTAACCATGGCACACCACCCACTGAAACATGACCCTAACCATGGCACATCACCCACTGAAACATGACCCTAACCATGGCACAACACCCACTGAAACATGACCCTAACCATGGCACATCACCCACTGAAACATGACCCTAACCATGGCACACCACCCACTGAAACATGACTCTAACCACGGCACAACACCCACTGAAACATGACCATGGCACAACACCCACTAAAACATGACCCTAACCACGGCACATCACCCACTGAAACGTGACCCTAACCATGGCACATCACCCACTGAAACATGACCATGGCACAACACCCACTAAAACATGACCCTAACCATGGCACAACACCCACTGAAACATGACCATGGCACACCACCCACTGAAACATAACCCTAACCATGGCACAACACCCACTGAAACATGACCATGTTACACCACCCACTGAAACATAACCCTAACCATGGCACAGCACCCACTGAAACATAACCATGGCACAACACCCACTGAAACATGACCCTAACCACGGCACAACACCCACTGAAACATGACCCTAACCACGGCACAACACCCACTAAAACATGACCCTAACCACGGCACATCACCCACTGAAACATGACCCTAACCATGGCACATCACCCACTGAAACATGACCATGGCACAACACCCACTAAAACATGACCCTAACCATGGCACAACACCCACTGAAACATGACCATGGCACACCACCCACTGAAACATAACCCTAACCATGGCACAGCACCCACTGAAACATAACCATGGCACAACACCCACTGAAACATGACCCTAACCACGGCACATCACCCACTGAAACATGACCCTAACCATGGCACATCACCCACTGAAACATGACCATGGCACAACACCCACTAAAACATGACCCTAACCATGGCACAACACCCACTGAAACATGACCATGGCACACCACCCACTGAAACATAACCCTAACCATGGCACAGCACCCACTGAAACATAACCATGGCACAACACCCACTGAAACATGACCCTAACCACGGCACAACACCCACTGAAACATGACCCTAACCACGGCACAACACCCACTAAAACATGACCCTAACCACGGCACATCACCCACTGAAACATGACCCTAACCATGGCACATCACCCACTGAAACATGACCATGGCACAACACCCACTAAAACATGACCCTAACCATGGCACAACACCCACTGAAACATGACCATGGCACACCACCCACTGAAACATAACCCTAACCATGGCACAGCACCCACTGAAACATAACCATGGCACAACACCCACTGAAACATGACCCTAACCATGGCACACCACCCACTGAAACATGACCCTAACCATGGCACACCACCCACTGAAACATGACCCTAACCATGGCACACCACCCACTGAAACATGACCCTAACCATGGCACATCACCCACTGAAACATGACCATAACCATGGCACACCACCCACTGAAACATGACCCTAACCATGGCACATCACCCACTGAAACATGACACTAACCATGGCACACCACCCACTGAAACATGACCCTAACCATGGCACATCACCCACTGAAACAGGACCCTAACCATGGCACAACACCCACTGAAACATGACCCTAACCATGGCACATCACCCACTGAAACATGACCCTAACCATGGCACACCACCCACTGAAACATGACTCTAACCACGGCACAACACCCACTGAAACATGACCATGGCACAACACCCACTAAAACATGACCCTAACCACGGCACATCACCCACTGAAACGTGACCCTAACCATGGCACATCACCCACTGAAACATGACCATGGCACAACACCCACTAAAACATGACCCTAACCATGGCACAACACCCACTGAAACATGACCATGGCACACCACCCACTGAAACATAACCCTAACCATGGCACAACACCCACTGAAACATGACCATGTTACACCACCCACTGAAACATAACCCTAACCATGGCACAGCACCCACTGAAACATAACCATGGCACAACACCCACTGAAACATGACCCTAACCACGGCACAACACCCACTGAAACATGACCCTAACCACGGCACAACACCCACTAAAACATGACCCTAACCACGGCACATCACCCACTGAAACATGACCCTAACCATGGCACATCACCCACTGAAACATGACCATGGCACAACACCCACTAAAACATGACCCTAACCATGGCACAACACCCACTGAAACATGACCATGGCACACCACCCACTGAAACATAACCCTAACCATGGCACAGCACCCACTGAAACATAACCATGGCACAACACCCACTGAAACATGACCCTAACCACGGCACATCACCCACTGAAACATGACCCTAACCATGGCACATCACCCACTGAAACATGACCATGGCACAACACCCACTAAAACATGACCCTAACCATGGCACAACACCCACTGAAACATGACCATGGCACACCACCCACTGAAACATAACCCTAACCATGGCACAGCACCCACTGAAACATAACCATGGCACAACACCCACTGAAACATGACCCTAACCACGGCACAACAACCACTGAAACATGACCCTAACCACGGCACAACACCCACTAAAACATGACCCTAACCACGGCACATCACCCACTGAAACATGACCCTAACCATGGCACATCACCCACTGAAACATGACCATGGCACAACACCCACTAAAACATGACCCTAACCATGGCACAACACCCACTGAAACATGACCATGGCACACCACCCACTGAAACATAACCCTAACCATGGCACAGCACCCACTGAAACATAACCATGGCACAACACCCACTGAAACATGACCCTAACCACGGCACAACACCCACTGAAACATAACCCTAACCACGGCACAACACCCACTGAAACATGACCATGGCACAACACCCACTGAAACATGACCCTAACCACGGCACAACACCCACTGAAACATGACCCTAACCACGGCACAACACCCACTGAAACATGACCATGGCACAACACCCACTAAAACATGACCCTAACCATGGCACAACACCCACTGAAACATGACCATGGCATACCACCCACTGAAACATAACCCTAACCATGGCACACCACCCACTGAAACATGACCATGGCACAACACCCACTGAAACATGACCCTAACCATGGCACATCACCCACTGAAAAATGACCCTAACCACGGCACACCACCCACTGAAACATGACCCTAACCATGGCACACCACCCACTGAAACATGACCCTAACCATGGCACAGCACCCACTGAAACATGACCATGGCAAACCACTCACTGAAACATGACCCTAACCAAGGCACAGCACCCACTGAAACATGACCCTAACCATGGCACAGTACCCACTGAAACATAACCATGGCACATCACCCACTGAAACATGACCATGGCACAACACCCACTAAAACATGACCCTAACCATGGCACAACACCCACTGAAACATGACCATGGCATACCACCCACTGAAACATAACCCTAACCATGGCACACCACCCACTGAAACATGACCATGGCACAACACCCACTGAAACATGACCCTAACAATGGCACATCACCCACTGAAACATGACCCTAACCACGGCACACCACCCACTGAAAAATAACCCTAACCATGGCACAGCACCCACTGAAACATGACCATGGCACACCACCCACTGAAACATGACCCTTAACCATGGCACATCACCCACTGAAACATAACCCTAACCATGGCATAGCACCCACTGAAACAAGACCATGGCACACCACCCACTGAAACATGACCCTAACCACGGCACAGCACCCACTGAAACATGACCCTAACCATGGCACAGCACCCACTGAAACATGACCCTAACCACGGCACAGCACCCACTGAAACATGACCCTAACCATGGCACACCACCCACTGAAACATGACCCTAACCACGGCACAGCACCCACTGAAACATGACCCTAACCATGGCACAGCACCCACTGAAACATGACCCTAACCATGGCACAGCACCCACTGAAACATAACCATGGCACATCACCCACTGAAACATGACCCTAACCAGAAGCTGTCGTACCTGCGTCACTTCCTTCTGTGGCTGGCTGTGTGTTGTTATTGGCGGCTTTAGAAGGGGGCGGGGCCAGTTTCCCTCCGGGTGGTGGTGGGAGGAGCCCCAGACCGCCAGAGCTCTGGGGACGAGACCGCTCCCTCTTCTTCGATTGCTGAAATGATCGATACAAAGCGTTAAAGCGCATGCAAATAAAGCGTGTGCAATAATCTGAGTGAAGAGTTTGGGCGTGTTTCCACTGGTCGCGCAGAAGCCGATTGGTCCAAACGGGTCTATTTAGTGACCCAAAGATGTCTGGCTCGCTTTTGGCTTTTGAGCGAGGCGATTGGACCAGAGAGAACGCAGAAAACAAGACGGCATAAAGCAGATAGAAACAGAAAACAATGATGTTGAGCGGACACGCGACTAGCAAAACAAAGCTAGCGTGTGTTAGCGACAGCTGTTGCGACGAGAGCTAACATATCTTATGATGAATCTCACATCAGCCAAACCCGTTACACAAAGATATGTTAAAACAGCAGAGAAGGGGAAATAAATGCGGAAAAAAGCTGCAAATAGACCGGAAGTCGTTTTTTTACGCTAGCTTTAGCCACATCGGCGCCATGCACAAAACATGGAATTACAGCCTTACGAAGAAAAAGTGGAGTTCAGGTGCAATTTAGATTTTATTTCTTGAGTAAATGTGAAGAAGGAAGACGCACGCCGCCTTTAAAACAACTGTTCCAAAGTGCAGCACAGTTTTATCAGCGCTAATGTCGCTATTTTGATTTTAGAAGTTGAATACTATTGCTATTAAAGCGACATTATCTGATCTTCACACCACAAAGAAAGGCTCTGTCATTAGTATTCACATACATACATTTTTGACGACGTGAGGAGCTTTACGACAGCTCTTTTTCCGGACTATTTTTTCGTTTCGGGTATTTAAAACGGCCCTGTCACTCACTCAGAGCATTAAAAAGAGGCGGACCGAAAAGGGGATGCGTGGAAAACATCGGGAGACTGTTGCGGGGCCAAATTGTGACTAAATGCATTGTTACGAAAATTGTTATGATAATCACCCCAATGTTCAGGGTAATCGTCTGGCCTTCTTTAAATCCCAGGTCCAGTTTCGGAGTCGTGTCTGGAGTCTGGGCCTGTTTCTTCAGCTCGATGTCCTGTTTGACCCATCTGCAAGAAGAGGAAACGTAAACGTGATCGTAAACGTTTGGCTAAAATGTTAGAATTAGAACTGCTATTGAAATACTCACTTGAAATGGTCCTGAAGAGCTACGTTGAAGTCAAAAGAGTCACCTCTGTCTCCGAAACCGACGCCTATGAATGCACTACGACCTGGGGAAAAGAATGTATTAAAAAAAACACAGAATTAAAAAAAATAAATTAATTGACCTTAGAAATAGATCCTTTAAAATAATAATAATAATAATAATAACAATGACAAAATGAAAAAATAAATATATAAAAACAAAACATAATAATACAAATAATGATAATAATAATAATAATAATAATAATAATAATAATAATAATAATAATAATAATAATAAATAATAATAATAATGTAATCAGAATGTTGAGGAGAATGTTCAAATTGGAGGAGAAATGAAGTCGACTCATAACACATTTTCTGTGATGAACTGATCTAAATGATAAGGATGTGGGGTCTTTAATAACTAAAATAAGTAAAAATTTTAGTGAGTTTCCAGGATAGAAAGTTTAGTTACTTTGCTTTTCTGTTTCAAAACATGAAAAAAAAGCCTCAAAATTGTATTTATAGTAAAGTTTGTCTGCAGATATAATGAAAAACAACATTGGGGACAACGTTTCTGTAATCTATTGTCCAGTAAAACCCCTAAAAATCTGAACCTTGCCCTTATAATGCTAAATGTCTCACATAATCTCCAAATAAATAAACAAATCATGGAATAAACACAATGTTATATCCCTCACATGTATCTGGTTATCAATTGCCAAAAAAAAACCTTTATTTTTTATATTTTTGTGATGATCTTTGGCAAATCATACTTTCCCCATTGAAATCACACATTTTCCACTTCACATTTGCCTCGATTACGTGATTGTGTTTTTATTAAACTTTTACAAAGTCAACGCCGTTCCTCACCGTTTTCGTCTTGGATTCGAAGCACGAAGTAGCGGCTGGAGTCGCTCACTGTTTCCACGGCGATGCCCGGATACTCATCGATCGGCGCCTGTGCAAATAACTCTCCTGGAAAGAAATGTTTAAAAATGACCATCAAATGCATATTTTTCTGTATTTATTTTGAGTTTACTTTTCTTTTTTCATCATTTATTGTCTTTATTAACAAATATTTCCATGTTTTGTAAGTAAAAGCTCCGGGTCTGGTCGCGATACACAATCTTTTATCTCGCCGGTGAGATCGACTCGAAATGCTGACAACAATGCCGAATGTCTCTCCTCGCTCGTCACCCACTAAATTGCGTTGCTTTACTGTCTAACAAAGACGATCAAACGTGCGCCACAGGTTGTGTCGTCGATGTCACAATACTGACATTTTGAGTCTTGATCATTTACTGCGTATCGATTATTTTTACCGTTATAATCACAGGTCAATATAAGATACCAACAATATACGTCATTTAGAATTTTTTTGCCTCATTTTTGTCCATTAAGGGTTAATTTTATTGGGTAAAGCGTAAAACGGAAAAGTAGTTTTTCTCTCATTATTCCGACGTGTTTGCTAACGGCAGGGGGAGATAAAGGACACTTCAGCTGCCACACAATTCATTTCCTCGACAAACAGACTCAGAAGGTGATGTGTGTGTGTCTGCATCAGTAAGTGTGTGCGTTCCTGTTTGATTATCTGTTTTTCCACAGCTGTTTCAAACTAAATATTTATCCAGAGTGTAGACTTTTACATTTCATATTTCCGCTGTGTTTGGAGCCCTCGCTGTAGAAAAAGTCATTACTCACCGCCAACACTCGAACGGCTTTACCGCTAAACGCTAAAACGTTGCATGTCGCGCTGTCGTCTGCGTAAACCTCTACGTGTACCTGTGCGTGTCATGTATCGGTGCCGCTCGTACCAGAGATCTTGTCCTCCAACTTCACGTAGGCCACTTTCCCCCGCGCCGTCACGCGCATGCGCCCCTGCCAGTCTGGGGCGTCCAGCTTCCAGTCCGCAGCTCTGGACAGACAAGACGGTTAGTGAAGGCGCGTGCGAGACTCGGCGCGTGTGCCATCAGACCGTTTGAAGGCGGTAGATCGGAAACGTGCTGCTTTCAAACGTGCCCATGATCGTGATTGTGGTTCGAGCGCGGCAAAAACGTGAACGGACCACAAACTGACCACAAATATCACGTCATACCCTCATTTAAAAGATTACATTGCAAGTTCTGTTTCTAATCTGCTCTTTTCGCCGTCTCGACTACAACATTGTCTGTTTGTATCCGTTGTAGGGCTGGGGATGGCCAACAACACTGCGAGACAAAACAGATCTTGTGATGTCCATAAAAGATTCTGAAAAGGCTGCGACGATGACCTGACTCATTGTGACGAGTATAAGAAATATTAGTAATTGTATTTTGATAATCGTAGCAGTTCACTAGCAAAAGTGTTTATTGGCGTAAGAGAAGCATGAAGAACACAAATGTACAGAAGTTGAAGCTGTTTTGGGGCTTCTGGCGATGAGGGCTGTAGGCTCTCGGGCCTCGATCCCCCCATCTAGGAGATAAAGGAGAATAATTAAAAGAGGGTCGTAATGAGGGGCACGAAGTCACGAACGCTGATGTGTGTGAACTGGATGCTTGAATAGTGTAGCCGCAGGAAGGGGCGTGAAAGGGGTGTGGCCCTGCTCCCGAACTTAAGATAACAAACTTATCTTCATATATCTGCATTATACAGACTATGAAATTCGATTCTATTTTATATTGTTTTAATGATCGTTTTCTCTGTAGAGTCTTAGCCGTTCTTTGTGGAGTGGTGCTGGCATGAACAAACAAACAAACAAACAAACAAACAAACAAACAAACAAATCAACATAAAAAGACCTTTGTTTACCAAAATTATTAAGTAAAAAATGGAAACATAAATAAAGATTTTTTTTTATCAATAATACACTTCATTCGTATTCATATTGTAACAGAAATAATAGTTTGGCGCTGTTGTTTGGTAATCCCGAAAAAAAACCTAAACTTTCCTGTCCATTAAAACCAGGGCCAAAAAAATCTCTTAATAAAATAATAGTTTGACTAATCATAAGGATAAATTGCAGTCCTATGATATAACTCATGATGTTATAAAAGCACACTCTAAGTTGTGTTCTAAAAGAAAGACAAAAGATTTTACGATATTACAGTGAGTTCTCAATGCGCCGATGATCTTGTGAGTATTATACATTGATTTCCCCGGCCGCGAGTAACAAATCATCCTCTCGATGCTATCGCTCATGCGGCCGGCGAGCGGTCAGCCAGACGAGCGTCCAGGGAGTCGTACTGCCGAAGTCGTGTCCGCGGGGGTCAGTGAACGTCAGCTCAAGTCAAACATAAAACATAATAACGTGTGCAATGTCGAAATGGGAATATTACGCGTATGCTTCTGGTTTAAAACGATTGAAACGACCGCGAAAAGAGCTTTTATGCGATAAAACAAACACAAATGCAACAGTACAAAGTCATATTCCTGCACTTTTGTTGGTCATTTTATGGTCCATTCGCGCTTTGTGCCTGAGCCGAGACATTTGTAGTTTTCTGATCATCTGTATATCGAAAAATAAATTAAATAAAATCAAGAAACCGATTAAAATGACCTGCAGGACTAAACCTGAAGCTGTTTCTGGACCTTTTGGAGATTGAGAAAACGTGTGGTCGTTTTGTGGAGCTGAGACGCTGCCGTTTTGTCCTCTTCGCTCTGACTCGCCCTCATCATAAAGCGGTAAAAGGCATTAACACCCTTTTGAAACCGCCCTTGATCAGTTCGTTCTGGACCCGGGCACAGACGGACGCCGCATTTCAAATCACATTTTCTGCTTTTTCGGGAGATTTAAAGCTGCTGTTGGGGACAAAACGCGTTGCCAGATCCATTCCGTTAGACGCCAGTGTAAATTCACTGATAGTTTCCGGCTACACCGAAATCTTTCCGCCAAAAGTCAAGAGAAAGGGCAGTGCGTTTCCCCAAACCGGATTTCAAATCAAGCCCTGGCCTATACCTATAAAGCCCTTTCGAAAGATGTATTGGTTTGATTTGAAATGTGCCGTTGCTTTGACGACCGTCCCACAAATGTTTCAAATGTTTTGTGAATTTAAGCACAAACTGACTCTGAAATAGGCCTAAAAGAAGAAGAACAAATAGGTTTAATTAAATACCCTGGGAAAGATGGACAGTGTGATGGTCATAGTTACAGAGAAGCACGGCACAATATAAAATGTCAGCGTTACGATTACACGATTTAACGATTATTCACGATTATTGAGACTAAACAACAGCGACATATTTAATTTTCTTTCATTCCTGTGGTCTGATGTGTCACTGTTGTTCAAGTTTGTGACCGGCTTTACCAAACTGAACTTTCAAAAGACAAACTAAAATGAAATACGACAAAAACAGCCAGATTCCAAAAAGTTGTTTGTCTATTTTTTAACTAAAAATACGTAATTTTGCCTCTAAAATGATCAGAATTATTATATTTTTGGCTCCTTACGATTATATTGTGACCTGAATCATCACGATTGTCGATTAACCTAACAATCTTGACATCACTATGGTTACGGACAGCATTCTTTCCATAATCTGGTCACAACAACGCAATTACAATAGATATTAACGCCACAAGAACTGAACACATAGTAATTTTGTGCTAAAATGTTAAACCAGATAATAAAGACTCTTTATGGGTTCTAGTAGAATGAAAAACAAGTAATGTATTGCTCTTTTCTCTTTTGAACGGTGAAAAGTCCTCAGAATGCGGCTCATAACGTGACGCTGGACCGCGCGGACTCCTCATAGAAGACGGTAAACGCGGGGTGAAGGCGCGTGCTCCATCCTCACGAGATCATCTGCTTAATGAGCTGCTTAATTACAGGGCGAGCGCGCTGTTTGTGGCACGTTTGCGTGACCTTGTAAAGCGCACCGCGTAAACAAGGGCTCGCGAGCTGCGGTCTTTACGCACGGACACGTAAATCAGCACCGGACAGAGGCTGGAGGTCGCGCGCGTCGCCTCCTCCTCCTCCTCCTCCTCCTCCTCCTCCTCCACCTCCTCCTCCAGCGCTGCGGCCGCGGATGGAGACCCGGGGGGCGGAGGGGGGGACGCGGGACGGTGCGCCCGGGGGGAGACGGGGGGAGGACACACTCACCTCACGGCCCGGTTTGAGGCTCGCGGCGGGATCCGGTAAATGTTGACTTCGGGTTTGACACAGAGCACGGACTCGTACTCGGACTGACCCTCGGACGCCATCTTGACTGTGTTCGGCGGCGGATAAACGAGCGGCTGCGCGCGGCGGGGATGAGCCGTGCGTAACGTGACCGCGGCCGCCGCGTTTACGCACGTGACCGCGGCCGCCGCGGTTACGCACGTGATCGCGGCCGCCGCGGTTACGCACGGCGTGAGGATGATGATGGTGGAGAGGCGTGCGAAATGTAGCACTGCAAAAAGCCTAGTTTTATTGTATTTCAATTTACAGTGGTTAGACTGTTAGAATAAAAAAGTGCTTTATTTCCCATATGCAGGTGGTAAATAGACCTAGAGCACCTTCAAATCTAAATGATTTCCTTTTTTTTTTTAATATCAGATCATAATTATTATGATTAATGTATTTAGGAAACCATAAATATTCCTGGCCAAGACAGCAGCACAGTTCACTCACACACATTTAGATTAAAATATATCTATATGTATTTATTCCCTAATATAAATATATAATAGTGTGGTCATTATACTAACTATACTGACTATTTTAAAGTTATTTAGGAAAGATCCAATTTTTTTCATATTTATGTGTATCTACATAGTTTTGATTCTTGTTTTAGTATTATTAGTATCTGGTATTGATAGCCTACTTTTTACAACCTTAACAATCACAAAGACTCATTATAAACAGTTACAAACCCAGATCCCATTCACAAACCTGTCACTTAAACAGAACTATTCAATCAGTTATTTTAATTTCCAGACCTATTTTTTACATTGAGGGAAAAGAAAGAGCATTGAGTTTCTGTGCAAATACTTAAGGGTTTATTTTCACATCAAAAGGTACAAGAATAATGCTATAAAAAGTGAGCATTGGCTTTTCTCAGGTTCATTCTCAGGAGAAGGGTCAGGACCACGTTCAGTCGACACAATGGTAGTCACAGCCACCCCAGGAGTCTGAAGGCGTCTCTTAAATCCTCTGTCTCACACGACTGTAAGAGCAGAGAGAGTGCATCGTCAGCCACAAACTGCACTAATAATAATGATATTTATAGCATTTATCGCTTGTGAAGACGCTCACTTGGAGGATGCGACTCAGTTTCCTGGTCAGACGCACTGAGTTCTGGTGAAGTCCCTCCCAGGCCTTGAAGTTGGTCTGGTTTCGAGCCACAAATGTTTGCCAGCAGTAAAAGTAATCTACAAAAACAGACAAAACAGTGATATTTAGACATTTGAAGAGCAAAGGTGAGGTTTATGATGAAGACAGTGTTGTGAAATAACTAGTTTATACACATTTTGTATTCTCACATTATGGACACAGCATTTTAGACAGATAGATAAATGCATAACAAAGGATGAAGCAAATGTGAAGTTGTTTGATTCCTATGACACCTTTTTACACTATAATATTATGTAAATCAATGTGAGCGTTTCCATGGCGCTGACGTTCTACCTTTGTACTTCATGACGCTCACGTGCACGCCGGCTCTCTGCAGCATCCTCAGGCCTTCTCGCTCCACGCTCGCCTCCAGGTCGCAGAAGTACAGCCGCGACACGAAGATCCGCAGACGCAGGTTCGGGGTCTTCGCGAGGAACTGCGAGAGCTTGATGGAGCAGTCGCTGCACGGGGACCAGGAGCAGAACCAGGTGATGGAGTAACTGAGGCGCCGGCGCTCCTCAGAGTCCCCCAGGCCCCAGAGGCCGGGGCAGAGGGCGCTCAGGTGACGGAGGAACAGGATCTGAACACACGGCACAGACAGAGGATCAGAACTACTGCTCCATTCACTTTAATGTAGAAGCACCACCTTGTGCTTCAGTTACACGTGTCGCCTCTCCACAGACCTGACCTGTGAGGCGGCCGGATGGCAGTGCAATACAGCGATCGCCTCTCCACAAACCTGACCTGTGAGGCGGCCGGATGGCAGTGCAATACAGCGATCGCCTCTCCACAGACCTGACCTGTGAGGCGGCCTGATGGCAGTAGTACAGTGATCGCCTCTCCACAGACCTGACTGGGCGTGGGTTGTACATACCTCCACGTGGTAGCCTCTCCACAGACCTGACCGGGCGTGGGTTGTACATACCTCCACGTGGCAGCCTCTCCACAGACCTGACCGGGCGTGGGTTGTACATACCTCCACGTGGCAGCCTCTCCACAGACCTGACCGGGCGTGGGTTGTACATACCTCCACGTGGCAGCCTCTCCACAGACCTGACCGGGCGTGGGTTGTACATACCTCCACGTGGCAGCCTCTCCACAGACCTGACTGGGCGTGGGTTGTACATACCTCCACGTGGCAGCCTCTCCACAGACCTGACCGGGCGTGGGTTGTACATACCTCCACGTGGCAGCCGTTACGGTTACGGAGATGTCCAAAGTCGAAGGACAGAGAGTTCGGCCCGACTCGTCGCTTCACCACAAAGCACAAGTACGTCTCATGTCGACCCTTCGCCCAGCGCATGTTCTTATAGTGGTAGATGAACTTTTTCTTTTGTAAAAGTACGCTGAAACAAACAAACAAACAAACAAACAAACAAACAAACAACACATTAGTTAATCCAACAAATGTTAAATTTAGACTCTTTTTAGCAGTGCATATTTTTGTTTTATTTAGTTTCATTAGTTGTATCTGCACTCTACTTCAATGAAGTAAATGTTATAATGATTATTTATGTTAAAAGAATAGTCAAATTATTAGTTAAATTGCCAGTTGCAATGGCAACGATCCTTATTTATTTATTTATAAATACCCACTTCCTTATAAAGGTTTAAATACCCACTTCCTTATAAAGGTTTAGATACCCACTTCCTTATAAAGGTTTAAATACCCACTTCCTTATAAAGGTTTAGATACCCACTTCCTTATAAAGGTTAAGATACCCACTTCCTTATAAAGGTTTAAATACCCACTTTCTTATAAAGGTTTAGATACCCACTTTCTTATAAAGGTTTAGATACCCACTTCCTTATAAAGGTTTGAATACCCACTTCCTTATAAAGGTTTAGATACCCACTTCCTTATAAAGGTTTGAATACCCACTTCCTTATAAAGGTTTAGATACCCACTTCCTTATAAAGGTTAAGATACCCACTTCCTTATAAAGGTTTAAATACCCACTTTCTTATAAAGGTTTAGATACCCACTTTCTTATAAAGGTTTAGATACCCACTTCCTTATAAAGGTTTGAATACCCACTTCCTTATAAAGGTTTAGATACCCACTTCCTTATAAAGGTTTGAATACCCACTTCCTTATAAAGGTTTAAATACCCACTTCCTTATAAAGGTTTAGATACCCACTTCCTTATAAAGGTTTAAATACCCACTTCCTTATAAAGGTTTAAATACCCACTTCCTTATAAAGGTTTAGATACCCACTTCCCTATAAAGGTTTAAATACCCACTTTCTTATAAAGGTTTAGATACCCACTTCCTTATAAAGGTTTAGATACCCACTTCCTTATAAAGGTTTAAATACCCACTTTCTTATAAAGGTTTGGATACCCACTTCCTTATAAAGGTTTAAATACCCACTTCCTTATAAAGGTTTAGATACCCACTTCCTTATAAAGGTTTGGATACCCACTTCCTTATAAAGGTTTAAATACCCACTTCCTTATAAAGGTTTAGATACCCACTTCCTTATAAAGGTTAATATACCCACTTCCTTATAAAGGTTTAAATACCCACTTTCTTATAAAGGTTTAGATACCCACTTCCTTATAAAGGTTTGAATACCCACTTCCTTATAAAGGTTTAGATACCCACTTCCTTATAAAGGTTTAGATACCCACTTCCTTATAAAGGATTTGAATACCCACTTCCTTATGAAGGGTTTGAATACCCACTTCCTTATACAGGTTTAAATACTCACTTCCTTATACAGGTTTAAATACCCACTTCCTTATAAAGGGTTCAAATACACACTTCCTTATAAAGGGTTTAAATACCCACTTCCTTATAAAGGGTTTAAAAACCCACTTCCTTATAAAGGGTTTAAATACACACTTCCTTATAAAGGGTTTAAATACACACTTCCTTATAAAGGGTTTAAAAACCCACTTCCTTATAAAGGGTTTAAATACCCACTTCCTTATAAAGGTTTAGATACCCACTTCCTTATAAAGGTTTAGATACCCACTTCCTTATAAAGGTTTAAATACCCACTTCCTTATAAAGGTTTAGATACCCACTTCCTTATAAAGGTTTAGATACCCACTTCCTTATAAAGGTTTAAATACACACTTCCTTATAAAGGGTTTAAAAACCCACTTCCTTATAAAGGGTTTAAATACCCACTTCCTTATAAAGGGTTTAAAAACCCACTTCCTTATAAAGGGTTTAAATACCCACTTCCTTATAAAGGGTTTAAATACACACTTCCTTATAAAGGGTTTAAATACACACTTCCTTATAAAGGGTTTAAAAACCCACTTCCTTATAAAGGGTTTAAATACCCACTTCCTTATAAAGGGTTTAAAAACCCACTTCCTTATAAAGGGTTTAAAAACCCACTTCCTTATAAAGGTTTAGATACCCACTTCCTTATAAAGGTTTAAATACCCACTTTCTTATAAAGGTTTGGATACCCACTTTCTTATAAAGGTTTAAATACCCACTTCCTTATAAAGGTTTAGATACCCACTTCCTTATAAAGGTTTAGATACCCACTTCCTTATAAAGGTTTAAATACCCACTTTCTTATAAAGGTTTAGATACCCACTTCCTTATAAAGGGTTTAAATACACACTTCCTTATAAAGGTTTAGATACCCACTTCCTTATAAAGGTTTAGATACCCACTTCCTTATAAAGGTTTAAATACCCACTTCCTTATAAAGGTTTAGATACCCACTTCCTTATAAAGGTTTAGATACCCACTTCCTTATAAAGGTTTAAATACCCACTTCCTTATAAAGGTTTAGATACCCACTTCCTTATAAAGGTTTGAATACCCACTTCCTTATAAAGGTTTAGATACCAACTTCCTTATAAAGGTTTGAATACCCACTTCCTTATAAAGGTTTAGATACCCACTTCCTTATAAAGGTTTAAATACCCACTTCCTTATAAAGGTTTAGATACCCACTTCCTTATAAAGGTTTAAATACCCACTTCCTTATAAAGGTTTAGATACCCACTTCCTTATAAAGGTTTAGATACCCACTTCCTTATAAAGGATTTGAATACCCACTTCCTTATGAAGGGTTTGAATACCCACTTCCTTATACAGGTTTAAATACTCACTTCCTTATACAGGTTTAAATACACACTTCCTTATAAAGGGTTCAAATACACACTTCCTTATAAAGGGTTTAAATACCCACTTCCTTATAAAGGGTTTAAAAACCCACTTCCTTATAAAGGGTTTAAATACACACTTCCTACACTTCCTTATAAAGGGTTTAAATACACACTTCCTTATAAAGGGTTTAAAAACCCACTTCCTTATAAAGGGTTTAAATACCCACTTCCTTATAAAGGGTTTAAAAACCCACTTCCTTATAAAGGGTTTAAATACCCACTTCCTTATAAAGGGTTTAAATACACACTTCCTTATAAAGGGTTTAAAAACCCACTTCCTTATAAAGGGTTTAAATACCCACTTCCTTATAAAGGGTTTAAAAACCCACTTCCTTATAAAGGGTTTAAAAACCCACTTTCTTATAAAGGGTTTATATACACACTTCCTTCTAAAGGGTTTAAAAACCCACTTCCTTATAAAGGGTTTAAATACCCACTTCCTTATAAAGGGTTTAAATACACACTTCCTTATAAAGGGTTTAAAAACCCACTTCCCTATAAAGGGTTTAAATACACACTTCCTTATAAAGGGTTCAAATACACACTTCCTTATAAAGGGTTAAATACCCACTTCCTTATAAAGGGTTGAATACACACTTCCTTATTTCACAGTTTGAAAATGAGGCCCTTCAGCTTTAACATGTTTAAGGTTAAGGAAAGTTACATATTATTATATTATTATTGGCTGTAGATCTTGAGCTTGGTCAGGAACACTTTGCTGGAGGATTTGACCCGATGCGTGGGTTTTTAGCTATTTTATTTTTATTAGAATTTAGATCAATAAAAACAAAACAACAACTTAACACAACAGAAAATAAATAAATAAATAAAAACCCACTAAAGAATGCAAAAAAACCACACACACATAACGAGCTGAACCAGGTGGAACATAAGTAGAAATAAGGGCGTGGCATCAGAAAATAAAGAAATAATAATAGTACATATTCATATTAAACATGTAAATGCACTTGAGAGTTGACGGAAAAAACCCACAGACAAAAACCCCAATATACATCACATTTAAATCATTTATTTGGTTCTTTAAATTAGATCAGCACTTCTAATACGTGGACACATGTTTATACTACGCAACTTTAATTTTAGTGCTCGTGTTATTTTTAACTCTGCTGCATAAATCAGTGTTAGTCGTGAGAACTTTTACTCAGCATTTTCTCACTTTCACAAGTTACACTGAAACCACTGTACGCGGCCCACAGCATGGAAAACCACCACTGTTCGATTATTTAGTGAGAATGTAAATTAACTTTATATTATCGATTAATAAAACAGCGACTGGTCTGAATCGCGGGCGAATCCGGCGCACTCACCTGTCGAGTTTGGCAATCATATCGAGAGCGGTCGTCAGGGCCTCGCGCCGGTCGTCAGGGAGACACGGAGGTGAAATGAGAATGAGTGAAAGTGCGAGATGAGAGGGAAGTGAAAACATATAGAGCTGCAACTAAACATAAACATCCGGCTTTAAACAAAGAAAACATCTGGTTGGACGAGATGAATTCAAAATCATAAATGAGACGAGTGAAGCATGAGTCAGCGTTTTACAGAGTCGTACCAGGAAATGCAATGTAACTGTAACTGTGCTTTGTCTGTGAATAACAGGATTATACAGAGTTCAATATATATTTGGACACAATCAAATACATAGGGAATATAATATATTAGGGAAAAAACTGTATTTACTTGTCTTTTTGTATTTATTTTTATTTAAAATGTTAATTAATGTGCACTGGTCCCCTATTCCTTAAATGCATAAAAAATAAATAAAATAAATAAAATAAATAAAATAAATAAAATAAATAAAATAAATAAAATAAATAAAATAAATAAAATAAATAAAATAAATAAAATAAATAAATATAAAACATTTTAAAAAAAGCTAAATAAGTAAATATCAAAGTCAATATAAAAACTTTTTTGATGGAGGGTCTTCATGTCTCTGCAGAGTCACTATTTTGACTTGACCTGGTAAAATGGACTATAACTTTAGACTGGACTTGGACTCGGACCCTGTGACTTGAGGCGACTTGCTGTTTCTCCTCAAAAAATGTCATTTGTTTGTTTTCTAGAACAGTCTTCTCTTTTTATTGTTTAGTTTTACATAAACAAACTGGAACATGTCATTCTCACTCCTTTATTAACTTATTCCAGCACTTTTTTCTAAAGCAGAACCATTTACAAAAACCCGAACTGCATCTGGTCATTTGGTGAAATAACTCAAATCATAAACTCAAATCAGAGGACTTGGACTTGACTTGGACTTAACTTGGACTTGACTTGGACTTAACTTGGACTTGACTTGGACTTAACTTGGACTTGACTTGGACTTGGACTTGACTTGGACTTGACTTGGACTTGACTTGGACTTGACTTGGACTTAACTTGGACTTGACTTGGACTTGGACTTGACTTGGACTTGACTTGGACTTGACTTGGACTTTGAGTTTTTCTTGAGACTTGGATGATACCGCTGATTATCTCCATGGAAACAAGCAGGTAACGGCCCACATTAGAAAAGTACTTTTAATTTGGACTAAATAACTTCAATGAGACAAAAATATAACTTAAATAAAACAAATCTCTGCCATGTAAGAGGGGCGTTTCAATCTAAAGCCACTAGCCCATTCTTACATATCTATAAATCAGAATTGCACAGGTTTGTTTGTTTGTTTGTTTGGATCATGCACATTGCAGTGGAGCGTGCAGACACACTCGTGCGATTGCCGCTCTTCTGCGTCTCAGCTTTTCCACCTCGTAAACTCCCCTCATCCTCGGGCCCCGAATGCTCCGTGGAACTGAGAGCATGACGAATCCTTCAAGGTCTGGACACCTCTTTGCTCCTCTCGTTTGGGTTTTCCCTCGCTCGTAATGGGCGTTCTGACCAGTGTCCAGACAGTCGCTGACCGCTCTTCCTTCATTGTTATTCTGTCTCATTATTCACTGACATTCACTCGTGTGACTGGAGAAACTGTACTTCCTCCTCTTGAGTAATAAATACACTTTGGACCAATCAGAATGTTGTTATTGTTGCCACAGTTTTTGTTATAAATGGTAGTTTTATATATATATATATATATATAGTCATCAAAGTATTACTATCTTTGACAGTTGATTGGTCATAATTGTTGCAGCTTTAATGTTTTGGTCGATTACGTTGATAATTTTCATGATGATTCAACATTTCTGTTTCTTTCATGTTTTCCTTCAGATATAATTGTGTTTATTAACTCATTTCATGGTTTATATTATTTGGAAATGTAAAAAAAAATGTGTTTGTCCTAATCAATCGCATTATGTATTTGATAAGTTATGTCTTAAGTCATGAGTATTTTATGGGTCAGTGTCTTGACTTGTACTTGAGTATTTCAGTGTCTTGACCTGTACTTGAGTATTTCAGTGTCTTGACCTGTACTTGAGTATTTCAGTGTCTTGACCTGTACTTGAGTATTTCAGTGTCTTGACCTGTACTTGAGTATTTCAGTGTTTTGACTTGTACTTGAGTATTTCAGTGTCTTGCCTTGTACTCGAGTATCTCATGGCTCAGTGTCTTGACTCGTACTCGAGTACCTCATGCCAGTCACACGTGTACTTTCACCTCGCCCTGCTGCAGCTCCAGAAGTGGCCCCCGGGTTCCGTGGCGCTGCAGCAGACGCCCT
>NW_027315945.1:34371925-34399425 GCF_026437365.1 Eucyclogobius newberryi | reverse complement strand
TCATCTAGACCACAGAGACGAGGTGGAAGAGCGAGCAGTAGGTTCATCTAGACCACAGAGACGAGGTGGAAGAGCGAGCAGTAGGTTCATCTAGACCACAGAGACAAGGTGGAAGAGCGAGCAGTAGGTTCATCTAGACCACAGAGACGAGGTGGAAGAGCGAGCAGTAGGTTCATCTAGACCACAGAGACGAGGTGGAATAGCGAGCAGTAGGTTCATCTAGACCACAGAGACGAGGTGGAAGAGCGAGCAGTAGGTTCATCCAGACCACAGAGACGAGGTGGAAGAGCGAGCAGTAGGTTCATCTAGACCACAGAGACGAGGTGGAAGAGCGAGCAGTAGGTTCATCTAGACCAGAGAGACGAGGTGGAAGAGCGAGCAGTAGGTTCATCTAGACCAGAGAGACGAGGTGGAAGAGCGAGCAGTAGGTTCATCTAGACCAGAGAGACGAGGTGGAAGAGCGACCAGAAGGTTCATCTAGACCAGAGAGACGAGGTGGAAGAGCGAGCAGTAGGTTCATCTAGACCAGAGAGACGAGGTGGAAGAGCGAGCAGTAGGTTCATCTAGACCACAGAGACAAGGTGGAAGAGCGAGCAGTAGGTTCATCTAGACCAGAGAGACGAGGTGGAAGAGCGAGCAGTAGGTTCATCTAGACCAGAGAGACGAGGTGGAAGAGCGAGCAGTAGGTTCATCTAGACCAGAGAGACGAGGTGGAAGAGCGACCAGAAGGTTCATCTAGACCAGAGAGACGAGGTGGAAGAGCGAGCAGTAGGTTCATCTAGACCAGAGAGACGAGGTGGAAGAGCGAGCAGTAGGTTCATCTAGACCACAGAGACAAGGTGGAAGAGCGAGCAGTAGGTTCATCTAGACCACAGAGACGAGGTGGAAGAGCGAGCAGTAGGTTCATCTAGACCACAGAGACAAGGTGGAAGAGCGAGCAGTAGGTTCATCTAGACCAGAGAGACGAGGTGGAAGAGCGAGCAGTAGGTTCATCTAGACCACAGAGACGAGGTGGAAGAGCGAGCAGTAGGTTCATCTAGACCACAGAGACGAGGTGGAAGAGCGAGCAGTAGGTTCATCTAGACCACAGAGACAAGGTGGAAGAGCGAGCAGTAGGTTCATCTAGACCAGAGAGACGAGGTGGAAGAGCGAGCAGTAGGTTCATCTAGACCAGAGAGACGAGGTGGAAGAGCGAGCAGTAGGTTCATCTAGACCAGAGAGACGAGGTGGAAGAGCGAGCAGTAGGTTCATCTAGACCAGAGAGACGAGGTGGAAGAGCGAGCAGTAGGTTCATCCAGACCAGAGAGACGAGGTGGAAGAGCGAGCAGTAGGTTCATCTAGACCACAGAGACGAGGTGGAAGAGCGAGCAGTAGGTTCATCTAGACCAGAGAGACGAGGTGGAAGAGCGAGCAGTAGGTTCATCTAGACCAGAGAGACGAGGTGGAAGAGCGAGCAGTAGGTTCATCTAGACCAGAGAGACGAGGTGGAAGAGCGACCAGAAGGTTCATCTAGACCAGAGAGACGAGGTGGAAGAGCGAGCAGTAGGTTCATCTAGACCAGAGAGACGAGGTGGAAGAGCGAGCAGTAGGTTCATCTAGACCACAGAGACAAGGTGGAAGAGCGAGCAGTAGGTTCATCTAGACCAGAGAGACGAGGTGGAAGAGCGAGCAGTAGGTTCATCTAGACCACAGAGACGAGGTGGAAGAGCGAGCAGTAGGTTCATCTAGACCACAGAGACGAGGTGGAAGAGCGAGCAGTAGGTTCATCTAGACCACAGAGACAAGGTGGAAGAGCGAGCAGTAGGTTCATCTAGACCACAGAGACGAGGTGGAAGAGCGAGCAGTAGGTTCATCTAGACCACAGAGACGAGGTGGAATAGCGAGCAGTAGGTTCATCTAGACCACAGAGACGAGGTGGAAGAGCGAGCAGTAGGTTCATCCAGACCACAGAGACGAGGTGGAAGAGCGAGCAGTAGGTTCATCTAGACCACAGAGACGAGGTGGAAGAGCGAGCAGTAGGTTCATCTAGACCAGAGAGACGAGGTGGAAGAGCGAGCAGTAGGTTCATCTAGACCAGAGAGACGAGGTGGAAGAGCGAGCAGTAGGTTCATCTAGACCAGAGAGACGAGGTGGAAGAGCGACCAGAAGGTTCATCTAGACCAGAGAGACGAGGTGGAAGAGCGAGCAGTAGGTTCATCTAGACCAGAGAGACGAGGTGGAAGAGCGAGCAGTAGGTTCATCTAGACCACAGAGACAAGGTGGAAGAGCGAGCAGTAGGTTCATCTAGACCAGAGAGACGAGGTGGAAGAGCGAGCAGTAGGTTCATCTAGACCAGAGAGACGAGGTGGAAGAGCGAGCAGTAGGTTCATCTAGACCAGAGAGACGAGGTGGAAGAGCGACCAGAAGGTTCATCTAGACCAGAGAGACGAGGTGGAAGAGCGAGCAGTAGGTTCATCTAGACCAGAGAGACGAGGTGGAAGAGCGAGCAGTAGGTTCATCTAGACCACAGAGACAAGGTGGAAGAGCGAGCAGTAGGTTCATCTAGACCACAGAGACGAGGTGGAAGAGCGAGCAGTAGGTTCATCTAGACCACAGAGACAAGGTGGAAGAGCGAGCAGTAGGTTCATCTAGACCAGAGAGACGAGGTGGAAGAGCGAGCAGTAGGTTCATCTAGACCACAGAGACGAGGTGGAAGAGCGAGCAGTAGGTTCATCTAGACCACAGAGACGAGGTGGAAGAGCGAGCAGTAGGTTCATCTAGACCACAGAGACAAGGTGGAAGAGCGAGCAGTAGGTTCATCTAGACCACAGAGACGAGGTGGAAGAGCGAGCAGTAGGTTCATCTAGACCACAGAGACGAGGTGGAATAGCGAGCAGTAGGTTCATCTAGACCACAGAGACGAGGTGGAAGAGCGAGCAGTAGGTTCATCCAGACCACAGAGACGAGGTGGAAGAGCGAGCAGTAGGTTCATCTAGACCACAGAGACGAGGTGGAAGAGCGAGCAGTAGGTTCATCTAGACCACAGAGACGAGGTGGAAGAGCGAGCAGTAGGTTCATCTAGACCACAGAGACAAGGTGGAAGAGCGAGCAGTAGGTTCATCTAGACCAGAGAGACGAGGTGGAAGAGCGAGCAGTAGGTTCATCTAGACCACAGAGACGAGGTGGAAGAGCGAGCAGTAGGTTCATCTAGACCACAGAGACGAGGTGGAAGAGCGAGCAGTAGGTTCATCCAGACCACAGAGACGAGGTGGAAGAGCGAGCAGACGTGAACCTCCACCTCTGGCTCTCGTGAACACTTGGCTTGCACCTGCAGACCACCACACTTTCACGTCACACCGAGGTAAAGTCATACTGTACTTCCTGTAGGTTCATCTAGACCAGAGAGACGAGGTGGAAGAGCGAGCAGTAGGTTCATCTAGACCAGAGAGACGAGGTGGAAGAGCGAGCAGTAGGTTCATCTAGACCAGAGAGACGAGGTGGAAGAGCGAGCAGTAGGTTCATCTAGACCACAGAGACGAGGTGGAAGAGCGAGCAGTAGGTTCATCTAGACCACAGAGACGAGGTGGAAGAGCGAGCAGTAGGTTCATCTAGACCACAGAGACGAGGTGGAAGAGCAAGCAGTAGGTTCATCTAGACCAGAGAGACGAGATGGAAGAGCGAGCAGTAGGTTCATCTAGACCAGAGAGACGAGGTGGAAGAGCGAGCAGTAGGTTCATCCAGACCACAGAGACGAGGTGGAAGAGCGAGCAGTAGGTTCATCTAGACCACAGAGACGAGATGGAAGAGCGAGCAGTAGGTTCATCTAGACCACAGAGACGAGGTGGAAGAGCGAGCAGTAGGTTCATCTAGACCACAGAGACGAGGTGGAAGAGCGAGCAGTAGGTTCATCTAGACCAGAGAGACGAGGTGGAAGAGCGAGCAGTAGGTTCATCTAGACCAGAGAGACGAGGTGGAAGAGCGAGCAGTAGGTTCATCTAGACCAGAGAGACGAGGTGGAAGAGCGAGCAGTAGGTTCATCTAGACCACAGAGACGAGGTGGAAGAGCGAACAGTAGGTTCATCTAGACCAGAGAGACGAGGTGGAAGAGCGAGCAGTAGGTTCATCTAGACCACAGAGACGAGGTGGAAGAGCGAGCAGTAGGTTCATCTAGACCACAGAGACGAGGTGGAAGAGCGAGCAGTAGGTTCATCCAGACCACAGAGACGAGGTGGAAGAGCGAGCAGTAGGTTCATCTAGACCAGAGAGACGAGGTGGAAGAGCGAGCAGTAGGTTCATCTAGACCAGAGAGACGAGGTGGAAGAGCGAGCAGTAGGTTCATCTAGACCAGAGAGACGAGGTGGAAGAGCGAGCAGTAGGTTCATCTAGACCACAGAGACGAGGTGGAAGAGCGAGCAGTAGGTTCATCTAGACCACAGAGACGAGGTGGAAGAGCGAGCAGTAGGTTCATCTAGACCACAGAGACGAGGTGGAAGAGCAAGCAGTAGGTTCATCTAGACCAGAGAGACGAGATGGAAGAGCGAGCAGTAGGTTCATCTAGACCAGAGAGACGAGGTGGAAGAGCGAGCAGTAGGTTCATCCAGACCACAGAGACGAGGTGGAAGAGCGAGCAGTAGGTTCATCTAGACCACAGAGACGAGATGGAAGAGCGAGCAGTAGGTTCATCTAGACCACAGAGACGAGGTGGAAGAGCGAGCAGTAGGTTCATCTAGACCACAGAGACGAGGTGGAAGAGCGAGCAGTAGGTTCATCTAGACCAGAGAGACGAGGTGGAAGAGCGAGCAGTAGGTTCATCTAGACCAGAGAGACGAGGTGGAAGAGCGAGCAGTAGGTTCATCTAGACCAGAGAGACGAGGTGGAAGAGCGAGCAGTAGGTTCATCTAGACCACAGAGACGAGGTGGAAGAGCGAACAGTAGGTTCATCTAGACCAGAGAGACGAGGTGGAAGAGCGAGCAGTAGGTTCATCTAGACCACAGAGACGAGGTGGAAGAGCGAGCAGTAGGTTCATCTAGACCACAGAGACGAGGTGGAAGAGCGAGCAGTAGGTTCATCCAGACCACAGAGACGAGGTGGAAGAGCGAGCAGTAGGTTCATCTAGACCAGAGAGACGAGGTGGAAGAGCGAGCAGTAGGTTCATCTAGACCAGAGAGACGAGGTGGAAGAGCGAGCAGTAGGTTCATCTAGACCACAGAGACGAGGTGGAAGAGCGAGCAGTAGGTTCATCTAGACCAGAGAGACGAGGTGGAAGCGCGAGCAGTAGGTTCATCTAGACCACAGAGACGAGGTGGAAGAGCGAGCAGTAGGTTCATCTAGACCACAGAGACAAGGTGGAAGAGCGAGCAGTAGGTTCATCCAGACCACAGAGACGAGGTGGAAGAGCGATCAGAAGGTTCATCTAGACCACAGAGACAAGGTGGAAGAGCGAGCAGTAGGTTCATCTAGACCACAGAGACGAGGTGGAAGAGCGAGCAGTAGGTTCATCTAGACCACAGAGACGAGGTGGAAGAGCGAGCAGTAGGTTCATCCAGACCACAGAGACGAGGTGGAAGAGCGAGCAGTAGGTTCATCCAGACCACAGAGACGAGGTGGAAGAGCGAGCAGTAGGTTCATCTAGACCACAGAGACGAGGTGGAAGAGCGAGCAGTAGGTTCATCCAGACCACAGAGACGAGGTGGAAGAGCGAGCAGTAGGTTCATCTAGACCACAGAGACGAGGTGGAAGAGCGAGCAGTAGGTTCATCCAGACCACAGAGACGAGGTGGAAGAGCGAGCAGTAGGTTCATCTAGACCAGAGAGACGAGGTGGAAGAGCGAGCAGTAGGTTCATCCAGACCACAGAGACGAGATGGAAGAGCGAGCAGTAGGTTCATCCAGACCACAGAGACGAGGTGGAAGAGCGAGCAGTAGGTTCATCTAGACCAGAGAGACGAGGTGGAAGAGCGAGCAGTAGGTTCATCTAGACCACAGAGACGAGGTGGAAGAGCGAGCAGTAGGTTCATCCAGACCACAGAGACGAGGTGGAAGAGCGAGCAGTAGGTTCATCTAGACCAGAGAGACGAGGTGGAAGAGCGAGCAGTAGGTTCATCTAGACCACAGAGACGAGGTGGAAGAGCGAGCAGTAGGTTCATCCAGACCACAGAGACGAGGTGGAAGAGCGAGCAGTAGGTTCATCTAGACCAGAGAGACGAGGTGGAAGAGCGAGCAGTAGGTTCATCCAGACCACAGAGACGAGATGGAAGAGCGAGCAGTAGGTTCATCTAGACCACAGAGACGAGGTGGAAGAGCGAGCAGTAGGTTCATCCAGACCACAGAGACGAGGTGGAAGCGCGAGCAGTAGGTTCATCCAGACCACAGAGACGAGATGGAAGAGCGAGCAGTAGGTTCATCTAGACCAGAGAGACGAGGTGGAAGAGCGAACAGTAGGTTCATCTAGACCACAGAGACGAGGTGGAAGAGCGAGCAGTAGGTTCATCTAGACCACAGAGACGAGGTGGAAGAGCGAGCAGTAGGTTCATCCAGACCAGAGAGACGAGGTGGAAGAGCGAGCAGACGTGAACCTCCACCTCTGGCTCTCGTGAACACTTGGCTTGCACCTGCAGACCACCACACTTTCACGTCACACGGAGGTAAAGTCATACTGTACTTCCTGTAGGTTCATCTAGACCACAGAGGAGGTGGAAGAGCGAGCAGTAGGTTCATCTAGACCACAGAGGAGGTGGAAGAGCGAGCAGTAGGTTCATCTAGACCACAGAGGAGGTGGAAGAGCGAGCACCCTTCGCTTGCACCTGCAGACCACCACACTTTCACATCTGACAACCACAGCGTTCATGTGAGACCTGCTGAACTCGTGTGGTGAGATACGAATGACTCAGATGTAAATTCACAGCAAACGCTTTATTCCCGTCGCCGGATTTACAAAAGACACATATTTACAGCAGCGATGCATCTCCAAAAACACTTTCAGTTTGAGGCGGGATTGTAAGCAGTTTTGGCACACGTTTTGCTCTAAACTCTAAAAACTAAACTCAAAAGTATTGTGACTGAGAGATATACCGTATTTTCTGGACTATAAGTCGCACCAGCCAAAAAAATGCATAATAGAGAAGAAAAAAACACATACGTTGCACTGGAGGATGAAATGCGGTTGCAAGTGTGAAAATAACAAGTATAGTATAAGTATATAAGTATAAATATAAGTATAAGTTGCACCCCGGCCAAAACTATGAAAAAAGGTGTGACTTATAGTCTGGAAAATACGGTATGCAGTTTTGGCACATGATTTCTAAAATAAAATAAGTATTTCGAGCTCGGGATCGTGACGACAAATATATGATAGAATTTAGCCTTTTTTTACAACGCTAAAACTAAACCAAAAGTATTCTTATTGAGAGATATATTTATTTAGTGACAGTTTATCGGGTTGTTCTGTTTACTTTGCCCCCATTATTTTTGCTACTGTGTCTCTATGGCAACACATTGAGATTTAGCTCATATCGTAAATGTTGTTTTGAGTCGATTATACCGTTTAATATAAGAAAAATATAGACAAAATTTAAATAAATTCAAATAAAGTTATGTTTTAGACTTACAAATAAGGATACAAGTTGATATTTCTGCACTTTTGTGATACATTTTACAGACATTTCCTATTTGTCTGATAATCAAATGTAACCAATCCATTTAAAAACATAATATTGTCTGAATAAACTCCCAAAAATATCCAGATACTCATTTTTGTCATCATTGTTCACACTCAGTTCCATCCCGAGCTCTAGTGAATAAATATTCGTATAATAATAAAAACACAATCACCACAAAAACAAATAAATTAAATAACAACTAAATAAATAAAACATAAACTTAAGCGTCAATGACACAAACCTTTTCACAGGTCTTTATAAAACACCTTTGAGAGCGGATATCCCATAAACCCTCTCTCCGGCGCCTCTAACTGCGTCTCCTCCGCGTCCTCTTCCTCAGGGTCCTGACCCCGGAGGCGGAACCCCAGCTTCCTGAAGAACGCCTCGCCCACTTTGGACGGGTACGGCACGTGCGCGTACACCCTGCGCGCGCCCGTGTCCCGCTCCCTCTGCTGCAGGCCCAGGACCAGCAGCCGGCCCAGGCCCTCGCGTCGGTACCAGGAGCTCACCGCCACACGGCAGAGGCGCCTGATCCCCGGCCGCTTCTCGCTCTCCCGGAAGATGCAGCCCTGGATCTCGCCGTCGCACTCCGCCACCCACACGTGCCCGGCCGCCTCCGCCCGCTCAGCGCTCACGCTCTCGGCCACGTTCGGCGGGTTCTCTTTGGCCCCGAGTCGACGTCGGGGCTGAGAACAAACACGAAGTACAAGAATTATTATAAGCCTGATTCAAAACGGTCGAGGAAATTTGGTTATGTGTGTCTGTGATGCTAAAATGGGTTTAAATAAAGGAAAACAAAGAAAAATATAAACAAATGGCTTAAAGTGACGTATGAAAGTTTTTTACGATTGTCTAATTTTGACTTTATTTGGTGTATTTATTCCTGTTGTACATATAAATTATAGTTTTACACCAATCGAGCAGGTATTTGCGGAGAAAACGTTGAAAAATCTGTACAAAAATGACAGGAAGTGACATCACACCAGGGACACTCATTCCAGTCAAAGTTAAGCAGAATTTACACAAAATAAACAACTTTTTTGACGCTTTAAACATCAAATCAACAAAATAAAGTCGCTCTCATATATTTTTATTTGTCCAATTTAAAAAAAAGTGACATTAGATGAGTTTTTACCCAGTGTTTGATGGGTAATTTCCTACTGTGATGTCATCAATTACAAACAGAAAGTGAAATTATAAACCTAAAAAATTTGCTATTCTGTGACATTATAATATATTTTTTAGCTAAATTAGATTTATCTTGACTGCATTTTAGTTCAATGAGTCGTCTGACCAGTAGGGGGCACTTTAACAGCCTAAATAATCCATTCTGACCTTTCTGGCCGGCGTCTTCCCGCTGACCCGACAGTACGGGTTCGGTAGCGTTTCCTCCTGCGTGTCCCGGTGGGCGCTGCCGACGTAGTCCCAGGACGGGCGACTGCTGCCCAGCACCCCGACGGCGCGGGGCATGGTGAGCTTCAGGAAGACGATGAGGAGGAAGACCGGGAGAGCGAGCGCCAGGATGAAGGAGTGAACCAGGCAGCGCAGGACGGAGGAGAAGATGGCCAGGATGAACAGGCAGAGCGGCCGCGTGAGGATGTGCAGGATCAGGCGGTTTTCATTCCCCTCGCAGGCCTCCTGAAAGCACGCCCACAACGGGTCAAACGCACGCCCCCACAACGTGTCAAACGCACACCCACAACGGGTCAAACGCACGTCCACAACGGGTCAAACGCACGCCCACAACGGGTTAAACGCACGCCCACAACAGGTCAAATGCACGCCCACAACAGGTCAAACGCACACCACAACGGGTCAAACACACGCCCACAACGGGTCAAATGCACGCCCACAACAGGTCAAACGCACACCACAACGGGTCAAACACACGCCCACAATGGGTCAAACGCACGCCCACAACGGGTCAAACGCACGCCCACAATGGGTCAAACGCACGCCCACAACAGGTCAAACGCACGCCCACAACAGGTCAAACGCACGCCCACAACAGGTCAAATGCACGCCCACAACGGGTCAAACGCACGCCCACAATGGGTCAAACGCACACACACAACGGGTCAAACGCACGCCCACAATGGGTCAAACGCACACACACAACGGGTCAAACGCACGCCCACAATGGGTCAAACGCACACACACAACGGGTCAAACGCGGGTCAAACATTTTGAATATTGAGTAAATTGTTTGTATTAAATAAAAAAAAAAGAACTAAATTGGAGCTGTCCTGAACCGTTTTGGAGTGATCTAACATAAATAAAGTACTATTACTTTGTGTTATTTTCATTCATTAATTCGCTGTCTGGTCGTGTTCTGTCGTTTATGTATAAATAAAATTAAATAAAAGTCTAAAAAAACAAAGCATATTTTTTTTTATGTTTTTTAATTATTATTGTGGTATCGAAAACAGTATCGAGTATCGTAAACACAGTATCGAGTATCGTGAAAACAGTATCGAGTATTGTGAGTATCATGAAAACAGTATTGAGTATCGTGAAAAGTACAAGTATAAGTATAAATCGCACCCCAGGCCAAACTATGAAAAATATATATAGTCTTATAGTCCGTAAAATACGGTACTTCATCAAAAACATATTCAGTTAGGTCAAACGTTACAGTAACGTCTTCACACTTCCTAGTTCTAGTAACACCTTGACACTTCCTGGTTCTAGTAACGTCTTCACATTTCCTCGTTCTAGTAACGTCTTCACACTTCCTGGTTCTAGTAACACCTTCACACTTCCTGGTTCTAGTAACACCTTCACACTTCCTGGTTCTAGTAACATCTTCACACTTCCTGGTTCTAGTAACACCTTCACACTTCCTGGTTCTAGTAACACCTTCACACTTCCTGGTTCTAGTAACACCTTCACACTTCCTGGTTCTAGTAACACCTTCACACTTCCTGGTTCTAGTAACATCTTCACACTTCCTGGTTCTAGTAACATCTTCACACTTCCTGGTTCTAGTAACACCTTCACACTTCCTGGTTCTAGTAACATCTTCACACTTCCTGGTTCTAGTAACACCTTCACACTTCCTGGTTCTAGGAACATCTTCACACTTCCTGGTTCTAATAACACCTTCACACTTCCTGGTTCTAGTAACATCTTCATACTTCCTGGTTCTAGTAACACCTTCACACTTCCTGGTTCTAGTAACATCTTCACACTTCCTGGTTCTAGTAACACCTTCACACTTCCTGGTTCTAGTAACATCTTCACACTTCCTGGTTCTAGTAACACCTTCACACTTCCTGGTTCTAGTAACACCTTCACACTTCCTGGTTCTAGTAACCTTCACACTTCCTGGTTCTTGTAACATCTTCACACTTCCTGGTTTGACCTGTGTTCAGTCTTAATAAGTAATCATCATATAGTTCACTGACCTTGATGAGCGCTTTGACCATCTCGATGTCCTCCTCCTTCATCCTCCTCATCACCACCTGATCCAGCTCCAGTCGAACCATTTTGTTCCTCGAGGATTTGACGTCCGAGGAGTCGCCACCGTCTCACTTTTGTGTTTTTGGACTCATCGCAAACGGTCTCTGGAGTTTTGAGAAATATGTGTCGTGGATGGAAGAATGACAAAATGCTCTAAAGTTCACAATTCAATGATGTTCAAAAATGTTCTAAAGTTCTGCGATGATGCAATAAAAATGATCTTAATCATACTTTGATCATCGTTTCTCTGAACTGTACTGACTTTAAAACACACATATATTACAAAGACGGTGGCATTATTGAATCAAAACGTCCAAAAAATAATAAATAACTTCTGATTTTCACCAATAAAACACTTCATTCATAAACACTCTCCATCTCCAAGTCTTCAGTCACATATGTCGACCTTTATTTGGTTGAAAATGTATTGAAAAAGTCTCAATGTTCAGTAGAAATAATTGTTTTTGACTAATCGACAAATCGAAATATTGAAAAGATCGCTGATGATGTAATTTAGTTGTATCTGTACCTGGTTTAAATGATCAAACTGAATGAATGAATGAATACCACTGTCTTTGTTATTAAATCATCTTTTCATATGCGTGTTAAAGTCTGTATAGTCATGAAAACAACTATTATAATGAACAGAACGCGATTAGACCTCCTATTAGTTTGTATATCTGACTTTTATTCCATATTATTAGGCTCTAATAAAAAACAAATAAAAGCTATAAAAACAAATACTTTTAATGCTTATTCCGCTTTAAAACAGTTAATTCACTTGCAATAGTAACAGATGACGTCATATTAGAACCCGGAAATACAGGACCCCCAAAAAAACAACAGAATTTTAGATGATTTTAGTGAGAAATATTTATGTTTTCATGGTTTTATGCAAATCTCACGACTATGGCACCAGTGGAGAGAGTGGCACATTATTATTACCGGGGGCACGAGGGGCACGAGGGGGGCAGGACCACCAGAACAGGTGGTCCCCATGTTTACCACGGGACGTTTGTGACCCGGGACGCTTATGGACGAGACGCAGACTAAATATAACAAGTGTAATAAGGTGTAATAACGTGTAATAACGTGTGTAATGACGTGTGTAATGCCCGGGCGCGTGCCGACTGTCCCACATACACTGACATGTTATTTAATCCTTTTGTATCGACAGCACGCGGCGGCCGGGGCTCTGGTCAGATGACGTCCGGTCCAGTGTCCCGTGCGTCCGCGCTGTGGTCACTACTACGCACCTGGTCAACGCGCCTCTCGCGGATCCATCGTCCGGAACCGTTATAACGCGAACGGGGCACGTTATTCGAGGAGGAGAGCGCGCGTGCGTGGTGTTCTGCGGCGGCTCGGTCTCTCCAATGGTTCTCTGCGCGAGTTACGTAAGCGTCGCGCGCCGCAGAGCTTCGGGAATGCCGCGGTTACGCACGAGGCGGTCCGCGGCTCCGGAGCAGGGGCGGTGCGGCGCTTTTGCACCGGGGGGGGGGGGGGGCCGCACGTGGGCGACGGAGCGGGGGCTCGGACGCTGACGGAGCCGCTACGTCTTGAATAATGTGCCTAAGACAGGTTGATTGACTGATTTGACTAAAATGCTGATGCAAGATACTTATTTGAAAAGATATTGCCCAAAAAATATATCCTAATTTAATTGTTTTGCTTTTTATTTTACTTCTAATCCTAATTGTGATATCACATATTAGGAAATGAATAAAAATAAATGTTACTTACCACCGATGTTATACGCTGTGTCAAAACTCCAAATGTCACAGAAAAGTTTATTTGTCAAATATAAATACTTTACAACAGCTTGCTTTAGTTGAATTAATGTTTAAAGGTTTGTGAAAATGTGTGCATGTAAATTGTGCCAAACTTTTGAACGTAAACGTCTCTTTAGGGAGACTTATCTTATCTTATGATTATCTTATTATTTGATCTCAAACGAGTTTCCATATTCACTTTATTCCAGCTCATTCTTCCTCTTTTTCCCACGGATCAGCACTTCTGTTGTAATCACACTTCCGGTCAAGCAGGAACTCCGGCTCCAACTGGAGAATGAGGGGAAAGTCTCACAGCTAAAATATGCTATAAATGTGTAAAATGTTCATGTGACAAGTCCACACTGCATCGATTCTCTGGGTCTGAAAACAGCCTTTTGGTCTGTGTAGAACTCACTGTCTCTGTGTTCACATGTAATACAACCGGGAGAAGGATTACGTTGTATGGCGGTGTCAGACGGGCTTCTGGAATAAGGTGGTGGAGTGTCATCAGTCATCAGGTCTGCTCTACTTCTTATCATTTTCTTTCTTTCTTTCAATATACATTTGTTTTTCAGCTTTCAAATGTACACACACAAAAAACAAACAATAAACACAGATAAAGAAAGTAAAGGATGTAGAAAAAAAGAGACATCCAAAAAGACACATGTATGCATGTGTACTGTATGTATATATGTATGTGTGTATATGTACTGTATGCATGTGTGTATATGCATGTGTACTGTATGTATATATGTATGTGTGTATATGTACTGTATGCATGTGTACTGTATGTATATATGTATGTGTGTATATGTACTGTATGCATGTGTGTATATGTACTGTATGCATGTGTACTGTATGTATATATGTATGTGTGTATATGTACTGTATGCATGTGTGTATATGCATGTGTACTGTATGTATATATGTATGTGTGTATATGTACTGTATGCATGTGTACTGTATGTATATATGTATGTGTGTATATGTACTGTATGCATGTGTGTATATGTACTGTATGCATGTGTACTGTATGTATATATGTATGTGTGTATATGTACTGTATGCATGTGTACTGTATGTATATATGTATGTATGTATGTGTGTATATGTACTGTTTGTATGCGTGTATATGTACTGTATGCATATGTACTGTATGCATGTGTGTATATGTACTGTATGCATGTGTGTATATGTACTGTATGCATGTGTACTGTATATATGTATGTATGTATGTGTATATGTACTGTTTGTATGCGTGTATATGTACTGTATGCATATGTACTGTATGTATGCGTGTATATGTACTGTATGTATATGTACTGTATGCACGTGTACTGTATGCATGCGTGTATATGTACTGTATGCATATGTACTGTATGCATGTGTGTATATGTACTGTATGCATGTGTGTATATGTACTGTATGCATGTGTGTATATGTACTGTATGCATGTGTGTATATGTACTGTATGCATGTGTGTATATGTACTGTATGCATGTGTGTATATGTACTGTATGCATGTGTGTATATGTACTGTATGCATGTGTGTATATGTACTGTATGCATATGTACTGTATGCATGTGTGTATATGTACTGTATGCATGTGTGTATATGTACTGTATGCATGTGTGTATATGTACTGTATGCATGTGTGTATATGTACTGTATGCATGTGTACTGTATATATATATGTATGTATGTGTATATGTACTGTATGCATGTGTGTATATGTACTGTATGCATATGTACTGTGTGCATGTGTACAGGGCCGGCCCAGCGTATAAGCGAACTAAGCAGCCGCGTAGGGCCCCGAGGCGTTAATAGGGCCCCCAATCTGGCAACCTGTCTAAGTGCAAGCGCCACTAGTGTAGTAGCGCTGCTGGCGCGGCAGTGCACACAGCGGTAACATATAACGCACAAACCGCATTTATTTGTAATGACAATCTGGCAACCAGGGCACCAAACCTGCGCTGATTGGGCAACTTCATTGTGCGCGAGGAGCTCGAGAGCAAAACATAAACACAACAGAACGTGGTCCCTGCGTGGTCCCCATGTCCAGAGGAATATATCTCCCGGTGCCAAAAAACGAAAGAAGAAACTTCTTGACGATGTAAAGAAACTGCAAACTCAACAACACTCTCCAGGTATTGAACTTCTCTTACAAAGAGACGGTTAATGCTGCTGTTTGAAACAACACGATTCTGTCACGTTAGTTCGCTCAGGCTGGAGGCGACGAGAGCTCTGCCCCGCGCACAATAATATGTCTGAATGAAAGATAATAAGCTTAACATTTACACCAGCCCGTGTGAGCTGCGGAGGTGGCGTCTGTGCCCCGGTCACTAAGAGGCGGAGATCCGGTCCGGACGAGCGCCGTCTCGTCCAGAACCTCTGACGTGAGACTTTGGAGTGAACAGTGTGCGGCCCCTGTCCCGGGCCCCTGTCCCGGGCCCCTGTGCAGCCTCAGTCAGAGATGAGCGGTTTGAGTTTGCGTCCCCTCTCTCTCACATCACCATGTGTGAGATCAATCGTGACACGTGATGTCTGTTTGACTTTGACTTCTTAAAGTGCAATAAGAGGAACGTAAAGGTGCAGGAGTCCAGTGTGTGATGATCTGATCAGAACAAACATTTATATTGTAATTAACTTTTAATAGAGCAATAAAACATTTCAATTTATTTAAAAAGCATCATTAGACTATTTGTTATACATTATAATAAATTGATAGTGACAAATAACCAGACATATTATGATTACGTCTGTTATAGAATAATACTATATATTTTTATACAAAAGTGGCAAAGTTGCAGAAACGCAGTCGCTTCACAATAGCGAGGTTTGGACCTTCACTTCTAGTTCTGATCATTCTCTGGGAATAATATGTTTGCACTGTTTTATCAGTGTTAATTGTTAATCAAGCAATGCTTATGCCATTTGTTTAATTTAATATAACTTGTTTTGTCACTTTGGCAAGAAGGAACAGTTGGGAGCTGTAAAAGATAAATTAGTAAAGTAACTATTACTTTTACATTTTCAGTTAAAATGAATCAATTTGACCATAATTATTTTTCATAGCCAATATTGTATTGAGTAATTAAGTACACTACTGTATTAATAACTGGCTTTAATCATTTTCTCCTGGCACAGTTTCATCACATCATAATTTTATAGCATTACAACCTCAACATTTTACTCTTACTTTAGCCGGCTGGACCACATTAAAATGCAGCAGAAGACCCAAAAAAGTCTAAAAATCTCTGGGGGAGGGACCCAGGCCCCCCCTGTTCATTAATTTAAACTGCTAATGTGGCTGTCGACCCTTAACGCCCACAAATACGCCCAAAAACATATCTGGGACGTGTGTTATTTGTACAGGGAGTAGAGGTGATGTCAGCGGAATACCAAGTTGCATTGTGGGATTTAAGTTAGCAATATTTGAGTTTGTGAGGTATGAGAATAAGCTAACTGGCAAACAGATGCCCTGTAGTTTTGGTGCGCTTCCTTTGCGTTGAAGAAAGTTCCCATATGTGAATTGTTTACTGACAATGGCAATAAAACTGATTCTGATGACGTGGTGAGGGGCCCCCAAAAATGTTTTCGCTTAGGGCCCCCTGAAGGCTTGGGCCGGCCCTGCATGTGTATATATGTACGGTGTGCATGTGTATATATGTATATGTACTGTATGCATGTGTGTATATGTACTGTATGTATGTGTGTATATGTACTGTATGCATGTGTACTGTATGTATATGTACTGTATGTATGCGTGTATATGTACTGCATGTGGGCTGGTACAGTATTTGCAGTTTAAATAACAGATTGCAGATCGATAAAGGCTAAAATGCATCTTCTCTACATAAATAATAATAAGTGACATTATTTACACTACAGCATCAGAAGGTGGAGCCATTATTCGACAACAAAAAGACGCGACTGTTGAAGCTGAAAAGACTTTAAATAAATAAAACAATGGCACATAAAGAATGACAGGGTTCAACAACATTTGTGGACCAAGTTTGGATTTATCTTTCAAAAACAGGAAATCTATTATTATTACAAATAATTATGACATCATCAATTTGTGGAACGTGAGTGCAAAGATTTTGGGGAGAAAAACAAATAAATCAGAAATGCAGCATTGTGTACTTTGTTAGCATGTGTTATATTGTATTGTTCAGAAATCATCAGTATTAATATTTAACATGAGCCTATATGATACAAAGTCTATATGTATTCACAAAAACAATAAACAACCTGCCAATGACAGAATAAATTATAGTAATATATTAATTAGCCTATTAAAGTCCATGTACAGCCTAGGTAAATGTATAACATTTCTATAGTGGCCCATGGCGTTTGAACACAGTCTAACATGATGCATGTTCTTCAGAGGCCGCACACTCACTAAAGTGCTAAACACTGAGCTCACATGCACTCCGCCCACTTTAACTCTATTGTGGCTCTTCCAGCGTCGCTTTGCCTTCATTTACCGAAGAGTCCAGTTCCTTTGCGTCCATTTTTAGATTCCCGCATTGAACAGTATTTTTCCCTCCTCCCACAGCTTCCAGTCCGTTTTCCATGCCACTCGTGTTCACCTCGATTATAACGATCCCCTGTCCGCCTTCCAGTTGAAATATGCCTTCCATGGCCCCGTCGTGCTGAGTGCCCCCGTGGCCCGTAGCTCCGCCTTCTCTCTCGATCAGCGCGATCATCTGCACGCCCTCTTCCTGCTCGTGCCCCATCTTTGCTCCGCCCTCCAGCTCAAACACCACCTCTCGTCTGTCCAGCGGCCCCAAACCCTGGTCCGGCGTGCACGTCAGCTTCAGGCCCCCGTCCCCTTGCCCTCGCGGGAACCGGGCGTCGGCGTCGTCGTCGTTGTCGGCCGCTGTCTCGTGGTGCTGCTCCTCAGCGTGAAAATGCAACACGAACTCCCGTTGGTTGCTGTCGCTTTGCTTTTCGCCGTTCTTCTCGTCGCCCCAGTTTTGCAGGAGCGACATTATTCGTCCTTTGTCGCCCTTCTTGTTGTCTTGATCCGTGTTGAACTGCAACGTGAACGACTCGCCCCGTTTCGCCGCGTCTTCGCCGACCGACTGGCCCGAGCTTTCCCCTTCGAACTGCAACGTGAAGGACTCGCCGCGTTTCGCCGCGTCTTCGCCGACCGACTGGCCCGAGCTTTCCCCTTCGAACTGCAACGTGAAGGACTCGCCGCCGCCTCCTTCGCCGTCCGTCGCCTCCTTCGTCAGGCCTTCGTTGTCAAAACACAACACGAACTCTTTACTCGACACATGCTCTTGGGCCGCCGTTTCTGACCCTGTTGAAACGGGTGGCGCGGGTTCGGTTTGGGCCGAGCTAGCCAGAGAAACCGTGTCCACTTGGGCCGGAGCCGCGTTCGATGTCGAGACCGGCGGCTGCGGTGGCTCGGCGACGACGTTAGCCGCGGTTTTAATCGAAAAGTCGTCGATTGCTTGGTTGGACTTCTGTTCGGCGGTTTTGCTTTTACGACCGCGCTTATTCCTGGCGGTCCGCGTGCTTTTCCCCAGTATGGGTTTGGAGAAAAGCGGATTGGGCGGCAGTGCGTTCGGCGGAGCGATGGCGGTTTCTTTGGCGTTGCTTTCGCTCTGGGTGAGAATGAACCTCGCCGTCTGCTGCTGCTGCTGCTGCTGCTGTAACGGATTGTGAAACTGCTGTATTTGGCTCACGACCGGCTGCAGAGTCTGAAACGTCTGCAGCATCGGGAGGCCCTGAGGTTCGGACGAAGGAGCGGCCGTCGGGAGGAGGATCAAATTGGACTGCCCGCCGTTGTTCGAAGGACACTGCACGAGGAGGTAATTCTGAGGCGGCGGTGGAGGAGGAGGAGTCGGTGTCGGCGTGGAAAGAGGGATGAGCTGCAAACCGTTCACCGTTTGTATCATGAAGTAGTTCTGCGACGAGTTGGGAGGAATGTTCAACGCCGGCTGGGACACGATCAGGCTGCCGCTGTTCCCCGACGTCTCCAGGGTGATGGGGTTCAGGAGCGTGGTGGTGGTGGTGACGCCGGCGACGTTGGCCTTCACCGCCACGCCGTCCTTGGCGCCGGGGCGGGGCGCGGGCGGCGTGTTGGCGTGCGTGCGGATGTGGCGCTGCAGGTAGGACTGCATGACGAACTCTTTGGCGCAGTACGGGCATTTAAAGTCCTTCTGCGTGGAGTGCGTGCGGAGGTGGAGCTGGAGGTTGGACGAGTGTGTGAAGCTCTTGCTGCAGGTCACGCACTGGTACGGCCGCTCGCCGGAGTGTGTGCGGGCGTGCTGCGGGGCAGAGGGGGGAGGGTGAGAGGGCAGTATAGGAATGTGTTACCGTATTTTTCGGACTATAAGACTTTTTTCATAGTTTTGGCCAGGGTGCGACTTATACTTATATACTTATACTCTGGAGCGACTTATGTGATATTATTTGTTATTTTCACACTTGCAACTGCATTTCATACTCCAGTGCAACTTATATATGTTTTTTTCTTCTCCATTATGCATCTTTTTGGTTGGTGCGACTTATACTCCGGAAAATACGGTAAATACCAGGGCTGGATACTGCCTAGTACCTCACGATACAATGCAACACAGAGTCCACGAAGCCCAATAGTTTGAACTTGATACGATACGTGTCCAGGTACGTGGATATACTTTAAAACCGGTGTTAAAAGTTTACTAAAATGATGTTTTGATTATGTAGAATAACAAAATGCATTGGAATTTCATGTCCTTAATATTAGAATAGAACCGTCCTATGATTAAGTCACGTTTTCAGATCCTCAGATTCAGCCTTGATGCAGCAGTCGGAGTCTGTGGTGACGAGATTGTGGGAGTTGTTTATTTAGATTTCAAATTTTAAACACTGGTCAATTTCCAACTTTCTTTGAACCGTTTTATTTAGAATTTTGGTTGCTGAATTTTGCAGTGTAAACAAACATGACAGATTCACCATTAAATACCCAATGCATATATTTGAAAAGTCTCAAATTTTAAAACTCTCAAATCAAACGGTCAAAAATTTGGAATCAAAAAGATCCAAGATGCCTGAGCAGTCGATTGTGTGATTGAAGAAAACAGAAGCCGTTTCCAAGGCTTATATCTTCAGCGAGCCGGATTTACTCTAAACAAACCATGTGAGGGACGCAACTAACGATTATTTTGCTTATCATTTAGTTTAGCGATCATTCTTTTGTGCAATTTCAGTTCATGGCATGTTTTGGAACCTATAGACCAGTTATCGGTTATTCACTTAGTTTTACTTAACTTGTTGCAGTGCTAGTTATGGGGCTAATTAACATAAATTAGAATTGTTCTTTACGGACTTCCCTGGTTGTTAGGTTAGCTTCACTCGCTTTTGAGATTGATTGCAAATATCTTAGCATTTTTGATACTGAGAAACATATTAAATACTGAACTTAAGAGTAAATGTTTTTTTTTTTTTTCCAGGGTAAATCAAATGCTGACCAATTACTGAATGTCCCTTCCAGTTCTTACCTCCCCTTGACCGTAGGGAGTAATTAACAGCAGATTAACAAATACTGCTCTAGTAAATTACCCAAAAATATGTAATTAAGAGAAGAATTAGTAATAATATGTTCTGAATGATATGTTCTGCTGCACAAAACCTCAAGCAACGCCACAGTAACTTTTAAAACATGCAAATTCAACCATTCTCGCCATCGTTTCACATACATGACGCTAACATTTGTCCTGTCCGTGATACAAAATGAAAGACACGGTTTCGACTTCATTCTGGGCATCATCAGCACGCGCTCACCTGTTTGAGATTGGAGGTCTGTGAGAAGGACTTGGAGCAGATGGGGCACGTGTGAGGCCGCAGTCCCGAGTGCATCTGACTGTGGCGGCGCAGGCAGCTGGTGTTCTTGAAGGACTTGCCGCACTCTTTGCACACGTACGGCCGCTCGCCCGTGTGCTGCCTCAGGTGGTACTGATAGTGCGAGCTCCATTTGAACGTGAGCGGGCAATGGGGGCACTGGAACGCCCGGACCCCCGTGTGTACCTGAAGCGGGAGGCGATAAACACAGGGCATTTCCTTCAGGTTCATGACAAATTATCAGTTAGAAAATACAGAATATATTTTTGCTTGATATTAGATCGAAGAAAGGCTTATTTTATTATCCGTAAATATAATGTGACAAATATGATGTAACTTTCAGTACAATCACAAAAATCCTATTCTTTATTCAATAACACTACCCATAACATTTACCATATTTTCCGGACTATAAGTCGCACCTTTTTTCATAGTTTTGGCCGGGGTGCGACTTATACTTATTCTCTGGAGCGACTTATGTGATATTATTTGTTATTTTCACACTTGCAACAGCATTTCATACTCCAGTGCGACTTATATATGTTTTTTTTTGGCTGGTGCGACTTATACTCCAGTGCGACTTATAGCCCGGAAAATACTGTAAAAACACCCCATTTATTCATAACTTCTATTTATACCTTAACGCTGTATTATTCCCTAAATATCCTTGTAGTTTTGAGTCAACCTAAGACTTAAGGCATGTATTATTTATCGTCTGTTTTAGTCCGATCCATTTGATTGACTGGAGGGTTTTGAGCCTGATGTGACTCTCCTCGAGTTCGGGGAAGTGCGTCTTGAAGCAGCACTTCTCGTAAAGCGATCGTTTGTGCGTTGCGACTATTTGTCCGGTCGCAGCTCGCAGACGCCGACCAATGGGAGGAGAGTCTGTGTTTGAAGATAGAGCTGCGTTAAACAAAGGCAGCAGTCAATCACGTCTGGGGTCGGCACACTTTGCGTCACGTCTTAAAATCGCATAAGATTTAAAAACCCTCTAGTGTGCAGCTGGCGTATATAGTTTTGTGTGGACTACTTTAGCTTTTAAGTGCACTTACAGTAACTGAACCTCCATCTAAAGCGAGCGGTCGCTGTTATATCGACTACGTTTCTTGCAAACACTAACAGGAGTAGCTCTCTGCCAGTTTGGGTTTTGGAGACGTAGCTCACTGGGGGAAATGACTGAGGCCCTTCTACTCATTTGACTCAGTTGGTCAGTTGGATGGTCAGGTGGGCCTCACCCTCTGGTGGATGGAGAGCAGGGACGAGCGCTTGAAGCTCTTGCCACATTCTGTGCAGCGATAGGGCCGTTCTCCAGTGTGATCTCTCATGTGGTACTTCAGCCCAGAGGAGCCTTTGAAAGCCTTTCCACACTCGGAGCAGCGGTACGGCCTCTCTGCACCAGAAAACACAGAGAAAAATCAAGTTTGGTCAAGTGTTTTATACATATTTATTGTATAGTTCCAAAATAATCACAGAAATTTGTAGAAAGAACTAAGTAAATACTTGTTTTTCCCCTGTCATTCATCTTCAGGTTCATTTTTGACCGTTTCAAATAATCACACTTTTACTCATATTCACAAGCTTTATTATGTTATAGCTTATTAATTGTAATGCCACAAATAGTTTTTTTGTGTCTAATATATATCTGATGATGGTCAGTTGACTGAAACATTTGAAAAATAAAGCGAACAAAAGGGGAGATCAGGCACATCCCTGCCTTATCCCTCTCTCCAGTCAGTGGCTCTGTCAAATGACCATTAATCTTAATTATTGATATTGCATTATCGTAAATTAATGTTCTCACCATCTAAGCTAATTATTATTACGGCTTTGTTTTATGTTTTTGTTGCTATGTTAGGATTTTTGTTGTTGTATACTGTAAAAAATACTCTCATGGCCTAGTAAATTAAACTGTCCCACTTTATAATTTTCAGATGATGTCCCGAGTACCATTTATATTTCACTACTTTGCATCAATTACTATTTATTCTTATATTTTAATAGTTTACCTCGGGCCACAGTGCTTTTGCCGCCCGCCTTCTTCAGCGGTTTCAGCGGTTTCGCCTGTTGCTCTTCGCCGACAGTGATGATGTCGACGCAGATCTCCCTCCGTCCCTCCTGCTGTTTGTCCGTTTGACCGGGGGACGACGGCAGGGGCAGCGACAGGGACAGCGACGGCGGGCACACGATCTCGGCCTCGGCCTCGGCCAGGAGTCGCTGCTCGGGCGTGTGCGAGTGCTGGTGGGTGAGCAGGGACGAGAGCAGCGGGAAGGAGCGGTCGCACGCCGAGCAGCTGAACTGACAGCGGGACTGCGACGTGAGCGTGTGCATCTGAAAGAAAAAACATGGCGAGGATTGGACGTGTGTCTAGACCAGGTTTGGACGTGTGTGTAGACCAGGTTTGGACGTGTGTGAAGACCCGGTTTGGACGTGTGTGTAGACCCGGTTTGGACGTGTGTCTAGACCCGGTTTGGACGTGTGTCTAGACCAGGTTTGGACGTGTGTGAAGACCAGGTTTGGACGTGTGTGAAGACCAGGTTTGGACGTGTGTGAAGACCAGGTTTGGACGTGTGTGTAGACCAGGTTTGGACGTGTGTGAAGACCCGGTTTGGACGTGTGTGAAAACCAGGTTTGGACGTGTGTGTAGACCAGGTTTGGACGTGTGTGTAGACCCGGTTTGGACGTGTGTGTAGACCCGGTTTGGACGTGTGTGAAGACCAGGTTTGGACGTGTGTCTAGACCCGGTTTGGACGTGTGTGAAGACCAGGTTTGGACGTGTGTGAAGACCAGGTTTGGACGTGTGTGAAGACCAGGTTTGGACGTGTGTGAAGACCAGGTTTGGACGTGTGTGAAGACCAGGTTTGGACGTGTGTGAAAACCAGGTTTGGACGTGTGTGTAGACCAGGTTTGGACGTGTGTGAAAACCAGGTTTGGACGTGTGTGTAGACCAGGTTTGGACGTGTGTGTAGACCAGGTTTGGACGTGTGTGTAGACCCGGTTTGGACGTGTGTGAAGACCAGGTTTGGACGTGTGTGTAGACCCGGTTTGGACGTGTGTGAAGACCAGGTTTGGACGTGTGTGTAGACCCGGTTTGGACGTGTGTGAAGACCAGGTTTGGACGTGTGTGAAGACCAGGTTTGGACGTGTGTGTAGACCCGGTTTGGACGTGTGTGAAGACCAGGTTTGGACGTGTGTGTAGACCCGGTTTGGACGTGTGTGTAGACCAGGTTTGGACGTGTGTGTAGACCAGGTTTGGACGTGTGTGTAGACCAGGTTTGGACGTGTGTGTAGACCAGGTTTGGACGTGTGTGTAGACCCGGTTTGGACGTGTGTGTAGACCAGGTTTGGACGTGTGTGTAGACCAGGTTTGGACGTGTGTGAAGACCAGGTTTGGACGTGTGTGTAGACCCGGTTTGGACGTGTGTGAAGACCAGGTTTGGACGTGTGTGTAGACCCGGTTTGGACGTGTGTGAAGACCAGGTTTGGACGTGTGTGTAGACCCGGTTTGGACGTGTGTGTAGACCCGGTTTGGACGTGTGTGAAGATCAGGTTTGGACGTGTGTGTAGACCAGGTTTGGACGTGTGTGAAGACCAGGTTTGGACGTGTGTGTAGACCAGGTTTGGACGTGTGTGTAGACCCGGTTTGGACGTGTGTGAAGACCAGGTTTGGACGTGTGTGTAGACCAGGTTTGAACGTGTGTGTAGACCAGGTTTGGACGTGTGTGTAGACCCGGTTTGGACGTGTGTGTAGACCAGGTTTGGACGTGTGTGAAGACCAGGTCTGGACGTGTGTGTAGACCCGGTTTGAACGTGTGTGAAGACAAGGTTTGGACGTGTGTGTAGACCAGGTTTGGACGTGTGTGTAGACCAGGTTTGGACGTGTGTGAAGACCAGGTTTGGACGTGTGTGAAGACCAGGTTTGGACGTGTGTGTAGACCAGGTTTGGACGTGTGTGTAGACCAGGTTTGGACGTGTGTGTAGACCAGGTTTGGACGCGTGTGAAGACCAGGTTTGGACGTGTGTGAAGACCAGGTTTGGACGTGTGTGTAGACCAGGTTTGGACGTGTGTGAAGACCAGGTTTGGACGTGTGTGTAGACCAGGTTTGGACGTGTGTGTAGACCAGGTTTGGACGCGTGTGAAGACCAGGTTTGGACGTGTGTGAAGACCAGGTTTGGACGTGTGTGTAGACCAGGTTTGGACGTGTGTGAAGACCAGGTTTGGACGTGTGTGTAGACCAGGTTTGGACGTGTGTGAAGACCCGGTTTGGACGTGTGTGAAAACCAGGTTTGGACGTGTGTGTAGACCAGGTTTGGACGTGTGTGTAGACCAGGTTTGGACGTGTGTGTAGACCCGGTTTGGACGTGTGTGAAGACCAGGTTTGGACGTGTGTGTAGACCCGGTTTGGACGTGTGTGAAGACCAGGTTTGGACGTGTGTGAAGACCAGGTTTGGACGTGTGTGTAGACCCGGTTTGGACGTGTGTGAAGACCAGGTTTGGACGTGTGTGTAGACCCGGTTTGGACGTGTGTGTAGACCAGGTTTGGACGTGTGTGTAGACCAGGTTTGGACGTGTGTGTAGACCAGGTTTGGACGTGTGTGTAGACCCGGTTTGGACGTGTGTGTAGACCCGGTTTGGACGTGTGTGAAGACCAGGTTTGGACGTGTGTGTAGACCCGGTTTGGACGTGTGTGAAGACCAGGTTTGGACGTGTGTGTAGACCCGGTTTGGACGTGTGTGTAGACCCGGTTTGGACGTGTGTGAAGATCAGGTTTGGACGTGTGTGTAGACCAGGTTTGGACGTGTGTGAAGACCAGGTTTGGACGTGTGTGTAGACCAGGTTTGGACGTGTGTGTAGACCCGGTTTGGACGTGTGTGAAGACCAGGTTTGGACGTGTGTGTAGACCAGGTTTGGACGTGCGTGGACCAGGTTTGGCTGGCTGGACGTGTGTAGACCCAGTTTGGACAACTCGACAAACTCCGGAGGTAGAGGAAGTGCAGATTCTTCTTCTGCGTCGCTTAGAGCCTAGAGCGCCCTCTTGTGGTCAGTGTGAAAATAATGAATAATATCACAAAGTCGCACCCCGGCCAAAACTATGAAAAAAGGTGCAACTTATGGTCCGGAAAATACGGTATAAAGCGTTTTATTCTCTCTTTATGACTAAACTCTGCTTGGTCAGTGAAAGTTGTGAAAAGCTCTTATAAACTCATCGCTGTGAATATTTAGGATGCTTGGACTGCATTAGGAAAGTGCGCAATAACTTTGGACTGAGTAAAGCGCCAGAGCGTAACAGAGAAAAGTGTCTTAGGACGTCACAGGGATCAGATTACAGTTAGGGGGTGTGTCGATACATCGCGATACTAAATTTTGTGATGCAGTATCGATATCGTGGGGCTGCTGTATCGATATCGAGTCATTACACTACAATTTTGTTGCTTGTTTAAAGAAAGGAAACTAGTTTATGCTAAAAAAACATGTGACATTTTGCCTGTTTTGATGAGTAAAACTGATGCGTTTCATTTTGAGCTTGTGCAGGTCGCGGTTTAATAAAGAAAAATGTTGTTAAAATGTATTTGGCTGTTTAAGAGGTAGAGATGTATCGTAGAATATCATGAGCACTATATCGATTATCGCAAAATGGTGATATAATCGTATCGTGAGCCGCAGAGTGAAGTTCCATCTCCTCTTGTGTCGTGTACAAAGCTCTGTGAGTGTTGGTGTTGCAGCGGTGAACTTCTCACCAGGGAGACGTGTCTGTTGAGGCCTCCGCTGGTCTTGAAGCTCTTATTGCAGTAGCCACACGACAGCCCCGCCCATGTGGTTCTGGGCTCCGGCGGCCCGGGCTCCGTGCTCTGAGTCACCACCGTCAGGCTCTGCAGAAGGTCAAACTGGGCCTGGGTGGCTCCCACATTCTTCAGACAGACAAAGTAATGCATATAAACAAAAGGGAAGAGTCGAATATGTTCCTGTGTGAACTGTTTTATGCGAATGACTGAACTGAATCTAACTCATTGTGACTTTTAAGGCCACTTTGACTTTAGGACCAAAATCCCCCGCTGTGTTTTAGCAGGAATAATGAATAAAACAATAACTCTGTAATAATCTTTTGCTACTTATACTCCATAAAGTTACTTACAGTGTTGTTGTCTGCCGCCTCGGTCAGTCCCAGCAGCACTTCTGCCGTTTGTCCATTCTCAGAGACGGTGGTCGTCTCCACCACTTCTTCAAAATCTGCCAGTAAGTGTCCAGCTCCCACCAGCCCCTCGCTCACCTCCATCCCGGCTGTGGGGCCGGTCTCCACACCGGGCGCTGGCTCTGGAGCCATGTGGATGGACTGGTGCTCCTCCAGCTCAGTCCTGGTGCCAAAGGTCTGGCTGCAGCTGCCACAGCTGTAGAGCAGCACACTGGCCCCCGTGTCTGTGCTCAGGTGCACTTCTGTTCCAATGGGCCTGGACGACCGGCCGTCTGCCCCAGACGCAGTGAGGGTGAGCTGGGGGAGCATCCCAGAGCTCTGGCTGCTGGAGCCGGTGGACAAAAACACCTCCTCCATTCCCACTGCGACTCCTTCAGCTCCTTCATGGCTCACAAATCCCACCATATCCGTCAACATGGAGGACGTCATCTCCTCTGAACCCACTACGATCTCCACTATGTCCTTCTGCCGCTCTCCTCTCTTTGGCTCCTTCGCTGCGGCGCTGGAGTTTGAGTGAGAGTTCTTATGCAGCGCCAGGTTGGACGAGTGCGTGAAGCTGCGTCCGCACTCGCCGCAGACGTACGGCCGCTCGCCCGTGTGGATCC